>NW_024426774.1:19354338-19555600 GCF_017311325.1 Ursus maritimus | reverse complement strand
TTGAGTGGTCTGTCTTTCTTTCTTTCTTTCTTTCTTTCTTTCTTTCTTTCTTTCTTTCTTTCTTTCAGAATTTTATTTATGTATTTGACAGGGAGAGAGCGAGAGAGGGAACACAAGCAGGGGGAGCGGGAGAAGGAGAAGGAGGCTTCTTGCTGAGCAGGGAACCTGATGCAAGGGCTCCATGTGAGGCTCCATGCTGGGCTTGATCCCAGGACCCTGGGATCATGACCTGAGCCACCCAGACGCCCCCTGAGTGGAATTGCTTAATAGAATGTGTGTACTGTGATCTGGTTGCAATTTAGAATAATCTGAATATTTCTTACCACCTTTATAGGTCTTTATATTGCCCATTTTTGATTAGTACCTGAATTTAGCACCTACTAAATTAGCCCTTTTCATTTTTCTTAAACCTCAAATCTATCTACATATTTCTAACAAATTAATCTTGTTGAATCACTGCCTTTATCATATTAGTTCCCTGTTTAAAAGTCTGTAAAACTCCATTGCCTGTAGAATTCAGGAGGCACTCCTCATGTTGGAATTCAAGACCCTGTGTAATTAGGACCCACCCCACTCTTTGAATCTTATCTTCTGCTAAATTTATGTAGTATGAAGCCTGTGCTTCAGCCAAACCTACCTCCTTCCTACCCTTTAAAACTTTGTAACTCTTCCTGCCCCTCTGAACTGACTCATGAATTTCCCAGGCCAACTACTCCCTTTCCTGAATGCCCTTTTTTGCCTCTTTCAGACTTTTCCTCTTTAGTATATCCGTGAGCCAAGCTTAATTCTATTGTATCCACAAAACCTTTGAACCCTGAAGCAGCTAACTCATATGGATCTCTTCTTTCCTTCCCTAAATTCCTTCAGCTCTTACTGGTTTATCAGTCACCTGGACACCCAAAGTGCTGTTTTCTTCTTGAAGGATTCTTTGAGTCCGTATTAGACCTGGATTTCTTGAAGATTGTAAGCACCTCCTTTGCACCTTCAACTTCTTAAGGGATGTCCTTTGTGTATGTCGTTTGTGCCTGGTACTTTTCCAGGTGTTTGGGGGACTAAACGTCACTGACTTGTTATTGCTTCTAGAGTATGGAGCACAGTTGTAAATTCTCAATGAATTAGGTTAAATTTGGCAAGTTACTTGTAGTCCCTCTCTTCAGGGTCACATTCTGGGACCTTGCTTATTGATTGGATACAACTTTGCTGATCTTACTGAAGCTTTGAAAGGCAATTAAGGAAAGGCTACTCAGATTGTAAAAATCTGTATTTTTTATGAGCTTTCGGAGAGAAGGTCTTATTATATTTACTATTCAGAATAATCCTAGAGGTCAAGATAAGGACAAAATAAGACATCTTCTCCTTTGGTAAAGTAACCTTTCTCTTTTGTCTTACTTACTTTTTCCCTTTTGGATAATGTTAATGGGTCATCTTGAGGGTGAAACTGGATACCTTGCCTCCGAGCGTGAATTTAAGGAAATATTCTGTTAAATTGTACTGAATGATTTTCCTCCTTGGTTTTTCACTTTTTAAATGGAATTCTTTTTGGAACTTAAGTGACTTCTTTTTTCTCTTTAGTCATTTCTTTCCAGCTGCCACCACCTCATGTTTAATTCTGTGTAAGTCCAGCTGTTATTTTTTACTCGCTTCCTGTGTCCAGTTTATCACAAGAAAAACCTTCTTGTTAAGAGCTTCTCTATAGAGTTTCTTGAGATGAATATTTAACATCTTCATTTTAAGGAATTGATTAAACTGCCATCCATACCATCTGTGTGAACTTAGACCTTTTGAGAGCTTAAAAGTGTAGAAGTGGTATATATAGTGGAATTAAAATCTTGCTGACAGATTGGGACGTGGAGAATGAGAGAAAGAGAGGAGTCAATTTGGCCTAAATAACTGGAAAAATAGAGATGGAGATACCCACAGGTGAAACACATTTGGGTAGAATTAGACCTCCACTTTGGACATGTTCAATTTATTTTGACAGCCAAATAGGGATGTCAGATAGGCAGTTTATATACATCTGGAGGATGTTCATGGGATATGTGTAGTTTAGAAATATAAATTTGGGAATTGACAACTTAGAGGTAATGTTTAGATAGAAAAAAACATATAAGAATCAAATCCTGTTAGTAGTTTCTTCATTAGACGATTATTCAGTTAGTTGATTTTTTTTTTTTAAGTAGGATCCACATCCAGTGTGGAGCCCAGCGTGGGGCTCGAACTCACAACCCTGAGACAAGACCTGAGCCGAGATCAAGAATCTGATGCTTAAGTGACTGAGCCACCCAGCACCCCCAGCTAGCCAATTATTAAAAATTCTTTTTTTCTAATATGCTGAGTTAAGGCGATTATTTTTTTTAAGTTTATTTATTTATAATATCTACATCCAGTGTGGGGCTCAAACTCACCACCCCTGATATCAAGAGTTGTATGCTCTTCCGACTGAGCCAGCCAGGTGCCCCTAAGGCAATTTTTAAAATTTCCAAACACATGAGACTTTTGGGGAGTATTCCTTGATGCTTTCTTTTTTTTTTTTTTTTTTTAAGATTTTATTTATTTATGTGACAGAGAGACAGCCAGCGAGAGAGGGAACACAAGCAGGGGGAGTAGGAGAGGAAGAAGCAGGCTTATAGCAGAGGAGCCTGATGTAGGACTCGATCCCAGAACGCCTGGATCACGCCCTGAGCCGAAGTCAGACGCTTAACGACTGCACCACCCAGGAGCCCCTCCTTGATGCTTTCTGATACTATTGAATTTCGGTCAGAGGTGGCATGATATTGTATGATATTGATTCTTCGGTAGAGTTGAGATTTCTTTTAGGGTTAAGTGTCTGAACAATTTTTCTAAACATCCTGTGTTTGCTTTAAAAGATTCTCAGATTATTGGGTATAGTGTTCCCAGTATTCCCACTAGATCAAGTTTGTTAATTATGTGCGTAAAGAAGATTAAATTTAATTTTAAAAATAAAAATGCGTTAAGTGACCATAGGTGGAAATGCCAGCTGGCTGAATGTTATGGGAGAAGCTTGTGGTAAATTTTCCATTATGAGCATTAGGTACAGAGGAATTGTTTCTTAGCGATTTGGACAGAAATGACCATGATGTACTCTGGAGAACTGTGTGATGACTCAGAGAACCTTTAGTGATGATGAAGACACTGATGTCAAAGACGCAAAGAGTTTGGGTGGGGGCATCTGGGTGGCTCAGTCGGTTAGGCATCCAACTCTTGATCTCAGCTCAGGTCTTGAGTTTGGGCCCCATGTTGGACTCCATGCTGGACATGGAGCCTATTTAAAAACAGAAATCAACAAACAAACAAACAAACAAAAAAAACCCCAAAGAGTTTGAATGAAATTGATTCATGAAGGTGAAATAAAGTTATATTTCTAAATTATTGTGATCTTAAATGTTAAGTAGCAATGGAAGAAAGGAGAGAAATAGGATTAGGTAGAGTACAAGTAGCAACAAACTTCTGATGTATTTTTTCTTTTTAAAAAAATAGGGGAAATGGGGCTCCTGGGTGGCTCAGTCAGTTAAGCATCTGCCTTTGGCTCAGGTCAAAATCCCAGTCCTGGGATCTGGTCCCGCATTGGGCTCCCTGCTCAGCCTGCTTTTCCGTCTCCCTCTGCTCTTGCTACTGCTATCTCTCTTTCTCTCTCTTCCTCCCTCTGTCAAATAAATAAAATCTTAAAATAGGGGACGTGGCCCCAAATATAAGTGATCTTTCCTAAGAAAGGATCTCCAAAAACTAATTTGAACATGTAAACCTTTAAATGAGTCAAGTCAAATGTCTTGTTGGTGTGGATACAGTGGAGTTAGTTACAAATGAAAGAATACTGGTGAATCTGAAAATTTAACATCTTTAAAATGAAAAATGCCCTAGACTCCTTCTAACACACACTCCTGCCTACGGGAGCATTCTTCACCTTCTTGTGATTGCAACCATTTGTCATTTTCCCCAACCTTTGTTATGGGGGCAGAGGAGAAATCGGGACAGTGAAGACCTTGAGAGAAGAACCTGTTAAGAGTATGGTTGTCAGCTGTACCTGTCCAGGCATCTCGACAGACAAAACAGGGGCACCAGGTCTGGCACTCTTAGCAATCAGAGATATCAATCAGGTAGACAGTAATTCAGAAGCCTTCATGATTTGTTGCTCAGTCCTCAGTGGTTAGGCTTAAAAACTTTCTCAAAGCCAAATAATTTTGTATATAAATTAGGGATTTCTGTGTAGCTAGAGGGAATAGTGGATAATTGATGAACATCTGTGAACCTTTGAACATAACTCATAGAGGTTGAAATTGGGAAATATGTATCCTGCAACTTTGTTCTTTTGGAAGAGTGTTTTGGCTATTTTATTTTTCTCGTATTTCCATATGAATTTAGGATTAACGTATTTTACTTTATAAAAAAGGCAGCTATGATTTTGATAGGGATTGAAATGAATTTGTAGATCCATTTGGGGACTATTCACACTATTATGTCTTCCAGTCCATAAACATGAAATGTTTTCCCATTTTTTTTAGATCTTTTTTAATTTCCTTCAATGATATTTTATAGTTTTCAGTGTATAAGTGTTCCATTTCTTTGATTAAATTTATTCCTGAGTATTTTATTCTTTTTGATGCTGTTGTAAATGTAATTGTTTTCTTAATTTCATTTTTAGATTATCCACTGCTAGTAGATAGAAATGCAAGGGATTTTTCGTATTGGCCTTTTGCCATGTGACTTTATTGAACTTATTAGCTCTAACAGTTTTGGGAGGGATTTGCTTGTTTGTTAGTGGATTTTTTTTTTAAGGCTGGCCCCTGTTTTTTGGTGGATTCTTTAGGGTTTTCTGTATATGAGATCATGTCATCTACAAATAGAGGTAATTTTACTTCTTCCTTTACAGTTTGGATGTATTTTCTTTTTTGTTGCCTAATTGTTGTGGTATACCTTCACTATGGAATGATAATTTGGCTGGATTTAGAATCTAGCCAAAAGATGTTTTCCCTTCGTTCTTTGAAGATATCATTCCTCTATTATTTTGTAACCTCTATTATCTTGTAATCTAATAACAATCTGATTCTCCTTCCGTTCTGTTGACTCTCTCATGTTTTACTAGTAAAATTTGGGTTTTCTTTGTAACATTGGTAATACGAAGTTTTACTATAATCTATCTGGCTATGAGCTCTTTTTTTTTTTAAGTTTATTTCTATTTAATTTGTTTTAATACTCAGAGGATTCTTACTCTCTAAAGACTCATATCTTTCATCAGTTCTAAAAAATCCTTCATTCTCTTTGGTCTCTCTGGAACTCTGAGATACAGACTTTAAAAATGGAATTAGCTCTCACGCTTGTTAACTTAAGAAAAAAAAAAGTACCATCAGTCTTTTGCTGGATTCAGTCTTGTATTCATTCAGCCCGTCTTTGGAGTTGTTATTTTTTCTTAACCTCAATAATTATGATTTTCATTTTTAAAATCTCACATTTCTTATTTTTCAGGCTACTATGGATGCTATTCTGTTCCTTAGGTCACTGAGGATATTAGATATACTAATTCTAAGGACTTTTATAGATGCTCTGTTTTCTCTGATTTTGCAGGGGACGGGGGAAGGTGGTGTTGGTTAAGTTCTTCTAGCTTCCTCAGAGGTGGCCAGCCGTCCTTGTGTAGGGGTCATGGCAGCTCAGCCCAGCCCCTGTTCACCACAATGCCACCTTGTTTATTTTCTTCCTGGGGGATTCTTCATTTTTCTTTTTTTAGGTTTAAAGAGAGTTTTCTTTTTTCATTTTGTTTCTAGCTATACATACATGCATCAATTTATTTTTATATCTTTAAATCGTTTTTCTTTGGTGCAGGAGGGTAAGCTCTCAGCATGTGCTCGATCTGCCACCTTGAACCAGAGGTCTCTCCACTTCTTCTCCAGCTGATTTATAATTCACTGTCGTAGCACCGTCTTCAAAGGTCTCGGTGTGGCCTTTCCAGCAGAGACTTTGATACACATTTAATGAATGGTGTGTGGTTCTTTATTCCCCTTGCAAACTCCCTAATGTATTAGGACATTTCAAATTACTTTTAGATTCTTTTGGCCTAGAAATTAAATACCAAAACTGCATTAGCAGGCATCGCTGGCCTGATGGGTTTAGTCGTTTCGTCCGTCTGCGAAGTGCTGCTGTTTTCACGTGCTCGAGTGTGCTCCTGAGCCCACTGTTTGATCATCATTACACCTGCTGCCCGAGCGTCCCAAATGGCCTGTTAGCTATCCTTTGAATTCCTTGTCTGGACATATTTCTCAATTTAAAATTCACATGAGCCCTTCATCAATTTGCACTTTTGGGTTTAGCTAACACATTGTTTCAAATAGATTAGAACTGTAAGTAGAATCATAAAATTTCATTCTTGAGCCGGTATTTGTTGAACACCCACTATATGCCAGTCATGGTGTGAGATTGTTAGGTATGCAGTGCGAACTCAGGGGTGCAACAGACTCCGGGGGCCCTGCTCTCAGGAAGTTGACAACCTCTTAAGTGAGACCGATCAATGCTAATTACATGTAACTGCAAACTGGTAAGTCCTATAAAGGAAAAGAATGGGATACCGCGCATGAGTGTAGCAGGGACTTCTAATTTAAATTTTTTAATAAGGAAAGGGATTTTCAAACTTTTTGAAAAGCAGCAGTGGCATATTTTGTTTATGACATTTTGTGTGGAGCTGCTTTTACTGGGATGAGGCTGAAGTCTAATCCTCCTCTTGCTCTCCTCCGTGGTTACTGAGGCACCTCGTGGAATCCTTTGATGCTCAGGGAGCACATGTGGAAGCCACTGTTCTGGAACCAGCCCCCTTCATGTCAGAGACCGGTTAGCTGAGGCACAGAGGGCTTCGTTGTCCAGCATCGTGTAGATCACTCAGTGTGCTCAGTACCAGAATCGGAACAAGAACCCACCTCTCCCAAACGCATGTTCATTGCACTCCCCACTGTTCTGGTTCCCCTCCGATGTGTTTTATTATAAAGTTAGGGTATTTCAGTCTCTGCTATGCTGTCGTTCTTTCACCCTTAAATTAATTTAACCTGTGTTGTTCACGTTGCATTTCACGTCCTGTGCTCTGCTCCCCTTTGTGTATCCTCGGAGTTGGTAGCCTTGGAAGCTATCCCACTGCTATGTTGTTTTTATTTTATTTCTGATATGTCATAGAAATCAACTCTTTCCATTTTCTGCCGAGAACTCAAACACACACATCCGTTTTATTCTTTAGGCTTTTAAAATTGATATCAAAGTGTTTATATTAACCCGTTAGCAGTCTGATTTGTTGGGTTGTTTTTTCTTGCCTCTTCATTTATCTCGGCAAACAATAGAATTCTCTGCCAGGCACTTGGGTTGTTAGTCTGGGTTTCATTTTGACTTCCTCCTGTTTTTAGTGTACTACTTGTGTGTCTTGTACCATTTTGTTTTGTTGTTGCTTTACTGTGGCAAAAAAGTTCAGGGCCTGGGTAGCATTTTTGCCTGGACACTTAGGAAGCGTAAGGAAGTGGTGAAAATTAAGACGGCCTGGGACCTGAGGCTTAGTGTCTGGGCAGTGAGTGCAGAAAGGAAGGTGTTTGTCCTGATTTGGGAGACTGGTAGGGAATCGGTGACTTGGAGCAGAATGGCACGTGAGAGCTGTGCTTAGGAAAGTAATTTTAGATGAGTAACCATCCAAAGTTGTCTGGACCCCCACGGGCTAACAGCCGTTAGGATGTTATTTCCGTCCCACCAGCCGCGGGCCGCCGTGCGGTGATGCCAGCAGAGATGCAGGCCAGACGCAGATAGATTGAAGGGCTGTGGAAGAGTTAAGAGGGCACAGGATGACTCGGAGCGTCCCGGACGTTCTCATCCCTGTGGATGGCCCGCCGAGAGCGCGTTTGGCAGCTTGCGCTGCACCCCTCCTGTCTCGGCTGCCCTCTGACAAGCTACCCTCAGGAAGCAGGGAGCTCTTGACATCGGAGGGGGAGGTAGAGGCCATTGTCTATTTTTTTCACTCTGTGTTTCCATTCACTCCTTCAACTGAACAAAAACCAAGCCTTACTAGTTCTCACTTCCTCCCAATCCTACCTACCTGGACTGCTCAGCAGGCGCAGGCAGGCAGGCTGCTTTCCTCTCCAGCGGGAGGCAATTCAGAGAGGTGGTAGGGGAGGGTCCGTCACGCCCCCATCACAGTGGGATTGCGGACTGCAGGAATTGGGTCAGTACTTTGCAGCAGAACTTGGATTCCCTTGCAAGACGTGTGTTTCATGTTCATGCGTCCAAGGAGTGGTGCCTCCTCTGTGTGCTGCACCTGCCTCTCTGTCATTGGCTGCACTTGACTGCCTGACGGGCTTGCTGACGGAGTGCGGGCGTGCGTTCGCCTCCTGATGAATTGCTCTCTTGTTCCTGCGCTCCCCAAAATGCTCCGTGGGATAGACTACCTTGTGCAGAAGACTCTTCGCCATGTGATTGTTCTGTTTCCTTAGAGACAACAGCAGCGTAACGCACTAGATGCCAAGTCCATAGAGAAGGAAGAAGAGGCATTTGCCACAGAATGTAAAGGTTTGGTAGCTTTTCCTCGCCTTTATGTTTTTGCTGCTTGAGCTGCTGGGCTGATGATGATCTTGTTTATTTTTGGCAGGATGCGAGAGCCTCTGGAACTTCCCAGGCATTCATTATAAAAAGGGGAAGCCCGCTGTATCTTGTCCTGTCTGGTTCGTGGTAAAAATACCTGAGAATCAGCTGTCTTCTCTAAGAATGTATCTGTTTCCATTTTTGAACACAGATTTCATAATGACCTTACGAGCAAGTCAGGAAATGACATTGTTGCATCATGCATTGACCTCTCTGTGAACAGAAACTTGTTGAAGTATTTAAGTTGCTATCTTTTCTCATCTTTCTAGAAATATGGGAGTTGATACCTACATAAAGTATTGACAAGTTCCTCTCTAAGTTTAATGAATAAAAAGAGCGAAGAAGGAGGGATTAGGCATGGAAAGGTTTTTAAGATAAAATAGTACATTTCTGTTGATTTAGTTATCTGTCTTGTAGACCCTTTCCCTGCTTTTTCAATAGAATAATGTTAAACTGAGCAATAGTACTAAATAATTTGCTAATTCAGTCATTCATTTTGCACTTCCGCCCTTTTCCAGAGTTAGAGCAAGATATCTGGGTTCCTCAGGGTGTCTCTAGCTGTTGTCTGGTGGTGAAAGTTCTGTATAAGAATGTGTTTGTGGTAAACCTTTCCTTCCTGAGAAATAGTTCATTATAAGTATGATACCACAAATGGCTATGATGAACTGCTAGAAATCGAAATTGAAGCATGTGTGTCTATCGGTAGGTCTTTTTTACATTGATGAATTAGTTGCAGTGTGTTAGGGTAGTTGGTTTGGAAATTTTAATCTCTCTGTTGGTTGAATAATAGTAAATGACCAATATCATAAATGTACTAAGCTACAAGTCAGAGAATGGTCATTGTAAACATGTAACATTATATTTACACTACATTTGCCGTACCATATTTTTTTTTTCTGACCCTGTGGTTTTCCAAAAGGCAGTTTTGTTTGTTTGTTTCACTTCTTTGTTTTGGCAAATAACCACAGAACATAATGGAGTAACGGGATGGTTGGTCTGCTATATAGAAATAAAGAGCAAAACACCACACTCCTTAAGGAGCATAAAAGTGATCTGCACTTGTCATAACTGTTGTCAAGAGGCAGGGTACTTTTTGAGAGAGTAATAGAATCGTAGAGATAAAGGGGATCTTAGAATCTGCCCTCCTTCACTATTCACCAGAGCTGTAGTTAGTGTGCCAGTGTCATAGTTCGTTGTCACTCTCACGGATTCTCTTCAGCATAATGGAAAACAATTAGATAAACTATCTTTCTTCTTAGATCATATGTTGTTTTAATGTGGGGGTCCGTGACTTGCTTTATAGACTACTACATTTAGGAGAGTAGTGACAAAGAAGAGAGAAACACATCCTGCCTTCATCCTATGGCAGTGCTCATCTAGGCTGGTCACCCCAGCAACACTCTACTTTTGAAGAAAGTTAATCTTTAAGTAAGCGAATATTTTTCATTCATTTGCTTTGCAGCCTTTTTTTCTAGGAACAATAACCTCTTTAGAGAATTGGTCGTCTCTCAGCCCTGTGTGTGCTATTCTGAGAGTACTACCAAAGTATTGGGTGCTCATATACCAGAGGGGGTTTTCTGGGAATTTCCAATTGGAATGAGGGAAGAGGTTTTTGTTCTCCAGTGATAAGGCTACAGTATTAGGCAGAAACTATTTCTTGTTAAGAGTAAAGAGCCGTGAGATCTGTATAGACTCAGACCCAAAATGAGATTTCAACAAGGATAAGAGTCAATGTCCCAATGACATTCCAGTGTCCCGGAAGCCAGCTGTACCCCAGCCCTTCATGAAGTTCATTTATGAAGTTAGTGATCATTTAGTGATGACACTCAGTAAATTCCTCTTTTTTTCCCTAAGCTACTTCAAGTTAGATTTGAAGCCAGTGGTCCTATTCTTCCCTGAGAGCTCTAATCTGAAATTATCATTTGGATAATACAGGGATGCCTGGTGTAGGATGGCGAGCCATGAATTTGAATTATTCAGTGATTTTAGAACCAGAAAAAAGTGAGTTCTGATACTGGTTCTGCTACTTACTAATTTGTGCCTTGGAGCACTTTAATTCTCTTCTTGACCTTTCTTTCCTTATTAGTGAAATAGAAATACCATGATGAGTAGTAACAAGAATTCAGATAATCTGGGGCGCCTGGGTAGCGCAGTCGTTAGGCGTCTGCCCTCGGCTCAGGGTGTGATCCCGGCGTTGCGGGATCGAGTCCCACATCGGGCTCCTCCGCTGTGAGCCTGCTTCTTCCTCTCCCTCTCCCCTGCTGTGCTCCCTCTCTCGCTGGCTGTCTCTCTGTCACTTAAATAAGTAAAATCTTAAAAAAAAAAAAAAGAATTCGGATAATCTGTCTGAGGACCTAGCTCAATGCTAATGCAGTGCTCATACTCCACAAATGTTGGTGCACTGCCCCTTCTCTCTCCAACCCTCTCCAGTGTTCTGAAAGTCAAGAAATAAATGTAGAATATATAGCAAATCTTCTAACTTCCGTAGGACTTTTCTAGCTCTTTTGTTGTACTGATCTTTAGTTAATTGTTGGAAATAATTGAGTTGTCATCTTTCTTTGTTATAAATGATTTTACACATTTTTGGTATAAATAATTGTCATGTTACATTTGACCTAAGAATTATCATATGTTAAGCTGAAGCTTAAGTGCCTGTTGTTGTGATGACTGATGATTATGAGGACTGATTGGTTTATAAACTTCTTTTTGGCAGAGACAGCCTTCCACTTTGTTTTGTTTTTTGCTTTTTCTCAAAGCCCTGAATAGTGCTAGGGATGAATATGGCATGGATTTTACTTCCTTTGTATACTGATAAGGTCCTTGTTTCTTTAAATGGAGTTGGTAGTAATCAGAAGGGCTTGGTGGAGATACTGGAATTTCAGGAGCCATTTCTCTGATAAGAGAAGTGAGAAAGAATGTAACCTTGCCAAGTCTACGAAGAAGGACATTCCAGGATAGATATCTAGGGGAAGACATGAAAGCAGGGGCTAAGAACAACTTGCTTGAAGGATCTGGAAAGCTTAAATAGTTGGATAGATGAAAGAATAATGTAGTCGACGAGGTGAGTTTTGAATTTGTCTTAAAGCATGGTGAAGTCTGCTACGTGATCTTAAAGATGAGAATGGTATGATCAGCGTGAGTAGGGAAGACCATTTCAGAAGCAACCCAAGTATCTAGAATTGAAGGCAAATAGCTGGCTACAAAAATATTTAACTGAAATAATTAAGTACCTCATATGTAAAGCATTGTTTGGGCAATGATCAAGTAAATGAAAGCATAAGGCATAATAAAATCTTTTTCCCTTTCACGCTAACAGTAATAAACAGACCCAAAAATCTGGTAAAAAGTCTCCAAGGGTGTGATTGGCAGGTCACTGTCAAGGTAAAAGAGAATTGCAGGACTGCAGCCTTTACCTCTATAAACAGAAGAATATTCTGGGAAAAAGAGCAAGATAATGAGCAAATACTTTAAAAAGTCTCGGGTAGGGTTAAGTATCCACCTATCTGGATAACTTCCCACAGAAGAAGTTCTGTCAGAGGGCCTGCAGAAAAGTGACAGCCCTCACAGGTGCCCAGGATCTCACTTGTTCTCTCAGGCTTTGGCTGGCTTTGTTCATGTACCCCTTTATTCATGTACAATTTTTAAGTAGCAATTTTGCTTAAACAACGACATATTTTCACATCCTTGGTTAGAAAGTTCTACCCAAAAAGTGTTTACCTCTGGAGCTGAGTCAACTTAGAAAACCAAAACAAGTAATTACACTCAATGTTGGTTCTGAGCCCAGTGTTAAACTCCTTTTTTTTTTTTCTTTTTTAAATCAGCCGTCTGGCTGGTAGAATAGATAATTTGCTCATTAAATATATGTAGTTTGTTAGGCTGAGATGAGGAATCCACAAGGCCTTTGAAATTAAGATTAGGTTTTAAATTCATCTTAATAAACTAGAGATCTGTTTTTGAAGGAAACAATTTATACTAGCTTATCTCATTTTCCTTGAGTCAGCCTAGAGGTGGTGAAGGATGGGAGCTCTGCAGCCAGATAGTCTGAGTTCAGATAGGCATTCATAATACAGAGCTCTAATGATGTGATAGGGGAAAGAATAAATCACCCCAAAACTGTCCTCCAGGGATATATAGTTTTACCTTCATATGCAAACAATTTTTTTTAAGATTTTATTTATTTATTTGACAGAGATAGAGACAGCCAGCGAGAGAGGGAGCACAAGCAGGGGGAGCGGGAGAGGAAGAAGCAGGCTCATAGCGGAGGAGCCTGATGTGGGGCTCAATCCCATAACGCCGGGATCACGCCCTGAGCCGAAGGCAGACGCTTAACCACTGTGCCACCCAGGCGCCCCATCATATACAAACAATTTTTAATTGACCTATAGAAATAGATTATTTCCTATAGAAATAATTTTTAAGAACTACGATCTAACACCATGCCTTTGTTTTTAATTTATAGACTAAACTATAGGTAAGCTTTTCTGAAAGCACAGTAATCAAAGATGGTAGAGACACTGTACCATAATGATTAATTAAGAACAGAGACACAGGAGCCATACTGCCTTGGTTCAGATCCTTCTTCTGCCACAATTTGGCTGTGACCTCAGGTTGATTACTTCTCTCTGTGCCTTGGTGTCTCCCTCTGTAAAATAAAATTAGTAATAGTAGCTGTCTCATTGGTAGTCGTGAGGTTTAAATAAGTGAATCCTTGAGAAACGTTTGAACTGAGTGCGATACATGTTAAGTACTTCACAAGTATTGCTGCTGCAGTTATTAAACGTACCCCATTCTGGTGATTCCATGATGAAGTCACATACGCAGACCTGCTGTGGCTGCAAACAATACAAATATATTGACCAAATACAACTGCTGATTATGTCGTCACTCCATGCTCCGAGAGTAGTCTCACCAAAGCCGAAGTTAACAGAAAGGGGACTTCTCATCCACTCTGCACGCCTCTGTATTCCGCAGCATGATGCTAACTCATGACCAGCAAATATTCCCTAGAAGCCTGAGCCATGTCTTACACTCTGCCGGGTAGTCGAAATACAATGATTAAAACACACACAGACACACACACACACAGACACACACACACACACACTTCTTACAAAGTCTGGTAGAGGAGATAATGTAGCCTGATCTAATATGTTTTCTTGACTTTCTTTTGGGGGGTTGCAGTGGTTAGGGTGTTGAGGGGTTGTGCAATTTTGTATCTACTTAAATCTGAGGGCCGACTAACAGACTGTCAGTTCCTTAAACACTTTCCTTCAGTTTGCTTTCTTAATGATAACAAAAATAGTACTCACTTTAGAGAATTTGACTCAGTGGTGTTATAGCTTCTGTTTTTCCTTTTTGTCCTTTTTTTCCCCTGTGGAGGAAGGGAGACACAGGGAGAGGGAGAGAGAGACTCTGAAGCAGTTCCACGCCCAGCACAGAGCACGACGTGGGGCTCCATCCTTCAACCCCAAGATCGTGACCTGAGCCAAAATCAGGAGTCAGATGCTTAACCGACTGAGCCACCCCGGCACCCCTTTTCTTTTTGTCATTTTCCCCCTACTTTATAATTTTTTTTTTACATTAAGCATCTTTTTCTCTGAAAATCAGGAAAAATTTAACTGGAGATTTTGGGGAAATACAGGAAAGTATAAATAGACCGGAAAAAGTTACCCATAATTACACTTCTCTTAACATTTTGACATATTTCCTTCAGATACTTTGTTTTACACTTATTATATTATTGTCATAATACTATTATATTATTTAGCTGAGATCATGGTGTGTGTATGTATAATTTTATCTTATTTTACAGGGTTACTGTGAAGATAAAATAAGTAATATAGTTAAGGCTTTAAACACAGTGTCTGATAGGTATGCATCGAACATTCAATAATTGTTAGCTATTATTGTACTTATCTTGCCCTTCTTTTTTACCTCTTATGTGCGAAGCATTTGGAAAGGCTTAATAAGCGTTATATTTAATGACAGCGTACCATCCTATAATTATGAATATGCTAGGGCTTAGTTTTCCTTTCCCTCATGTTTGAACATTTAAATTTCTTCCAGAATTATCTTATTGTAAATAATATTTACGTAAATATTTTAAAATACAAACCTATCTTTGCATTTCTGATTAATTCCTTGGAATAGATTCTTAGGGAATTGCTGAGTCAAAATGAACATTTTTAAAGATCTTTAATGGACGTGTTGCCAAATTGCCCTCTAGAAATTTTGCTTAACTTTATACTTTCCCTTGCTTAGTAGTAAATTAAGGACTTATGTCTGAAAATGCTCTCCAGCACTAAGGATTACTTTTTTAAGAAACATCATTATTATTATTTTTAGAAGGGAAAATGGTCTATAATTTTTTCATAATTAAAACGTTTTTATGTTATTTATATTTCTTCTTTTTAAAGGTGTATTTTCACTTTGCCCTTTTATTAAATTGAAACCTTAATAATTTTGTTATAAATTTGTGTGACTCCCTTATATATTAAGGCTATTAATTCTTGCTCTGTCACATTTGTTGAAACAGTGTCCTAAATTTATATTTTTGTTTTCTGATTTTTTAAATTCAAATTAATTGTTCTTTTCCTTCCTAATTTTTCCATTGCTTTTGAGCTAAGCAAGTCCTCCTCTATCCATAGGCCCATATGTTTTTTTCTAATTTATGTAATTTAACATTTACATTTAGCTCTTTAGCATCCTGGAAATATATTTTTCTTTATGCAGTAAGGTGATCTCAATATTTTCCCATGGCATGTTGCAGTTTTTCTTACTTCTATTACTTATTGCATTATATTGTAATAATTTTTTCTGTAAATTATTTTTATTGTAAATAATTTTTCTTCCTCATAGGACTTAAGTTTTTATCTTTTTCATTTTTATCCCCAGCAGCTAGCACCATACCTCCCACTTTGTAGAGAACAAATAGTTGATAAATGAAAAAAGAAAGATACAGTTATATATAATTTGTCCTGCAAGATTTTAAATGCATGATGAATTATTCATTATCTATTCCTAGCTTTCCTTAAGAGAGATTCTGTAGCAATTTTAATTTCAACTTAGTCTACATTCCAAAGCATCCGCCAGGATGAATTGGAGTGGTCTGGTCATAAGAGAAGTAATGTGAAAATGACTTATACCAGTAAGTGAAATTTTTACTTTATAATAAGAGGTGTATCTGACCAGTAACTGGAAGCTCTTTACCTATTATCTAAGCCACCCTCTTACTGGATATTTCCCCAAACCTAACCTGCTCTATTTGAAAACAGTAAATAAAAATACACCTTTGTAGTGATCAGAATAGTCACATGAACAGCTACAATTTAAATGATGCTCAATTATTTTTAAACTTGGTATTTCACCTGGGTTCCTATTCTATTTCCAGCTGCTTTCTAGATCTCACATACCTGTACTTATCCATGCCACTTCAAATCCAGCAGTTTCAAAAGTGAAATCCTCCCTGCTCAATCTGTCTACCAACACCAAATCCTGTTTCCCCCTCTTGTGTTCCCTAGTATGGATATCAGTATCATGAGCCACCAGTAGTCATTCTTTTTTTTTTTAAAAATATTTTATTTATTTATTCGACAGAGATAGAGACAGCCAGCGAGAGAGGGAACACAAGCAGGGGGAGTGGGAGAGGAAGAAGCAGGCTCATAGCGGAGGAGCCCGATGCAGGGCTCGAGACCAGAACGCCGGGATCACGCCCTGAGCCAAAGGCAGACGCTTAACCGCTGTGCCACCCAGGTGCCCCACCAGTAGTCATTCTTAACCCACTAACCCCATGCACTGACTCAGTTCTTGGACCTTATCTTTGTTATCTGAGCAGTATTTTTCCTTTTCTTTCTTTCGCACTGTCCACCCTTGTAATCCCTGACCTGGACAATTATCGTAACCTCTTAATTGGTCTCCCAGCTTCCGTTCCATCCTTCTTCCCAATCCATTCTACATAAATGGGGTAAGCATTAGAAAAAAGTCCTCAAGATTCAGGTTCACTAAATTGAGGGTAGACCTTGGGTAACTTGTTTTACAAAGCTTCCGAGATGATTCCTACGCACACCTTTGAGTAAAACCAATGATTTACAAGCTTCTCGGGTTATCTTTTAAAGCCCAACTATAGGTACGTCATCCTCTGACTTGAAAGCATTCCATGCTTCCCCCACTGCCTCTAGTGTAGAGTCCAAACTTCTTAGCTTGTGGTAGAACAGGCTTCATTCACATCCTGGCCCTAATCTACTTTTCCAGGGGCATTTTCAGCTCCTCCCCTTCAAGTGCCTTTGAGTCCAGGCAACTGAGTTAGCCCCAAATATGCCACATACTTTTGGGTTTCAATCCCTTTTTCCATATCACTTTGTCCATCTAGGGTGCCCTTGACTTTTTTTCTGTAGCTGGGAATCTCTGTCCTCCATGTTAGTTCACCTTGACTACTCTTGCCTCTCCTTCCTCAGGCAGGAGTCACTGCCCTTCATTGGACTCCTCAACACTTTGTACTTGTGTTGCTGCTCTCTCTACTTTGCATAGTGATAATTTGTTTACATATCTGTCTTCATCAGTATATGATTAGGTTTTTGAGGTGAAGATAGTCTTACTTATCTTTTATGAGTAGACACCCAGTGGGAATGCTTCTTTCCTTTTGATTACGATTTGAAAAATTCTCTCCAAGTCTTCTTTTTATACCTGCCTCTTCTGCCTAGCAGATTACTTCTATCTGTATCATCCATTTGCTTCTATCTTCTCATCAAAACATTGGCATGTCTTAGGAACAAAAAAGGAACCTCCCACATTTGTACCACGTGATGGTTGGTGGTCATTTGGGTATCACAGAACTCATTAGTGTCTAAAGATACCTTGCTGAGATCTTCACCAAAGGAAGACTTAGAATATCCGGTGACCTGTTCAAGGTATTCAACAGGTTTTAAATGTTAAAGAAGACTAACAGAACTGATCTGGTAACTTGGATCAATTCTGCTTTTTAAGTTTCTGTCACTGGAACCATTAATGTCTACTTCACACCTGGAAGCATTCTTTCAGCTGTCTTACAGGGACATGAAACATTTTTTTAAGCCAGAAGTCACATATGGTATATTACATCTTCTAAGATCATGTCTGAATTGTTGGCTTTCACAGTGAATTGTGGGTCTAGTGGTAGATCCCACAGTAAAGACCCCCTTTATGTTTTCAAATAGCTCTTTCATCTTGGACTACAAACACATAGTACCTAGCAAAACATGCTAGAAGTTCACAAAGGCTATGCAGTTTGGGGGGACTTATGATTAGCTTCCAACTTACAATGTAATCATTACTGTCTGGTTCTGAATACTAGAGAAGAGGCTTTGACATGTGTGCTCTAAGAGAATAATTGTGCATGATATCTGCCAAGAGATAGAGATGATTATTAATGACTTTTGTGGCATCAGACCAAACAAAACACTATAAATCATGAAATTTTATCACATGGAGCCGTGTGTAAGAAATTTTTAAGAAGTTTTTTTTCCATTGGCATTTTTCCTCTGAGACTGACAGGAAATTGAATGTAGTAGTATCTTCAATATTGAAAAATACTAGGTAACTGCATTAGTTCTGAAAGCAACATGAGCATGTCCTTATCTTATTTGGGAGGTGGGTTAGGAATAATAACATGTTAAAGAGGCAAAGCCCATTCTGTTTTTAGGAGCAGAATGTCTCCGGTGCCCTCAGGCATGAAAAGCTGTGCTGTTGGATTTGTCTCTCGTAGGAATTGTCTCCTTGTTCCATTTGGACAATTGATTTAAAAGGACTAGAGGCAAAAATATAAATTTAGGACAAAAACTAAGTTAATCTCTGTGTTCATTTTTATTATTAGTCAGCATAAAATGATTGATTGATTATAACTCAGCACAGCCGCCGGTATTAATAGGCTTGAAAGTTTGGGGGCAAAATTGGATACCTGCCTGGAAGATAGGTAGGGAGATGAATAATGTGGAATTAAATTCTTGCCTAAAAAGGCATATTTCAATTCTGAATGTCTTACTTTGGGACTTGTCACATAAAGGGAGGAATGTGTAACAAGCATAGTGCTGTGGCTTAAAAATCAAGAGACCTAAATCTGTTCCCTGCAAATGACATTCCATCTTTGATCCTAGCCATTAAATGGAAAATTGTTTAAAATATTTCCTTACCCAGAAATGAAATTAAGTGAAAAGAAAGGAGGAGTGTATGTAGGCAGATACAGAGCTAGGTAGGTAGGTAGTAGGTACGCAGGGAGGTAGGTAGATAGATTGATCCATCCCTCTTAACCTTGCCTTTAGATTCCTTGGTTTTCCCTGAAAATTTTCCCTTGAGTCTCTGTTTGAGTGCACTACGAAACCTGCAAAATAGCAAAGGCTCTGGTCCCTTAATATTCACCAAGACTTGCTAAGTATAACCTCTACAAAAACTTACTCTACATAATTAACTTAGCACTTCAATATAAAGAGAAACCAGGAGCTAGTTCCCAAGCACCTAAATATGAGAGAAAGGACTTTTCTGCTTCACTTTTTGGCTTTGATGGACAAATTTCTCTGAGAAGTACTTCTTTCAATTTAGGAGAGGAAGTGAGAGATTTCCCAGGAGTAATATTTAGCAATAGTCATGTGGCTCCAACGCAAGACAGAAACCCTTTGTAGCTGAACTTGGTGGGGAGGGAGAGGAGCTGAAGATGGCTGAAAGGCAAAATCGTAGCTTCCCTTTGGTAAGTTTGGACTCATTCATTTAAGACTCTCCAAGAGGGAGCAATAGACCTTGACTCTAGAAAACCAGCGCTAAAGACAAGTTATTAAAAATACTTACCTTCAAATTTAAATTTGGATTCAGTTATAAAAGAAAGCATTCTAATTAGACGATCAGTATAAAATATGGGTTGATTGTTAAGATTCTAATAAAGGACTAATAAAAGAATTTAGTATGTAACAGTCTTCATTGGTATAAAGTATGGAAACTAAGTCCAAGGGAAGACAGTGAACTCTAACCAAATCAGGAAAAACATGCATGTTGCTATTGTGACCTGTGTAATATACCACAAACATCAAACGCCTCATAACCCTGGAAACACGTAAAAGGCAGAGCAATTAATTAAGTAGCAACTCAGACTTGTGTACTAAACCACGAAACAGAAGCCAGCGGAGTTAACATCCCTGTCGTGGTCTGTATATCGTCGGTTGCTCCTCCTGGTACATACAGCACAGCTCTGTGGTCCATTGGCTTTGAGCTCGAGAACCCTTCTTGTGGAGTTTGCTTGGGCTGCACATATCGATTCCACCTGGCTCCACTGTGCTTATCAGGAGGAATGATAGCTGGTTCCTTTGCTCTTATCACTCTTTCATTTGTTTCCCTGGTCATGTTGGTAATTATTAATATAATGTAAATGTCTTTGTTTTCAGTCCACCTCGTCCGCTGGCTAATATGAATGACACCATGGTGAGCCACACGTCCTCCGGAGTGCCCACCCCCACCAAGAGGTATGTAGGGTTCATGCCTCAGTCACTGCTGAGACTTGGCCTGGCCTGGGAAGCAGAACATTCCACGAGATGGATAGGACTGGCTTTCTTTCTCCTCCTTTAACTGTCTTTTAATATTATTTTCTAATTTTTGTCTTCCTTTTTTCCTACTAACTCATAAAGATAGCAACCGAAGGAGTCTGCTTGTGAGTGGTGCCTGGGGTGGAAGTTCTTCATTTGTGACAAGCAGTGAATATAGTGTCAAAGCTGATTAGGCACTTTCGAGATTTTTTTTTTTAACATTAAACAATATTTTGATGGTCATGAATTGCAACAGTTTTGCATTTGTATTCTTTGAATGTCAAAGATCGTTTCTGCTTCCTGATTAGACTGTGTGAATTGAATCAATCCCTGATATTCTCCTAAATCATTCTGTATGTGATTCATGAACACTTAAGTTGAAAGCCTGAGTCTCTCTCTTAGTTATACAAGGAGTTTCTTTAGGGTCTTACAAGGAACTAGAACCGTGTACTGCTTTCTCTTCTTTATTTAATTTTCTCTTCTCCAAAATTCTCTTAGGCGGGACTTAAAAGGACTCTATAAGATGGTTTACTTTCTGTTTGATTTAAGCTGTTCCATAATCAGAGCATTGCAGGAACTCCCTTAAGGGCACAGCCATTAAAGAAGTCTTTCTAACAGTCATCACCCAAAAAGAAGGGGAAAAAAAAACCCGACAAAGACATTCCGACCGACTCCCCAAGTTCTTCCTGAAGAAAACTACTTTGTGCCATATATACTGATTGCTTTGGATTAATTCAGCTATAGAAATGTCATCTGCTTAATGATACTTAGACTTAACATATAATATATAATACTTAAGATCAACTGTATTTGTTCCCATTGGCTCAAACTCCTGGAGCACTGTTTCCCAGACTTGACTGATGAGAAGACTCGGAAGAATCACCTAGGTTAGTTGTTAAAAATATAATTTTCTGGTTCCACATCAAACCCAGTGGATCCTGAGGTCCTGAGAAGCTACACCTTCAACAATAAGTATTCCAGGTGATTCTCAACCATCAGGCGAGTTTGGGAAAGAGCTTTGAAGGTAGCTAAGGAGTACACTGTAAGGCTACCCTGGAATAGAGGAGTTAGGGACTTAATAAATCCGAGTGACCTGATAAAGCAATGTTATCCAGTTGGAGACTCGAGACTGACCAGGTAAGAGTGCTCGCCCACCGCCTTCCTGAGACACTACCAGCAGGGAACAGCCACACCGCTTCCTTTGGGCAGAGTTCAGTGGTGCTGATGCCTAGAGCATAGACTTGAGCCAGACTGTCTGCATTTGAATCCTGGCCCTCCCCTGACCTAGAACAAGATTCACATCTTCATTTTTTACACTTATAGAATGGGGACAATAATAGTGTCTACCTTGTGGGGTTATGTGAGAATTTAAGATACTGTTTTCATTATTTAAGAAGTAAACTAATGAGAGAACAGGTGGGTAAGACACGGTAACTTACAAATAATGACCTTTCGAGGAAGAACGGAGAGCTTCTGGAAGGATACAGAACAATTAAACTTCTCCCACCTACGTAGATATTGCAACAACCCTCGCTGGCCTTAGTCCTTAGTTTTTTATGTTGAAACACCCTTGGCATTCGAATCCAGACCCAGAATCTAAATATCAACTCCAGGGATGTTTCCATTTCAAAACCAGGAAGCCAAAGTGGATTGTTGAAACCGGTCAGCTTGCAGGTGGTAGATGAGTCTTAGCAAGGCCAGCTATTAGGGTTCACTTCATCCGAGTTGTTCTCTTCATTTACTAGTTTTGTCACTCTGAGTCACTTGAGTCCCTGAGGGCCCTAAGTGCCTGGTGACCACGGCACCAGACATTCAGTGACTACAGCTAAGCGTCGCTGCCAGAGGCTGTTAGAGGGGGTGCCTCTTTCTGAACATCGTTTTATTGCTGGAGAAGACTGAAAGAAGGAACTCGGTCGCCGTAATAACCACGGCTGCTTCTGTGGAAGGACCAGCCTTTCTGCTGGATGTTGCAGTATAAGCTCCAGGCTTAGGACTAAGTGGCCAGCGGCAATTGTCAGTCGCAAAATAACTACCACTTTTGAAACTTGTTTCAGGTGGTATCCTACAGCCTGGATTAAGATTTAATTTTAAAGTCAATATTTTAGCTAGTACTTCTAGCTGAGCTAAGTCTAGTAGAGTTGGTCAGTCCTCAAGGTGGTTATCACACTGCATAGGGGTTGAGCAGCAGCACGGAGGCAGCCAGAGCCCTTAGCAGGCCGGAGCGGAAGACTGAGCGCTTTCCTGTATCAAAAAGAGTAGTTGCTGGAGTAGAGGCTGTATGGGAACAAGATGCTCCCACCCTGATGATTTAGTCCTTAGAATTTTAGGAGATTTCGTTTGTATTTGGGATGAGATTATGGTGTAACATGTGGACATTAATTACGTAATTCATAGATTTGGCTTTTCGTGGCCCAAGTTACCAAACCGGCTAAATTTCCAGCTAGTAATCCATGTACTTCCTTAAGGACTCATCAGTTTTTGTTTCCTCCTCTGAATGTCGTCAGACCTGTGTCTCCAGAGTCTGATGAAAGCAAGGAATCCGGCACATCAGCCCAGTCACAGAACCTCCTCTGCCGGGGCAGAGAATCCTCAAGGGGATTAAAGCTGCTCTCCAGAAATAAGAGGTTTCCTGTAGAACTCAGCATAAGACGTAAATCACTGAAGCAGACAAGAACATGCACAGTAATAAAAATGCAGGAAGAATGTAAGAGCTACAGTTTCTACCTTTTCAGTAGGCAGGGGTATATACACAGTGACAGCCACAAGCGTCAAAAATACTGTTAGTCCAAGTTGAAGATTGTCACAAATGTGAGCGTTACTTTTTATTTATTTACTTTTTAAAGATTTATTTATTTTAGAAAGAGAGTAGGCACGTGCGCATGCGTGGGGTGAGGGGCCGAGGGAGAGAATCCGTAAGCAGAGACTGACACGGGGCTTGATCCCAGAACTCCGAGATCATGACCTGAGCCAAAATCAAGAGTCGGACACTTAACCGACTGAGCCACCCATGCACCCCAGAAGTTACTTTTTAAAAAAAATACCTTACCCGTTGCAAAGATGCTGGCTGTCACGTGAGATACTATGAATTATGTTCCTGAGAGGGTCCGTTGTAGGGGTTTGCTCTGTATAATAGTCTTTTAGTATGCCTATATTGAACTTGCTATAATTTGAATAGAAATTTCATTTCTGCTTTAATCTAAATAGTTCCTGGAAATTTGCTTTCTTTTATTTTTTTTATTTTTTTATTTTTTATAATTTTTATTTTGTTATATTAGTCACCATAAGACCCAAAACAATACACTTAAAAACAAACAACAAAAAACTTCCAATACTTTAAAACAGAGGCTTAAAATGCCCCACTTCTACCTGATTTCCTCCGAGGCTTGCTTCGGTCCCTCTTCTTCCTCAGGGTTCAGAATGTGAACGGTGATATTATTCTCTGGACTGTTGTACTGTTTTTAATCATAATGTACTTTCAGACCAACATGGTAAATGATGCCAATATTTTTCATTTTTTTAATGTTTCCTAAAGCCTTAGCTTTATTTGTGAGTATTTAAACTTTCACAATCCCGTGGACACTTCATAGAACTATGGCAGTAACAAAAACTTCCAATATGAAACTTCTGCTTTGTGCATTTGGTTGGTATATTAGTATCAACTCTTTTTAACCTCAGGTATTAAAAAATTCAATGTCAAAAAGCACAAACCCAGTTAAGCAGAAGGAAGAAGCTTAGGTTTTAATGATCTGCTGTATAACACTGTGTTCACAGTGAATACTATTACTGTACACTTGACAGTTTGTTAAGAGGGTACATCTCATGTTACGTGTTCTTAGCCAAAAAAACAAGAAGGAAAGAAAGGGACAGACCCACAAAGACAAAGGCAAAAGCAGGAAGCAAAGGGAAGAAGTGTCCATGGATCACAAAAGCAACTGAGAAGCTGCCGGGATGCCCATCGGGGGCTTCTCCGTCCCGCGCTTCCTCTCAGAATGCCGTCTCCGCTCCCTACTGCTGTGGAGCACCTTCCCCTCAGTCCTGCCAGGGCTTCAGGTGCACAGCCAGAGCCGCCACTCAAGAGGCTGTGTTTTCCTACTTTTGATAGAAAACTCCAAGGAAGGATTCTTACTGTCCCGGGCTGTATCACTGCCCATCCGTGTGTCTGTGCTGGGCCACACCTAGTAGACCTACGTCGTCAGAACAGGGAGGAGCATTTCCCCGAAAGGTTGTAGCGTCAAGAACAGAAGAGAGAGGCCATGGCAAAGACAAATAACGAGGTTGTTGGCAGACCACCGTTTTGCTACCCAGCACACCAATGGGTGCCAAAGTGTGTACAAACACACGCCCATACACGCCTTCTCATACTGTTTCCACTAACAGGGTTTCCCTTCCCATAATGCAGTATTCCATGTGCAACTGTGACTGCGTGCACGCCTCTCCCCGGAGTCTGTCCACCTGTAACAGCCCTGGGCCCTGAACACCTAGGCTATGTCCACTCATCCAGGTCAGGTCTCGGTATGTCTTTTTGTGACTCATTAACCCATCCTACCCTGAGGGAAATAATAAGGCGTGAGCACTAGGCACCCATATACAAGGTAGAGATGGGGAAGGAGGGTAATTGTAATTCGGATAGTGGGAGAGGGAGGTGACAGAAAACATGGCATATTAAGCCACATTTGCCTCTGTTTCCTTTTGAAACACCACTGAAATAACAGCCAAGAGATTATCTTGAGTAAAAACCCACAAGAAGAAAGAAAAGTGAAAGAGGAGACAGTAGCAATGAGAATTTGGAAGCAGCAGAACAGATGGGTGAGTGGAAACTGATTTTACGGACTGGAGAAGACCATAGACTCAGCTGACAGAAGAGCCCAGAAGAAAGCCTGCCCTAGGAATGAGAAGGCTCTGAAAAGCGAAACAGTTGGCTGGTAGTCTGTACAGGAAGCACTTAGAGCCACAGATTGTCTATGTAACTGCATAACTGCCCCTACCCGACTCTGCCAAAGAGTTGAGGTTTATGTTTGGGTTTTCTGGGACAGTACAACCCCCATAAAACCCTAGCTGTCTTAATTATCTCACCCTTGGTGGGCTGAGGCAACTGCTTTCAGGCAACCTATCTCCCTCCCTTGCAACATCATTCTGAAGACTTCAGGAAATCACTGCTCCATCCTGTTATTCCTCTCAAGGTGCCCAGAACTCTGACCATAAGGGGCACAAGATCTAAGTCCCAGGATCCTAGAGATTACAGTTTACCCAGTTGCTTTTCTCAGTAGCCATGTAGCAAAGACTGATGTATTCCCTCCTTGGGATGGAGTTTTGCTACCATACACACCTCAACTTGACTCAGCCAGTTCTACTCAGTGTTACTCTCCACGTCTAGTATCAGTTTCTATTTTAGTCAGAACCCTTGGCTGTAAGTGACAGAAACTCAGTTTGAATTAGCTTAGGGAAAACAAGAAGGTTTGTGGGTTTTTTAAAACTTATTTTAGAGAGGGTGTGTGTCTGTGCAAGTGGTGGGAGGGGCAGAGGGAGACAGAGAGGGAGAGCAGACTCTGCGCTGAGCGTGGAGCCTGACGAGGTGCTCGATCTCAGGGCCCTGAGATCATGACCTGAGCCAAAACCAAGAGTTGGACGCTTAACCCACTGAGCCACCCAGGCACCCCTGAAGGTTTTTGTTTTTATAGCCAAACTGTGGGAAGAGCAGGGTGGTATGTGGCTGGTCACCAGGGATGGCCAGAGCCAGGGGAGCTCTGACTCACTTAGATGTTTCCCTACCTCCCTCTGCTACCCTCATGCCCATTGTTCCTCCCTGTTTTGTGGCAGCTGCTTCTTCCCTTATATAGCTCCCTTTCACATGGCAGGGAATGTATCCGTGACACCTGCGTGTTCACATTTCATAACCTCGCTACCCTACAGTGACTGACCTTCTCTTTGTTCCAACTTGAAAACTCCCAATGAAAGTTCTGTGTGGTCCGTCGTGGATCATGTTACTTACCCACTGGTTTTCAGTTTGCTGGCCCCACCTAAAATAACATGGTTGAATGGGTAGGGGTCAGTCTCCAAAGAAGGGGGTCTGCTGTCTATGGAGAAGTTAGGATGCTGAAGAGACACATAGTGAGGCTTCTTTTTTGGGTGGTTTCTGGAAAATATTGCATGTGTAAGTATATTACATCACCCCTCCTTTAGCATAGATTTATTTCAGGAGGCCCTTTTTCCCCCTACCACTTCATTTTTATTTCTCTCAAGGGTTAAATAATGCTTTCTATTCTGTTCAGTTTATAAAGATGTATTGTGTTGGGACATAACACTGTCTTTGGGTGGTAACAGGTAAATATTTGAGCCACTAATTCTAAGTAGTCACCAATTGCTAGGAATCTTAAGTAAAGTCAAGATTTTATCAGGCAGGGGCGCCTGGGTAGTGCAGTCGTTAAGCATCTGCCTTCGGCTCGGCGTGATCCCGGCGTTCCGGGATGGAGTCCCACATCGGGCTCCTCCGCTGGGAGCCTGCTTCTTCCTCTCCCACTCCCCTGCTGTGTTCCCTCTCTCGCTGGCTGTCTCTCTGTCACATAAATAAATAAATAAATAAATAAATAAATAAATAAATAAATAAATAAGATTTTATCAGGCAGAAGTCTTTAACACGTACTCAGAACAAGAAGCGTTTTTGGGCTGGGGCAGAGGGAGAGCAAGAATCCCAAGCAGGCTCCATGTGCAACACGGGGCTCTATCTCACCACCCTGAGATCATGACCTGAGCCAAAATCAAGAGTCGGACACTTAACTGACTGAGCCATCCAGGCGCCCTGGAAAAACATTTTTTAAAGGCCAGGAGAGGCCATAGTATAAATATTATTTCTGAGCTGAAGACACAGAGATGAGTTGCACTATAATAGTATTAAAATGGCTTTCTGAGTGGCTGGCAAGGTAAAGGTTTTATCTTGTTATCCACAGAATACTACGGAATGACAAAAGGCACAATCTGCTGTGTTTTAGCCTGAAAATAACAGAGATATTGGCGCAACTAAGAAAGGAGGCAAACTGAAATCGGTCAAAGCCAGAAACCATCCATTTGTGAAGTCAGGCTACTAACGTTCTTCCCTCCTGTGAAATGAGAGTAAGAAGAGTTTGGTTGAGGGGCGCCCGGGTGGCTCACTCAGTTTCGTGTCTGACTCTTGATTTTAGCTCGGGTCTTGATCTCGGGGTCGTGAGTTCCATGCCCAGCATGGAGTCTACTTAAACAAAATTGAAAAGAAATAAAAAGAAATAAATTAAAGAAAGAGTTTGGTCGAAAAGCAAGAATTAATGAGGATTTAAGCATGATCGTGAAACAACTAGCTTGCATGAATTCTTCATGAGGACCTCTCCAAGACAGCACAAGAATTACTTTTTTCTCCAATCTAGTTTTGAGAGACAGAAAAGCAGAGTAATTGAAAATTAACACATAATCTTATGGGGCTGCAGGGTCCTCAGTGTTGGCAGATTTCCAAAGTCCATCTGATGGCCCAGGCAGACAGCCAGGTTTCAGCTGCTTCTGGGTTGGGATTAAATTCCATTTGCATTCAAGTATTTAAGGTAAACCCTTCAGCAATTCTGACTCAGGTTAGTACAAACAAAAAGCTTGAGTATTTCCAAGTCCATACTTTAAAGCTGAAGTTTGAAAAATTGAAGCTTATAGAAGTATACTGACTAATGGTTTCCTCCTCTCATTGGACTAAGGCTAGAGGTTCTCAATGTGAGCAAGAATTATGTCCATTATGGACTGTCAGCAGAACTGAGGGGAAGAAGGAACAGGTCTGCGGAGAAAACTGTGAGTTCAGGGTTGCCGTGTTCAGACTGAGATGCCTGACAGATCCTGAGAGTGAAGATAGGCTGTGTGGATTTTGGATATGGGGTGCCAAGGAAAGGGGTGGATGATTCTCCTCCAGATCCTTTCTGGCTTAAGTTAAGGTACTTGCGGTTGAAACACAGGAGGAAGATTTGGCAAGAAGAGAGCAAGATCATATGGAGTTAGAATTGCCTGTGGGACACAGAGGAACCAGGCCTTAGCATGAGTTCTTGTCATCCGGGTTCTTCCCGCTACCTCAGATTCACACTAAACTACCTCAGATTCACACTAACAAAGGACAGACAGGTACTCAGAGCCAACAAATGACCAGTAGAGCCTACACACACACACACACACACACACACACACTTTTACCCATTTTTCACATCTGCCTTGGAGACTTAACCCTTGACCGTATGTCCTGTTAAGAAGCTGACTCAGGGGCGCCTGGGTGGCTCAGTCGGTTAAGCATCTGCCTTGGGCTCACGTCATGATCTCAGGGTCCTGGGATCGAGCCCTGCATTGGGCTCCCTGCTCAGCGGGAAGCCTGCTTCTCCCTCTGTCCCACCCTCTCTCATGGACTCTCTCTCTCATAAATAAATAAAATCTTAAAAAAAAAAAAAAGCTGACTCAGTGCAGTGCCCTGCTTTGTAGTGACATGCCAAGAGCTTGCACATATAATGGAAATCCTTATGGCAGTGCTGAAAGTCCTATGGTGATTTGGTTTAACTATGGTTTTACATTCCTTTTAACGTCAAACTATTAAAATATTTCAACTTACTGTAGTAAAACAGATATTTAGAACAAATCAGTGCTGTGGTTAAAAAAAAAAGTACTTCTTTTAATGGATCTTATTAGGAAATCTCCAGTCTACTCCCCACCTCACCCCCAAAACAGCTTTTCCTTTGTCACCAGAGGGGTTTTTCTGAAATGCAATATTCAGAAACTGATATTACTTTCCTGGTCAAACCTTTCCAATGGCTCTTTCTCTCTACAGCACTGCCCAGTAGCGTGGAAAGCAGCATGGTAGTCACTAGCCATGTGAGGCTGTTAAGCACTTGAAATGTGACAGAGGAAGTGAATTTTTAATTTTATTTAATTTGAATTAATTTGAATTTAAACACGTGCAATTGGCTAGTGGCAGCACAGTTCTGCGGGATTAGGCCCATATTCTACAGGATTAGGCAGCCGTGTCTGGGTCCCGCTTACTGTGGTGTCCTCGTCTCCTGGCACAGTGCCCAACACCTCGTAGGTGCTCCAGACATTGACTCAGATGCCCGGTTTCCAGCAGAAGTGCTACTAGAACTATCGTGTATTCAGCCATGAAAATCACCTGCTTTCATGGATTGAATTGACATTTGTCAGCTTGACATTTGTGTTCGTGAAGCTGTTCCAACATGACCATTGCTAGCCTCCCCAGCCCTGCGTTATTTCACTCTTTTTACTCGGCTCCTACACACAGAATTACTCAAATCACTTAGTTTCCCAAGCAGGTTTCTGCACATGCTTCTTCTGCCTTTAATGCCTTCCCACCCTTTTCCCCTTTATTGCTGTCTTTGTCGTCTAATTCTTCTTAACTTAGCTTCAACTCCTCCAGGAAGCCTTCCCTGATACCCTAAACTAGACTAAGTGTTCTTCCTCTGTGATCCGTAGCATCTTGTTTATATCAGTGTATTGTAATTACCTGTTTGTTCTATGCCTTTCTAGATAGACTCTAAGTTCCTTGAAGGTGAAGACTCACCAGGCTTTATCCAGAAACTTACTTCTTTTCTCCAAATCTTGCTGTCACTTGCGTCTTAATCAATATTTACCCTGTTAGGAAAAGGATTTTCTTCTTCAATTACTTCAAGCACATGGCATCTTATAACATTGCCTGCTTATTCCATTCAGAGCAGAGAAGTGAAGGACATGAGGTATAGTGAAGTATCTGGTTCTACTCCAGTACGGCCTCGTTCACTCTAGCTGCCCCCGCCACTGGTTATCGGTCCCTTTCCTCTCCAAGAGTGAGAAACCTGGCTCCTGTCTCCCACCAGCCATGTACCTATTGGTTTAGCCCTGGTAGCATGGATAGCGGTTTCAGAGTTGTTGATTTATTTCTTCAATAGATTGTTGAGATATAAGTCATTCATCATACAATCCATCCACTTAAAGTGTATGATCCAGTGGTTTTTGGTGTATTCAGAGTTGTGCGGCCATCGCCACAATCAATTTTAGAACATTTTCGTCACCCCCCAGATTGATTTACTACCATAACATCACTCTCTGCAGTGCAGAGAATTGATTGTAGTGGGCAAGAGTGGAAGAGGAAAGCAAGCGAGGGCTGTTGGGTGGTCCACGTGGCACTTGGTGAGACTTCCCAGATGAGAAAGGGTAGGGGCACGGGGGGCAGTGAATGGGGCTGGTGTGTGGGTCTGGTTTCAGAGAAGAGCCAACAGGATTGATTAACAGCTTGAATGTGGGGCATCAGGAAACGAGAGAAAGCCAGAGGCCTTCCACTTTGAGCTTGATGGTTGGGTGAGTGGTGATGGTGTTCATTTAAACTGGCCAGTTTGGGGGTGCAGCAGGTGAGGAAGTGGGTGGAGAGAGGTAGGGGTTTTAGTTTGAACATGTTAGGTTTGGGATGCCTTTTAGGCAGCCAAGGGAAGGCCCTCAAATACACAATCCTGGAGCTTGAGAGAGGTCAGGGCTGGAGTTGCTAAATTGTGAGGATTACAGTAATACCTTTTTGGTAAGATTATCCTGAGAATAAGCGAAAGAGCATACGTGAAATTCTCTGATAAGGTCATAGGTACAAGTTTCTTGATAATGACTACTACATTATCTTCTTTAATCCTTCCTATACTCTCTAAAGTAAGTAATACCTGAAGTAAATTGTGTATTACTATTATTTTACAGATGAGGGGACTAAAGCAGAGAGATTAATGTCCGGGCTCACACAGCAAGCAGGTGTATGTGGATTAAACCCAAGACCGGCTCACTCCAAAGCCCAAAGCTGTGCTCTCCTGCTTCCTGCCGAGTAATGAGTCCTGCTCCCGGGGCTACAGACTGCCACTCCAGAAGCAGCCTCTGCTTCTGACCTTGTCCCCGCCACAGCTTACCCTTCATCCCCTGCCTCACCACTCACATCCCTTTCCCACAGGGGTGCCTCTTCACTTCTGCCAAAGGCACCCTTTCTTGCTGCCCGTAGAGCTTCTGCTGAAGCCATGAGACTTGAAAGCCCCCATCCTCTTGGAGAGCAGCTCTCACACTGGAGTGTGCATCAGGAGCACCTGGAAGCTTGTTTCAAATGCGTGGAGTGGGGAGGGTGCCTCGTGAGGGAGAGAATGCTGTTCCCCCCACACACCCCCCAACCCCCCGGGAGAAATGTGCTCATAAGTTGTCTCTCCTCTTTTAACTCTGGTTTATTCTACTCACCCTTGCTTTTACTGATCTCCCTAACTGGATAAAATTCTACTATTATGTCTTCTTTTTTTCTTCTTAAGTAATCTCTACACGTAATGTGGGGGCTTCAGTTCATGATCCCAAGATCAAGAGTCACATGCTGTACCACCTGAGCCAGCCAGGTGCCTCTTATTAATGTCTTCTTAGAGGAGGTCAGTGTCCCTCCCATCATAACAGATGCAGCATTTGCCATTTTACATTTATTTGTTTGATCATCCCTTTTTCTACTAGACCACTAGCACCAAGAGAGCAGCAGCCGTGTCTGGGTCCCGCTTACTGTGGTGTCCTCGTCTCCTGGCACAGTGCCTGACACCATGTAGGTGCTCCAGACATCGACTCCAATGCCCACTTTCCACCAGAAGTGCTACTAGAACTATCGTATATTCAGCCATGAAAATCACCTGCTTTTATGAACTGAATTGACATATGTCAGTTTAGAATAGAACAATAATAATAATAATAGTAATTATTATTATTTTATATATTTATTACTTGTATGGGATTCTAAACTATTCCAAACTAGTGATTTTGCTTTAGAAAAACAGATTTCTAAAGCAAAACCTATTTGTAAGTTGGGGATTGTATAGAGATTTATATTTTATCAAAAGGAAAGTGTTTAAACTCAAAAAAGTAAATCTGGAAAAACAGATACATCTTTGAATGTGAGTATATATATAGCACATGTATATCTAACATAATACCCACACCCCAAGAGAATTGTCAGAAAATTCATGGACCCTTAAGTTCCTTATTTACTATAGACAGCTACTGATAATTCTTTTCATTTTGGTTTAGATCCCTAGTTATCTGGCAAATGACCCTAGTTCTGAATAGCAGTCTTCATAGAAAATTAAAGTGGAGTTTAATGAACTGCTGCTTCCATAGTAAATGCTTCCAGTTTCATTCCTGCCATTCCTTTTGGAACACGCCCTGGTCAGATTTCCACTTCTGTCCACTGCCAAAACCCGTTCTATCAGGACTTACCTGAGTTGATCTATCAGTGGCCGTTGACATAGATGATTGCTCCCTTCTACTTAAAACACTTTCCGTACTTGCCTCCAGGTGTCCTGCTCTTCTGGTTTTCCTCCTCTTCCTTCGTGGCTCTCTTAGCTAGTTTTTCCATACCACCTTGAACTGTAAATGTTAGTATGCCAGAGGAACCACCTCTCTTTTCTGTTTGTCCTCCCCATAGGTGACTCCATCTGGACTCAGAGCTTTTAATACTGTCTACATACCATTGACTTCCAAACTTCTTTTTCTGGCCAAGACCTTTGTGCTGAGCTCTGACCTCATAGATCTTCCTCCTAATCAGCACCTTCACCTGGATATCTAATACAGATCTCACAATGAGCATGTTCCAAATTGAGTTCCATGTTTTCCCCTACCAAACCTGCCTCTCTCAGTCTTCCCCTTCTCAGTTAGTGGCAATCTTGTTCTTGTAGTTGCTCAGTCAGAACTCCTGATGCTTCTCCCATCTAAGGAATCAGATTATTAGATCAGCTTTATCCAAAAACACTGTCAAAATCTGCCCAGGATCTTGCCATTTCTTACCACTTCAACAGCTACTGCTGTTCTCCTAGCCACTCTTGTCTCTCCTCTGGAATGTTGCAGGCGGCTTCTAATTAGCTGCTTCTTCCCCACTCTCTGACACTTCATCTTTCATAGTGCAGATGATCTTATTAAAATATAAGTTAGAGCATACCCTGCCTCTGCTCAGAATCCACCAGCAACTTCTTATATCAGAGTAAGAGCTGAAGCCCTTATGCTGGCCCTCTGTAACAGTTCTACTTTTGTCTGTCTTCTAAAGAAGCAGTTTTGTTCTAATTTCTAGTTTGAAATAGACCAATACTTTACAAAAGTATAAAAATGGGTTACTACAGGGGTGCCTGAGTGGCTCACTTGGTTAAGTGGTCAACTCTTGATTTCGGCTGAGGTCATGACCTCAGGGTCGTGAGATCTAACCCCTCTACCTCCACTATCCCATGTCAACTCCACGCTCAGCACCGACTCTGCTTGTCCCTCTCCCTTCCCCCCTCTCCAACCCCTGCTTGCACTAACACATGCACTTGCACGTGCTCTCTCTCTTAAATAAATAAATAAATAAATAAATAAATAAATAAATAAATAAATAAAATCTTTAAAAAAAAATGAGTTACTACAGAGAGAACTTCCTTTGGTCATAGTGAAGTAACTGATGTCAGATTAGTTCTCCCACTATAAACTTCTAGAAAACTATTCTAACTAAAGCAACTGTTTTCAGAAATTAGACAGCAAGTAGGGCAGGACCATTCTCTGAGGGAAAGGAAATAAATGAGGAGAGCCCTGTGATTGCCCAGGTTTTCTACTGGGAGGCATTTACTAAAGCCTAGTGCTGGAGACAAGCAGGGCAAGCCCTATTTGCTGAGAATACGGAAAGAGAGACTGGAGTTTGGAGATGCTGGAATTTGCCGGGAGGAATACCAGGGGGAGGCAGCATGCAGAGAAAGAGCTCCATAAACCTGCATACAGGTCCCTTGTGTCTTTGGCTGAAAACTAAGCTGCATTTGCATAGGATGAGATTTCAGAAGACACCAAAGAACATCTACCTGGAAAAGAACAAGCCCCAGGGATTAGAAAGTGGAACAGCTAATCAAGCTCAACCTGTTGTTTGGGTTCCAACCAACCAAAGTAGAGACATCCTCAAACACTGGGGGCGTTCAGTAAAGACCCCAGAAAGGCCACAGTTTAGGAGCAGAGTGAAAATAGCCCTAGATGAAAGTTCCCCTAGATCTGCACTGATGAAACTTTAACACAGGCCTCAAGAGGACCAACCTGTCCACAATTAAATTAACTGACTACCACGTTCTTTAGAAGAAGACAACAAAATCCAGACATTCAACAATGTAATTCTCACAATTTCCATCATCCAATAAAAATTTACAGGATATAGGAAGCAGTAGGAAAGTATGTTCTGTAACCAGAATAAAATTAGTCAGTATAAACAGATCCAGAAATAACAGGCATGATGCAGTGAACAGAGCTGGACTTTAAAACAGCCACAAAGGGGCACCTGTTGGTTAAGCGTCTGCGTTTGGCTCAGATCATGATCTCCAGGTCCTAAGATTGAGCCCCCTGTAAGGCTTCCTGCTTAGCAGGGAGTCTGCTTCTCTCTCTCTCTCTCTCTCTCCCTCTGCCTGTCCTCTCTGCTCGTTCTCTCTCTCTCAAATAAATAAAAATCTTAAAAAAAAAAAAACAAACCCAACCACAATAAATACCAAAAATGTAAAGGAAAATATTAACATAATGAGCAAAAAAAAATGGAAATATAAAGGAACCAACTATAAACATAATTGGAAGTTTCTGCATATATATTTTGCTTCAATGACAAAAAGTTGTAAATTAAAAAATAGAACTTCTAGAGTTGAAAGAGATAATACCCGAAATGAAAAAGTCAGTGGATGGACTTAACAGTACATCAGAAATTACAGAAGAGAAAGTCCACTGAACTTAAAGACATAGCAATACAAACTCTCCAAAATGCAATGCTGAAAAATGAACGGAGCTGCCAAGACCTGTGGGACAATGGTAAGCAGCCTAACAGAGGAAGTAGAGAAAGTTTATTTCAGGAAATATGTTTTTTCCAAATTTCCAAATAAATTTTTACAAATTTGATGAAAACTATAAACGCATAGATACAAGAAGCTCAACAAACTATAATCAGGATAAGCAGAGAAAACCATACCAAGGCACATCACAATCAAATTGCTAAAAACCAGTGATGAAGAAAAAGTATTAAACGCAGCGAGAGGAAAAAAGATGTTATATACAGGGAAAAAAAAGATAAGCTTTTTGAAGTGATTTCTCAGGAAAAACAATGCATGTGGAGTGCCTGGGTGGCTCAGTCGGTTAAGTGTCTGCCTTCACTCAGGTCATGATCCCAGGGTCCTGGGATGGAGCCCCACATCAGGCTCCCTGCTCAGTGGGGAGTCTGCTTCTCCCTCTGCCTGCCACTCCTGCTGCTTGTGCTTGTGCTCTCTCTCTCTCTCAAATAAATAACAAAATCTTAAAAAAAAAATGTGTACTAGCAGAAAATTGAATGGCATTTGAAAGTAGTAAGAGAACCTGTTTTTATTCCTTCTAAAATATATAGATTTCCTATCTTTATCCACAGAAAAATTCTAGAAGCAGTGATCATCCAGGAATAGGGAGCACTGTAGTACCCTAACTGTGGTCTCTAAACACTCTTTCCTAGTAAAGGGAACCTGTAATCTTTGAAGGAATAGTTGATTCCAAGTGCCGGGCAGGACATACACAAGACGAGATTGGGGCATCTTACTGTGTCAACCAAGGAAGCCGATGATATCTAATGGATGTATTAGATTAACACAGGAGCCTACTTATAGGAGTTCCCACTGGCCAAAGATAGGACAATTTGAGCATCAAAAAGATGATTGTAATGGAGTGAAGCAATCAGATACATATAAAAATCTATGAGTTCATAATGATACTAAAAAAGAAAACTCCCTGGTAACCATTGGAGGTTGCTAGGGCACTAATTCATTGTTCTGAAATTTGTTAAATACTAAGAAATGCCAACCATTTGTTTTACCTTTTCTGAATGATTAATATTTCAAGATAAACAGAGAAAACTAATAAATGCGGAAAAGAGGATAAAATTGGAAACTATATCTTTGTAAACCCCCCTCTCCCAAGAAATAATGAATCTAGGCAAAATTATTAGTAAATGCTAAAACCATTAGGTGAAAAGTTGATGGAGGACTTTATAATGGAGAGATGTAACCAATAACATCTGAATCCACTGATCAATATTTATATTCCATTATGTGTCCCCTATTTGATTTATAAGTATCCATATTACCTACAACAGATTCTAGCCCCTTCTCAAAAAATGAAACGAAAGCAAAAACTTTAATCAAATCTCTAGCTGTAGCCACAGGGGATAGAGAAACAAATTAAATGGCACCAAGGAAACAATCAGTCAAATCCGGAATGTAGGGCATGTTACTAGGTAACCTGCTTTCTTCACAAATAAATGACATGACAGAAACAAGGAAAAGGAAGAACTGTTGTAGATTAAAAACAGAAACATATCAACCAAATGCAATGTGTGTGGACCTTGTTGGAATCTTGATTCTAAACATAGAGGGATATTTTTTTAAGATTTGAGAAAATTTTCAGATGGACTGAGTTAAAATTTCGTTAATTTTTTTCAGTTGTGTTGATAGCATTGTGGTGATGCAAGTTAAGTACTCCCAAGTGAAATAATAAATTGTCTGGGATTTGCTCCAGCTATCTCTTTCTAGACAAAAAAGTTGAGTGAAGGAAGAATAGATTGAATAAGTTGACAAAACGTTGGTTTTTGTTGAAGTTTGGTGATGGGTATGTAAAAAGTAGTCATTAGTTTACTCTCCATTTTGTGCATGGTTTAACATTTCTGGAGTAAAACATTTTTAGAAACTTTTGTGTTTAAGGACCTTCTGAATGTCTGTAAAAGAGCCTCACTCGGGGATGCCTGGGTGGCTCAGTTGTTGGGCATCTGCCTTTGGCCCAAGTCATGATCCCAGGGTCCTGGGATCAAGCCCTACATCGGGCTCCCTCCTCAGCAGGGAGCCTGCTTCTCCCTCTGCTGCTCCCCCTGCTTGTGTTCCCTCTCTCGCTGTCTCTCTGTCAAATAAATAAATAAAATCTTAAAAAAAAAAAAAAAAAGAGCCTCACTCAGAATGTATACAGTGTCGTCTTACAATGAGAAACAACTCTAACAAGTTGGGTTTAAGAATCAGTTTTATGGGAAAAAATAGAATGACGCTAAAGGCAGTATCCTTATAGAAATAACAGGGTTTAACTGCTATCATGAGGTAACACTGAAAATTCTTTACGTGTAGACAAAAGCTATAAAAGCATTAGGGGGCATTTGGTGATATTAAATAGACGCACTCTGCCTGTTTTCCCACATTGGGCATTCCCTCAAAGGTGCATCCCTCCCAGAGCCCAGAACCTGGATAAGACTGGGGGGGCAGGGCTTCTTGGTGACCCCTCCTTGGTTTCTCCTGCTCAGAGGCTGAAGAGCCAGTCAGCCAAGGCTGTTTCCCAAGAGACTGCTTTTGTTCAAAGGATTTGTAAAATGTATTTTCTATGGTGTAACACCATATTCCATTATGCATTGTGGTTTTTTATTGTTTTCCTTATCATGATTTATAATTTTTTTAATTTTTCTTTGAAGTTTGCCCATTTTAATCCATGTTCATTTCTCACTCTGTACGTGTTTGTGTTGTGCTTGCTGTCTTTGCCTCCGTTGTTCCTAGGTTACAGTATAGCCAGGATATACCCAGTCCCTTGGCCGATGAGCATGCGCTGATAGCCTCCTATGTGGCCCGTCTGCAGCACTGTGCACGGTCAGTGGTAGACAGCGGCAGCAGGCGGGGAGCCAGGGGCTGATCAGAGGGAGGGAGCTGTGTTACCTGGGCTTGCCAGCTGGAAAAAGCTCTGCATGTGGGGTTTTTCTTGAGAAGCTACCAGCTATGTTTGGCAGAGTTTAAATAATTGCTAAAGCATTAACTTCTGAAAGAGAAGGAGCCTTGCCAAGCCCGGGCACTTACCTAAACATATAGTCAGAAATGCTCTTTTAAAGTGGAGTTCACTTCCTTCCGCTTACACTTAAAGGCTATGTAAATCTCAACAGATATGCAGTCCCAGAGATGGACGTTCACAGAGCTATTTGATGCAACCTCTCACCGCTCGCTCTTGTCTAAATAACGAAAGCTTTCTGTCGACGAGCGTAGGGTTGATCAACCCACAGATATCTCACTTTGTCCAATCTTTGATACCATCACCTTGTAACATCTTTGCATGTTACAACGTCATCTCTTCCTCCAAATCTATCATTGTTGATTATTTAAACCAGGGGTTTGCAGCAGTGGTATTGGGTCATTGTCACTTGAGTGAGACTTTTCCCAAACGATATGTACCTCCTCACATGATAATTATACGTATTGTAATAACTCCATATTCCCCTTTCTCTGAAAACTACTGGTAGTGACTCACCATTAATTAATGGTGGGAATATGCCTGGTTCCTCAGTGGGTTAGGATAGGAAAACGTTTGATAACCACGAACTACAGCAAAGTTAACCCTTTAAAAGAATTCGTACCAAACAACGTGCTATTATATTCAGGTAGACCCAAAGCTGCCTGTCCGCTCTGTGCCCATAGCCACCACCATTCTGCAAGGAGAATAGCAGGTAAAGTCTGAATAATCTAAAGCCATCCCTCCACTCTACATAGTAGCAGATAGATTCTTATTCTTAGAGAGGAAGCATAATTTATTAACTAAGCACATAAGAGAAGCTGGGGCCTTACATTTTGATCTTAGTTTTGCCCAGAACATGCCGCGACTCTGTGGGAAGGTCATTTGACCTTGTTTTTATTTCCTGTGATAATAAGAAGAAATGATAAATGTGAAAAAATATATATTTGGAAAGGACTGTTTTCTGTATTATACTTCATACCATTTCCCATAGTTTTGCCAGTGTGATTAAATAGCATTGATATTTTTAGGCATTTATTTAACTCTAAAGTCTACTTTCCTACTTCCCAAGTATGTTTAATAGGCTTTTTCTACGGGAGGGAAGGAAAGGCCTGATAATTGTGCATCGTATCACCAAGAGTGCCTCTTCAGCCAACAGATGATTTCTGTGTGCTCTGTCCCAGCTCCTTGGGTCTCTAGGAATAGAGTTGTCTCATCCCTGGCAGGACAGCTTACTTATTATCAGTAAGGGCAGTTGTCCAGGTGATTAAAAGTTTCCATGGTGAAAATAGAAGCAGAATGTTGGCAGAGACTGCAGCCTGATATTTCAGCCCCAAAAGATTTATGGGAGGTTTAGCTAAGGTCCTTGAGCGTCCTGGCTTAGGGATTAGGCTTCCTGAGCAAGAACTGGTGGCTGGGAGCCCTGGGAGAGCATGAGGATTGGGTGAGTACTGCATCTCTTCTTGATTTATAGTCTAAGGAACTGAGCTTCATGCTTCCTCAAAGAAGTCAGAAATTTCCTGGCTAATTCTGAAAATGAAAGTCAGCTCAAGCAGAAAAATAAGGAACCTTTCTAATTTTCCTCTTAATTTTCATTGACCTTAAAACCTCTCATCAACATAAAGTTCTAGTTTCTGGCTGGAAAGCATAGCCAATTAAAGCAACCATGTTGTCCACACTTGGGTATAAATGACAAGTAGAGTTAACCTTCTTGGGGAGATGGAACATGGTGGAGGACGGGGAGCTCTTTTGCACAGAGGAAAAAATGAAGTTTTTGTTGTATCCCTTGCCAAAAGGAAGGACAGCCACTTTAAGTCCCATTTCTTGGGTTGCCAATCCCTCTATAATAGTATCCACTTGTATAATTAAATGTTCTTTTTTTTTTTTTTTTTTTTTAAGTTAAAGGTAGTTCTCTTATTTCCAACAAACAACTTTAAGGCACAAATATTACAGTTCGGCCTTGACCCTAACGTATTAAAGCCAACTGATGATAGCATGTTCTTATTACAAGATCATCTTGTGGGAGGATGATGATACAGACTGACATTTGCATACGTAAACTTATAAAGTATTCAGAAGTGGCACAGACAGAAGAAGCACGTTAAAAAAAAACATCCTAGAGGAAAGACCAAGTTAAGTTTAAAGAATTAGCCACAACGATAGAAATAGAGAATGTGAAAAAAATCTAGGAAAAATACAGTTGATTCTATACATGAAAAGGTCAGACACATCTCTCTTGTTTTAACTTCACCCTTCCCGGATTCCCCCCAGTAATTATTATAAGATTTGATGAGTATTGAACTCATGTCTTTAAATTTTTTTGTATTTCTCATCATGTTGCTAAATTCTATTCAAAGGTTTTTGGAATGCCAAGAACCAAGGGCCACAGTAGAAGCAGGGTGCAACAGCCATCTCTGGTCAGTCGTCATCATCACTGTTACCTTAAAGCATCTGCCAGACTTAAACAGAATTCTACAGCCACAGTCCCTGTTAATCTAGGAGTGCCCTGCTATGGATAAATGACAGTTGATGTAACATGCTAAATTAAAGGAGTCCGTTATTTCATAATCCTGTCAAAAGTTCACCGCATCACGTATACACAGAGCTAGCCTACTACTCAAGATTGCTTCTTTCATCCAGGTGCAGCAGTATCTGATATCCCAGCTAGGTAGGTCTTAAAGACCTTAAAGTTAGGGTGCTGGTACACTTGTGAAAGAGTAATGGACTAAATTAATTCACTGTAAGATGGACCAAACTTGTGGAACAAGCATGATAAAAGAAGAGAAAGAAGCATTGAAAGGGAATGTTAGATACCATGGATTCTTCTCCAACTTTACCATATGTTGGACCTGCCCTTGCCTGGGCTCCTCAGTTTTGTTTAGCCAGTATTAAGTGTACTTTTCTTCAGCCCTCTGTTTTTCATGATACTTTAGTTTTCTCTTGGCCTTTAAAATTCAAGACCTATGTCTAAAAGTTAAGAGTTTTTCCAAAACATTTGATTAGAAATCCCCCCCCCCGACTTTGCAGATACTCTGTCTTTTCTCAGACCTTGTATTCAAAAAGAAGTGCCCCTTCTTATGGTGTAGGAACAGGGGGGATGCTGCTGAAGAGAAAGGGCGTGTGTGGTCTCATCATTTCTCTAAACCACCTTTCTCTCAGAAGACCATTAGTATCTATGACCTAGGCCTCTGTTTCTTTTACTACCATATTTTTTACAAGCTTTCTCCCATCCATTCTTTCTAAGAGAAAAGCAAGGGTAGGGAATGTTTAATAGACACCTATTAAATTTTTGTCTCTTTGGCAGCGTCCTGGACAGTCCCAGCCGACTGGATGAGGAACACCGACTTATAGCTCGCTATGCTGCCCGGCTGGCTGCAGAAGCTGGAAACATGGTGAGTAAATAGAAGGTCCTAGTACAGTAGCAGAAATTAGCATTATTTTAATATACAAATGGTAGGGTGATGGTAAACATGAAACTTAGGAGAATAGGTACCTCAGGAACAGAAGGAGAGGAGTGGGTTTAGGGAAGGGATTATAGTGGCCTTTAATTTTATCTACAGTATCCTTTTTAAAAAATGAATCAAGAAAATCAAAGAGCTAGAATTTGGTTCTTTAAAAAGCAATAAAATTAATTACCCCCTAGAAATCTTGATCAAGGAAAAAGGAAAGAAAACACAAATTACTAATATCAGAAGGGATAAAAGGGATAAAAGGGATAAAAAATATCAGAAGGGATAAAAAGAAGGGACATTGCTACAGACCCTATAGATATTATAAGGATGATAAGGGAATATTATGAACAACTTTTGCCAATAAATTTGGAAACCTAGATGAAATAGACAAATTCCTTGAAAGAGACAAATTGGGGGTTGCTTGGCTGGCTCAGTCAGAAGAGCATGCAACTCTTGATCTTGAAGTTGTGGGTTCAATCCCCATGTGGGGTATAGAAATTACTTAAAAATAAAATCTTTAAAAAAAAACACAAATTAACAAAACTGACATAAGAATAAATAGAAAATCTAAATAGTCCTAAATCTGTTAAGGACATTGAATATGTAATTAACTTCCCACAAAGAAAACTCTAAGCTCAGAGGGCTTAACTGTTGAATACTAACATATATTTAAGGAAGAAATAATAACAATCTGATGTAAATTCTCAATAAATAGAGGAAGAAGGAACACTTTCCAAGTCATTTTATCAGGCTACTCTAACCTGATACAAAAACAAAAAAAGCCATTACAAGAAAAGAAATTCCATAACCAATTTTTCTCATGAACATGGATGAAAAAACCTTTAACAAAATATTACCAAATTGAATCCAGCAATATGTAAAAAGGATAATACTCCATGATCAAGTGAGATTTATCCTAGGAGTGCAGATCCATTTAATACATACAAATCAGCCAGCGTATTTCACCGTATTACCAGTTTAAAAAAGAAAATTATAAGATCATTTCAATAGGTGCAGAAAAATATTTGACAATACAGTACCCGTTTATGATAGATAACATTTCTCAATATACCAGGAGTAGAAGCAGCTTCTTCAATCTGATAAAGAAACACAAAAAGCCTACAGCTAATATTATACCACAAGGTTAAATTTTGGAGTATTTCTCCTACCTAATATTGAGAACAAGCTAAGGTGTCCACTTTTCACCACCTCTATTCAAATCGTACTGGAGGTCTTAGCCAGTACAACATGACAAGAAAAAAAGCATACATGTTGGAAACGAAGAAGTAAAGCTGTCATTATTTGCAGACGACATGATTATGTAGAGACAGTCCTAAGGAGTCTACAAAAACACTCCTAGAACAGGTATGTGACTTTATAGCAGTGTTGCAGGATACAAAGTCAATGTACAAAAATTGATTAAATTTCCATCTACTAGCAGTAATTAGAAAACTAAATTTAAGAAAAACACCATTTACTATAAGATTAAAAAACATCAAATGCTTATGGATAAATTTAATGAAAGATGTTAAGACTGAAAACTATAAAATATTGCTGAGAAGAATTAAAGAAAACCTAAATAAGTGGAGAGGTATGCCATAGAATATTTAGATTCAATATTGTTAAGATCGCAAATTTTTCCAAATTAATCTATAGATTCATTACCAATCAAAATCCCAATAGACTTTGAAGAAATTGGCCAACTGGTTTTAAAATATATTTGGAAACCAGAGGACTTAAAAAAACCAAAAGAGTCTTTAAAAAGAACAAAGTTGGAGGACTTAACTCTACCTGACATCAAGACTTACTATAAAGCCGCAATAATCAAGAAAGTGTGATACTGGCGAAAGGACAGACAAATAAGTCATCCATAAAGTAAACTCAGATGTATACGGTCAAATGACTTTTTTTGACAAGGCACAAAAGAAATTCAATTGGGAAAGGAAAATCTTTCTAACAAGTGCTTCTGGCACAACTATATATTTATATGAAATAAAGAACCTCAACCCCTTCCTCACACTTTAAGAAACCAGTTTGAAATGTATCATAAATTTAAACATAAAAGCTATAACCTTAAAGAAGACTTAGAAAAATATCTTCATGACCTTGGAGCAGGCAAAGAATTCTTAGAGGAATCATGAACCATTAAAAACTAATAAGTTGGACCTTACTGAAAACAAATCTTTCCCTGATCAAAAGATACTATTAAAAAAATAGACAAACCACAACCTAAAAGAAGTTACCTGCAACACATGTGTGACAATGGACAAACTATGTAAAGAATTCCTGCAGCTCAATATGAAGACAACTCCCAATTTTTAAATGGTCTAAAGACTTGGACAGACACTTCGCAGAAGAAGATACACAAATGCTCAATAGGCACATGAAAAGTTGCTTTCCTGATATCATTAATCATCAGGAAAATGCCAGTTAAAACCATAATGACCCACTAGAGTGATTAAAATGAGAAAGATTGACAACATCAATTGTTAGAGACGATGTGGAGCAAATGGAATTCTCATACATCACACACCACAAGTACGTGCAATTTGATTCCATGTACATGAAATTCTGGAATAAGTAAAATTGATTTATAGTGATGGAGATCACATCAGGGACTATTTCTGGGAATGGGGATATTGAAGAGAGGTGAGGAAACTTTCTGGACTGATGGAAACGTTCTGCAGTTTTATAGAATTGTGTGTTACATGAGTTGTATGTATTTGTCAAAACTGATTGGATGGCATACTTAAGATATGAGCGTTACATCTCAAAAGAAAAAGGAACCAAGAATAGTGAATATGTCAGAGTTTGATTGTAATGAGAAATGGCTACCCAGGGATTTGCCATGGGTTTACAGCAATTTTGAAATAATTTATAATAAAATGTTCTCTTTTCTTCTTTCATTTCAGCCCTTTACTTTCCTCGAAGAGTTGTGTGCATATTAATATCCATTTCCCCTTCCCTCCACACACACATTCATTGTATGCATTTGGCAAATATTTATTTTGTTCTGTGATGTGCCAGATTGGATACTATGATGAACAAATGATTTCTGCCCTCACGGAACTAACAGTCTGGTGAGAGAGACAAACAGTAAACAAATACACTATGAAACATAACTGGGTGGCTCTGTTGGTTAAGCGTCCAACTCTTGGTTTCAGGTCAGGTCATGATCTCAGAGTCGTGGGATCAAGCCCTGCATCGGGCTCCCCACTCAGCGGGAGAGTCTCTTTCTCTCTCTCCCTGCCCTTTCCCCCATTTGCACTCTCTCTCTCTCTCTCTCACTTCCAAATAAATAAATAAAATATTTAAAAAATTAAAAAACATAATTACAAATAATTAGGTACAATGGAGGAAAAATAGAAGGAGCTATGAAAATGGATAGCTGCTCCCTGACTTATACTGTGTGGCCTCTGTCAGTAAGTGTTACTTGTGTTGAGATCTGAAAATAAGTAGAAGAGAATTCAGTTTCCTGGGAACTAAAAAGGACTGAAACCCAAAGCAGCCCGTGGACCGCCGTTGCTGCCACTCCTGCCCTATTTTAATTGACTTGAGGTACAGTGGGCAAAACCTTGTGTATATGCAAAGTGGAGAGTTGGAAATGAGGCTTTCACATTAAGTGAGGCCCCTGAAAGCATTATAACCCGGTGAAGGTATGGTATCGAAGACCATTCATCTGCTAGCACAAAGATAGGACAAGAAAGCTTTAGGTTCTCCTCTGTTGGAGTGGAGGAGGTCTCCCCTGGGAACTTCCAACCTTAGTCCTGTCTGTACTTGTGTTGGGTGCATTTACATTACTTCATAGTTTGAGAAACACCAAAGTAAAGTTTTAATATAAAATTCATCCTGCAGCATTGAGGAGAAGCAAAATATAAATCCTCTCCTGAGGTTAACATTCTCAATTGAGGCCAAGCAGTATTCCCACAGAAAGAGTCCAACTAAACATGAACTCCTCAGCATCTCTGTAAAATTAGACCCTCAGTGACTTTAGATACTAGAATCATTGGCTATAGAATAACTATTTTTAAAATTTCTTCAGACATGAAAGAAGGAATTAAAAACATGATAACAGAAAAGACTATCTAAAAAGACTGGAGATGAAAACAAGCCAAATAGAACATAAACATTTTAAAAACAAGAGTTGTTGAAATTTAAACTCAGTGGATGGGTTAAATGTCAGGTCAGACACAGCTGCACAGAGAATTAGTCTGCTGGAAAATATTTGTAAGAAAGTTTCCCAAATGGGGGTGCCTGGGTGGCTCAGTTGGTTAAGTGTCTGCCTTTGACTCAGGTCATGATCTCAGGGTCCTGGAATCAAGCCCCACATTGGGCTCCCTGCTCAGTGGAGAGTCAGCTTTTCCCTCTCCCTCTGCTGTTCCCCCTGCTTGTGGTCCCTTTCTATCTCTCTCTCTCTCAAATAAATAAAAATAAAATCTTTAAAAAAAAAAAAACAGGAAGTTTCCCAAATGCAACATAAAAAGATGAAAAATTTGAAACAAGATTTTCAGACGTAGAAGATAGAGAACCAACAGTCATCTCATTGGAACCCCCACCCCCAAAGCCCCCTGCCAAAAAAAGGAAAATAAAATTATTTTCTGTTAGGTGAGAAAATGTTTGAGGAATTAATGGCTGAAAAAATTTCCAAAATTGACTCATGACATGAATCCTCAGATTGAAACATCACAATGAGTCCCAACTGGATAAATAAAAGTTCATACCTATGTGTGTCCTCGTGGAACTGCAGAATACAAGGACAAGATACTCAAAACGCAACCAGAGAGGATAGAGATCTGCAAAGAATTGATAATTAGATTTTCAACACCAACAACAATATAACAATTTTTTCATAAACAAAAAAACCCTTTATTTAAGAATAAATATAACACATCCAATTATATCCAGTCCTGCTAATGCTTATGCTGAAACTTTAAGAATTTTCTTTATGAGAAAAGATAGTCGAATATCGCTAATGAACCGAAAGTAACTAAACCTGTCAAAGGAAAAGGAGAGAGACGTTTTCCGGCAAGGATTGAGAAAGGTCCTGGTGAGATTCATGCTAAAAGAATAATACCGATGGCTAACATTTATGAAGTCTTTACTATGCGCCAGTCATGGTTGTAAGTGCATATATTAGCTCTTTTATTCATCAAAACAATCTCATAAGAAAACCAGTCTTCATAAAGGTAAGGAAACTACTCAGGTGACTGTAAGTGGTCCAGCTGGGCCTGGGTCCTAGTCTAGCATCTGCTGAGATTAGCTACAGAAGGGTGTAGTTCAGGAAGAGCATTAAATCTGGAGAAAGAGGAAGACAAAAGGAGGAAGGATCTGAGGCTGAAACAACAGACCATGTGAGCATGAAGCAGGTCAGGAACACCCGGTGTGTGCCGGGGGCTGGTTCGGCCTCTGTAAAGGCCCTGAGCTCGGAGGTTTGCAGCATCTCCGAGACGACTTGGGCGGCTGGAGCTCTCAGGACCATCTTCCACAAACATAGATTACTTTTAGAAATGTGTGCCAATTTGTCTTTACCTCTTCATAGAGAAATAGAGTCACGAAAGCTTCCGATGGAGAGTCTTGCTTTGTTTCTCCCCCCAAAAAGTAATTTATTCCTTTTGGGTTTGTTTAGACTTCAAAATCTTTCCCTTGAGAATCTAGTATTAGGTCACACATCTGACTCCCAACATTACAACTCTAAAGGTTAGTGGAAAAGAGCAGAATGGAGCGGGGGGAAGTCAGGGAAAGAGAAAAGTTCCATTTAATCCGTTATACCCTACGTGTGTCCTCAGTCACAACTGTTCAAGTCATTGTAGGAATTAGAACTTATGAAACTAAATTTGTTGAGATAGCATTGTGCTTGAATTTTTAAAATGAAGTTTATTTAATGCCATCATGTAGTCTTACTGACTCTACATCGTGCTTTTAAAATATTGCAAATAAAAGCTCCAAAGCCATTTGACCCTGAGAAAAGGAGGTCACAGTTCTCCTTTCCTGCAAACAAGATAAGTCTGTTTACACCTGATAGTTTCTGATGCCAATTCTCTAATTCGTGTGAAAATGATCATTGTTAGAACGCTCTTAAGACGAAATACTGATAGGGTCCCTTTCATCTTCAGTTTGTTTTCCAAAGTGTAGTTATCTTATTAAATACTGGGCCTCTCAGGAAGGATTCTTCTTGACTAGATTTCTGTTAAACAGAACACTACTAATCCGCTAATCTCTCGCTGATACAAGTGCTTTGCATAAAGTGGGTGTAGTGCTCAAAAGAATTTATTTATAGCCTGCCAGATAGGCTTTGTATTGATTTTTTTTTTCAAAAACCTTCTTTCAAAAAAAAAAAAAAAAAAAAAAAAAAAAGACCATTAAATTACTTTAAGCAGCCAGCATTGCACCCCGTGGAGCACCCCAGTGGCAGAGCTGTCCTGACTTCTTAGGTGACAGTGTGGCCACTGAAACGTTTTCAGGCTGACCCTTGAACAAAGAAATGTGATGTTGCTTAGAAGAGCCAGGAGAGCTCATTTGTCTTCCTGGAGTGCCTGAATTCCTTTAAAAACAAAACAAAACAAAATTATAGTGTGTGGTAAATCATAGTAATAACAGCAAATTCTTAAAATTTCATCACCAACATCAGCAACATTAGATGTAATCTGAGGAGAGTTTTTTGTTTATTTTTTCTAAGTTTTTTTCTTTATGAAAAATGTGAAATTCGTTATGGAAATCTTGGAAGAAATGTGAAAGGAAGGGGAAACAGCATGTTGTCATCCCACCTCACATGTTTTCGAGCAGCTTTTTTTCAGATAGCTCAGCCCAGCCTTCACAGCCTTATCACTTCGCCTGCTCCCAGCGTGCACCATTCCAGAAATATCCTTGTGGCTTCTTACAAGTAGAGATCAGCAGTATCCATGTGGTGTTCAGCACACATTTAATGACGCAAAGCCCCTGTAAAATAGTAATTGTCACATGTGGATACATATTATAATCATGTGTGAAGCATTTAAAAAATACAGAGATCCTTGGCTTTGCTTCCAACCTGCTAAATCAGAATCTCTGTGTTCAGAGTCCATTGATTTTTATTTTAAAAAGAAAAGCAAAACTTTCAGTCTTCTGATTTACAGCGAGCTAGGGACCCACTACCCTAAAAACCATTGGGGTTTTGAGAGAGATTAATAATCCACAACCCTCCAGTTAGTCTAAGTGAGATGGGAGGGTGGGCGCCCCTGGGATATGAAGAAAGCCTAGCGGGTATCAGGCACATCTCTGGAACTCATCCTGCCAAGTTCATACAGATGGGAAGCCTCCAGTCCTTTTTTAGAGGTTTCAGAAATACATGCTACCAGATTGCAGTTTGCTGACTGCGTTGGCTTTCCTTGGTTTTATAACATTTGCCCAGTTATACCCGAAGGGGTCCTGTTTCTTACCCTGTATTTTTCAGATATATCTCCACTCTTAAAGATGATGGAGCTCTGTGAGATTACCTAAACCTAAGAGAATGCCCACGTAACAAAGGAGTTGATCCTCTTCACACCTCTTTCTGTACATAATCCCATTTTACAGCTAAGAAAATAAAAGTATAGGGAAATAAAATAACTCAAGGTTTGCATGGTGAGTAGATAGCAAAACCTAGGATTCCTCACTAGCCTATCTACTTCCATTCTTCTCTCACTACAGTAAATTCTCTATATAGAAAATGGGGTTTGTTGATTTTTTATAAACTTTTTATTATAGAACAGTTTTAGATTTACAGAGAAATTGCAAAGCTACTACAGAGTTTCCAAATAATCATGCTCAGTTTCTCCTATTATTAACATATTAGCATGGGATGCATATTGCAATTAATGAGCCAATATTGATGCATCATTATTAACTAAAGTCCATGCTTTATTCAGGTTTTGTTAGTTTTTACCCAATGTCCCTTTTCCATTCCAGGATTCCATCCAGGATAGCACATTACATTAAGTTGTCATGTCTATTAGGCTCCTCTGGGCTATGACAGTTTCTCTAACTCTCCTTGTTTTTGATGACCTTGGCAGCTTTGAGGAGTACTAGTCAAATACGTTGTAGAATGTCCCTTAAATGGGATTAGTCTGATGTTTTTCTCATGAGTAGACTTGAGTTACAGCTTTTGAGGAGGAGGACGTAAGTGCCGTTGTATCAAGGGTACGTAGTACCAACATCATTTATCACTGTTGATGTTGACCTTGATCACCTGGCCAAGATAGTGTTTGTCAGCTTTCTCCAACATCAAGTTAACTCCTCCCCCCCCTTTCCACACTGTCCTCTTTGGAAAGAAGCCACTACGGACGGCCTGTACTAAAGGATTGAGAGTCAAGCTCCGTCTCCTTGAAGGCAGACTGTGTACCTACAGTATTTGGACTCGATTCCATGCATTTCTTGTTCAGAATCCTACAGTGGCTTCATATCACTTTCAGAATGAAAGGGAAACTCCTCTCCAATGCTAAATGGCCCTTGGTGATCAGGGCCTAGGGTCATTTCCTAGAGTCAGCTACCGTTTTCACCAAAGGCTGCCCTGTTCCCATCAGTACTGACCCGAGCACACACAGACGGAGCAGCTGCAGGCCTCGGCCTCTGCCCAGCGCCCCCGTCCCTCAGCCCAGCACCCGCTTTACTTCCCCACGTGACTGAGTCTCTGAGAGCCTTTCATTATCACCTCATTCGAAAAGAGTCTTCTGTCTCAGTTTACTATTTCATGACCCTAGATTTCATCATTGGATTTATCACTACCGAAGGTCTGTACTTACATCTTTGGTTCCTCATCTTTCTCTCCCAGCATCATGTAAGCTACATGAGGGTGGGGCTGTATCTCCCTCACTCGTGCATCCTACTTCCTGGAACAGTATCTAGCACATAGTAGGTGCTTAGGAAATATTTGCTGAATAAAGGAATGAACTAGTTAATTTTTGAAAGAAATCATCCTTAGGTCTCTTGTGGTTGAAGTATTCTGTGGCTTTATGAACTAATAATTACCTTTCTGTCTTTTTCTCTTCAGTATCCTACAGGCATTTTAGGGAGAGAGACCTAGCTTTTTTTTTTTTTTTTAAGAAGCACTGTGGAGTTTAAGATAGTAAATAAATAAAATACTAAGTTTCTCTGTTATTTAATGTACACTTGACTGTGTTTAAAATTTGATTGGGTGAGGGGCGCCTGGGTGGCACAGCGGTTAAAGCGTCTGCCTTCGGCTCAGGGCGTGATCCCGGCGTTCCGGGTTCGAGCCCCATGTCAGGCTCCTCCTCTATGAGCCTGCTTCTTCCTCTCCCACTCCCCCTGCTTGTGTTCCCTCTCTCGCTAGCTGTCTCTATCTCTGTCAAATAAATAAAAATAAAAAATCTTTAAAAAAATAAAATAAAATAAAATTTGATTGGGTGAAATAAGCCACCATCAACACTTACCTCTGGGGGCTCTCCCTGTTGTCAGTCCAGCGGAACTGCTGCCTCAGGATAGAAATCTTCTTCCACCCACGCTTCTTTGTACTTGAGTAACAGTACTTCTTGGTGCCAAAGAATGGTGCCTGGTTAGGAATTGCTGCTGATAATAACTCTTCTCTTGATTCCTGTATTAACCTGCTCTTTAATAGAAGCCTCAGCCTTGCAGTAACTCAAAACTGAAAAGATTCTTTAGAAATTTCCAATGAAGGGGCACCTGGTGGCTCAATCAGTTAAGCGTCTGCCTTCGGCTCAGCTCATGCTCCAGGCTCCTGGGATGGAGCCCCACATTGGGCTCCCTGCTCAGTGGGGAGTCTGCTTCTCCTCCCTTTGCCCCTCCCCCCACTTGTGCTCTTGCTCTCTCTCAAATAAATAAATAAAATCTTTAAAAAAAGGAAAAGAAATTTCCAATGAAATACTGTGAGGTTTTTTGTTTGTTTGCCATCACAAAGCCCATTCCTTTTAGAGCCCATTTCCTCATCCATTATTTTCCCTGATCCCACGCTGATAAGGAGCCATTTGTCTTAACTCCCATTTTCAAGAATTGGAAATCTGTCATTCACAGCAGATTCCGTCTCAGGCAAGCCATTTTTCTGAGGCTCGGCTCAGGCTGTCACAATGGAAAGAATATAGAAAATTTGCTCAATTGGCTGTCGGTCCACTCTAAAGGAAAAAACATCACCTTTTTTTTTTCTTTTAAGAAAAAAATATTTGGTAAAAAGCCTCCCACCCACATTTGCTATGCTGTTTTACCCCTGTTTATTTAGGAAATGCCACATGAAAAGAATTACTTATTGCATCTTTAAGCTCTAGACAGGAAACAAGGTTTCTGCTTCATGGTAGGTCATGTTTTGGGTAGAACCAAGTTTGTGCAGAGCGTGAAGCATAGCCATTGCAGAACCTGCGTTTTGAGCTTCCGTTCTGGCTAATGAAAAATAAAGGAAACATTGCCTGTGCATCCATTTTCCTAGTTTGTGTTGATCGGTTTCCATATGCTTAAAGGAGGTAACAAGGGTCAGAAATGTCACTGGATATGCAAATCAAAACCACGAATGATTTCGCCAGAGAAGATATGCAAATGCCCAATAAGCACATGAAAGCATGCTCCACATATTAGTCATAGGGAAAATGCAAGTTGCATTCACCGTGAGATACCGCTTCACACCCACTAGGATGACTATGAGCAAAAAGACGTACAGTAACAAGTGTTGACAAGGATATGGAAAAAATGGAACCTTCGTACATTGCTGGTGAGCATGTAAAATGGTGCAGCCATTTTCCACTTATGCGAGTAACTTGGCAGTTCCTCAAAAGGCAGTTACTGTATGACCCAGCAGTTCCCCTCCTAGATATATACCCAAGAGAAATGAAAACGTGTCTGTACACAAAAACGTGTCCACAGATGTTCATCACAACATTGTTCGAAATTGCCCAAAAATGGGAAAAACCCAAATGCCCATCAGCTGTTGAATGCATAAACAAAATGTAGGATATCCATGTAACAGAATGTTGTTCAGCCACAAAAAAGAATGAAGTATCGATACATGCTACAACACAGATGAACCCTGAAAACATTTTGCTGAAAGAAGCCAGACATAAAAGATCACATATTGTATGATTCCATGTATATGAAATATCCAGAATAGTCAAATCCATAGACGTAAAAGATAGGTTAGCAGTTGTCAGGGTGTGGGTGTAGGGGGAATGGGGAATGACTGCTATGGGGATGGGGTTTCTTTTGGGGGTGATGAAAACGTTCTGGAATTAGATAGTGGTGATAATCTCACAATCTTGTAAATATATTTTAAAAACCACTGAATTGGACCCTTTAATGGATTTTATGGTATGCAAATTATATCTCAATTAAAAAAACACACAGGGGGCGTGTGGGTGGCGCAGTCGGTTGGGTGTCCAACTCTTGATTTCGGCTCAGGTCATGATCTCAGGGTCCTAGGATCGAGTCCCATGTTGGGCTCTTTGCTCAGCACAGAGTCTGCTTGGGATTCTCTCTCTCCCTCTGCCCCTCCCACTGCTCGCGTGCTCTCTCTCTCACTCGCTCTTTCTTTCTCAATAAATAAATAAAATCTTCTTTAAAAAAGTCCCACAAATTAAATATTTCACATGGACTAGAATCTGGTTAAAAGAAAAGGCAATGACAAGTGTTGACGATGTGGAGAAATTGGAACCATCCCTCATTGTTGGTGGGATTCTAGAATGGTACAGCTACTTTGGAAAACAGTTGGATAGTTCCTCAAAATATTAAATACAGAGTTAGCATATAACTCAGGAATTCCACTCCTTAGGTATTTACCCAAGAGAAATGAAAACATATATCAACACAAAGATTTATAAATGAAAATTTACAGCAACTTCATTTGTAACAGTCAAAAACTGGAAACAGTGGAATACTACTCAGCAATAAAAGGGAAGGAGCTCCTGATTCATGGAGCAACAGTGACAAACCTCAGAAACAACATGCTGAGTGAAAGCCAGAAACCAAAGACTACATGTATGAGTCCATATATATGAAGCTTCTAGAAAAGGCAGAACTATAGACAGAAAGTTATCAGTGGTTGCCTGTGGTTGGGGATGAGAGTGGCAACTGACGACAAACCAGCATGAGGGAATTTTTTGTGGTGACGGAAAATGTTCTAAAACTGGACTGTGGTGATTCGTTGCACAACAGTTTAAATTTACTAAGACTCTGTGAATGGTATATTTAAAATGGGTGGATTTCATGGTATGTAAATTATACCTCAAAAGTCTGTTTTAAAAAATCTGTAGTCTAGGACTCAGGATGTAGTTTAATCACACACACACACATACCCCAAAAAGAAAAAAAAAAAAAAATGTTTCTCTCTCCTCACTGTAGACCCGTCCTCCCACTGACCTGAGCTTTAACTTTGATGCCAACAAACAACAAAGACAGCTTATCGCAGAACTGGAAAACAAAAACAGGTAAGAATGCAGAAGTCGAGCCAGCTTCTAAAGTCCAAGACAATCATGTGAGTATCTGATTCCCATTTTCCTTGTAGAGTAGCTGACTTTTGACCATAAAGGAAGATCCCACCTCAGTGAATATAGGCCAGACCAACTCATGGGAATGCCCCTACTGTAATTTATAGATCTCTGCACGCTGTACATTCTGGTAGCCCAGAGCCCTGCTCACGTGCCCTCAGGCGGATTCTTTACGCCAGGGCCTTCTCCCGCCCACCGGTTCCCCTCTCAGGATTCCCTTTTCCACTCCAACTCCCTTTTGCTCTATCTAGTCATCTTATCCTGGCCCACTGTGCTGTGTGTGAATGTCTGTTCTCTCACCACAAAACCAGTTAAAGGCATGGAGAGGGACGCCTGGATGGCTCAGTTGGTTAAGTGTCTGCCTTCGGCTCAGGTCATGATCCCAGGGTCCTGGGATTGAGCCATGTGTTGGGCTCCCTGCTCAGCGGGAAGCCTGCTTCTCCCTCTGCCTTCCACTCCCCCTTCTTTTGCGTGCTCTCTCTCTCTCAAATAGATAAATAAAATCTTAAAAATAAAATTAAATAAATAAATAAATAAATAAATAAATAAATAAAGGCACGGAGACCAGACAGCACATCAGTATGCCCTGAAAAGGAGAAACCAGAACAAGAGGATTGAATGTAATGTAACAGGCATAGGAAGAAATGGCAGCCATCATCACTCAGCAGCTCAAGAGGAAGAGGAGAGAGAAAGATGGGGGAAGTTAGCATAGGACCCATTAGGAGGTTGTAGGGAGTTCTTTTTTCCTTTCTCTAGAAAGGAACAGAGCATTCTAGTGGTTGGTTTCCTTTTGTGGAGATTTTTCAAGTTCTTGAGAAGAGTATTTATATGACTTTTTCTACCACGAAGGATTGTTTCATTGAAGAAATATGAAGTGCAGCAGTGTTGAGAAGGTGGCTCTTTCACTTCTTGGTTATTTGGAAACAGTCAGAACAAGATTGGTAGGGGCCACTGTACTAGAGTTAGAAGTCATGACAGGAAAGAGCGAGCTGTGCAGCCATCTTTCTTTCATCTGTCCTCTCTAGGGAGATCCTGCAGGAGATCCAGCGTCTCCGTCTGGAGCATGAGCAGGCTTCCCAGCCCACCCCTGAGAAGGCGCAGCAGAACCCCACATTGCTGGCGGAGCTGCGGCTGCTGAGGTAAGCAGGGATACTGTCAGCAAATGGTAATCTGCTACAGTAGGAATTTATGTGTCAGGGAACCAGACTAGTGGGATAGAATCTGTTTATCACTATAACTTGTCCTGTCAGAACAAACGCGTTCCCCTTGTTCTGTTACCGCTTCAGGTGTTTGGCTTCCATTATTAATGTCTCTGAGAACTTCAGAACCAGGTCAACACCAGTCTCCAGTTCCATGACAAGCAGAGCAGTGTTTATACTTTTGTGACTGCTTCAAGACCACTGTGCTACACTCGATCTTCTTATCTTGTTAATCAGCCTGACTTTAAAGACTCTTGGCAGGAATAATGCTCTTCTGTCCTACGAGTATATTCCCCTGGTGCCTCATAGGGCAGGACTCCGTTGAAGGAGAAGGGTGCTTGCTACCTGTGCACATCCTCAGACATGAAACCACGTGGGAATCCCTTGCACCATGGCTGTGGAACCTTCCCACTTCAACATAAACTGTCTCAGGGCTGAGAGACCAAAGGGCACAGGATCCGACTAAGGGTAGAGAGCAGCTTCAGCTCCCACTTGGATGCTATTTTGGAGGGAATGGAGAAATATTCTAGAAGAGCATTACATGAAAGTGAGCCAATCAAAGCTATTAGGGGCTTATTTCCTATCAGTCTTAGAAAGATGTGTGCACACTCTTTGGTAAGTGAAGACATTTTGGACACTAAGTTAGTGACTTGATTTTCACCAGACCTCTGAATTTCCAAAGAGTGGGTTCTTTCTGTGTAAGTTGTAACATTTGACATTCCGCAGTTGATTTTTAATGTGCTATCATCTGGGATTCTGCATAGCTATCCTTTTTTTAAAATTAACGTAAAATGTACTATTAGTTTCAGAGGTAGAGTTCAGTGATTCATCAGCCTTATATAATACCAGTGCTCATTGCGTCACGTGCCCTCCTTACTGTCCATCACCCAGTTACCCCATCCCTCCCCCCCCAACAACCCTAAGTTTGTTTCCTATGATTAAGAGTCCTTATGAGGGGGTGGAAGACCATTTATCATGCTAATGGACATCAAAAGAAAGCTGAGGTGGCAATCCGTATATCAGACAAATTAGATTTTAAACCAAAGACCATAATAAGAGATGAGGAAGGACACTATATCATACTTCAAGGGTCTATCCAGCAAGAAGATCTAACAATTGTAAATATTTATGCACCTAACATGGGAGCAGCCAGTTATGTAAGCCAATTAATAACAAAATCAAAGAAAAACATCAACAATAATACAATAATAGTAGGGAACTTTAACACCGCCCTCACTGAAATGAACAGATCATCTAAGCAAAAGGTCAACAAGGAAATAAGGGCTTTAAATGACATACTGGACCAGATAGACTTCACAGATCTATTCAGAACATTCCATCCCAAAGCTACAGAATACACATTTTTCTCTGGTGCACATGGAACATTCTCCAGAGTAGATCACATCCTGGTCACAAATCAGGTCCCAACCGGTACCAAAAGATTGGGATCTTTCCCTGCATATTTTCAGACCACAATGCTTTGAAACTCGAACTCAGTCACAATAAGAAAGTTGGAAAGAACTCAAATACATGGAGGCTAAAGAGCATCCTACTAAAGAATGAATGGGTCAAACAGGAAATTAAAGAAGAATTTTAAAAAATTCATGGAAACAAATGAAAATGAAAATACAACTGTTCAAAACCTTTGGGATGCAGCAAAGGCGGTCCTAAGAGGGAAGTAGATAGCAATACAAGCCTTTCTCAAGAAACAAGAAAGGTCTCAAATACACAACCTACTGTATACCTAAAGAAGCTGGAGAAAGAACAGCAAATAAAGCCTAAACCCAGCAGGAGAAGAGAAATAATAAAGATCAGAGCAGAAATCAATGAAACAGAAACCAAGAACAGTAGAACAGATCAATGAAATTAGGAGCTGGTTCTTTGAAAGAATTAATAAAATTGATAAACCCCTGGCCAGACTTATCAAAAAGAAAAGAGAAAGGACCCAAATAAATAAAATCATGAATGAAAGAGGAGAGATCACAACCAACACCAAAGAAATACATACAATTGTAAGAACATATTATGAGCAACTATATGCCAACAAATTAGACAATCTGGAAGAAATGGGTGCATTCCTAGGGACTTATAAACTACCAAAACTGAACCAGGAAGAAATAGAAAACCTGAACAGATCCATAATCAGCAAGGAAATTGAAGCAGTCATCAATCTCCCAACAAACAATAGCCCAGGGCCAGATGGCTTCCCAGGGGAATTCTACCAAACATTTAAAGAAGAATTAATACCTATTCTTCTGAAATTCTTCCAAAAGATAGAAATGGAAGGAAAACTTCCAAACTCATTTTATGAGACCAGCATTACCTTGATCCCAAAACCAAAGACCCCACCAAAAAGGAGAATTACAGGCCAATATCCCTGATGAACATGGATGCAAAAATTCTCACCAAGATACTAGCCAATAGGATCCAACAGTACATTAAAAGGATTATTCACCACGACCAAGTGGGATTTATTCCTGGGCTGCAAAGGTGGTTCAACGTCCGCAGATCGATCAATGTGATACACCACATTAATTAGAGAAAGGACAAGAACCATATGATCCTCTCAATAGGTGCGGAAAAAGCATTTGACGAAGTACAGCATTCTTTCTTGATTAAAACTCTTCGCAGTGTAGGGATAGAGGGTACATTCCTCAATTTCATAAAAGCCATCTATGAAAAATCCCCAGCAAATATCATTCTCAATAGGGAAAAACTGAGAGCTTTCCCCCTAAGTTCAGGAACATGGCAGGGATGTCCATTATCATCACTGCTGTTCAACATAGTACTAAAAGTCTTAGCCTCAGCAATCAGATGACAAAAAGAAAGAAAAGACATCTGAATCGGCAAAGAAGTAGTCAAACTCTCACTCTTTGCAGATGATATGATACTTTATGTGGAAAACCCAAAAGACTCCACCCAAAACTGCTAGAACTCATACAGGAATTCAGTAAAGTGGCAGGATATAAAATCAATGCACAGAAATCAGTTGCATTTCTACAAACCAACAACAAGATAGAAGAAAGAGAAATTAAGGAGTCGATCCCATTTACAGTTGCACCCCAAACTGTAAGATAGCTAGGAATAAATCTTACCAAAGAGGCAAAGGATCTGTACTCAGGAAACTATAGAATACTCTTGAAAGAAATTGAGGAAGACACAAAGAAATGGAAGAACATTCCATGCTCATGGATTGAAAGAATAAATATTGTGAAAATGTCTATACTACCTAGAGCAATCTACACATTCAGTGCAATCCCTATCAAAGTACCATCCACTTTTTTCACAGAAATGGAACAAATAATCCTAAAATTTGTGTGGAACCAGAAAAGACCCCTAATAGCCAGAAGAATGTTGAAAAAGAAAACCAAAGCTGGTGGCATCACAATTCCGGACTTCAAGCTCTATAACAAAGCTGTAGTCATCAAGACAGTATGGTACTGGCACAAAAACAGACACATACAGAATAGAGAACTCAGAAATGGACTCTCAGCTCTATGGTCAACTAATCTTTGACAAAGCAAGAAAGAATATCCAATGGAAAAAAGTCTCTTCAACAAATGGTGTTGGGAAAATCAGACAGCCACATGCAGAAGAGTGAAGCTGGACCATTTCCTTACACCATACGTAAAAATAGACTCAAAATGGATGAAAGACCTAAATGTGAGACAGGAATCCATCAAAATCCTTGAAATGAACACAAGCAGCAACTTCTTTGACCTCAGCTGCAGCAAATTCTTCTGAGACACATTGCCAAAGGCAAGGGAAGCAAGGGCAAAAATGGACTATTGGGACTTCATCAAGATAAAAAGCTTTTGCACAGCAAAGGAAACAGTCAACAAAACCAAAAGACAACCGACAGAATGGGAGAAGATATTTGCAAATGACATATCAGATAAAGGGGTGGTATCCAAAATCTATAACGAACTTATCAAACTCAACACCCAAAGAACAAATAATCCAATAAAAAAATGGGCAGAAAACATGAACAGACATTTCTGCAAAGAAGCCATCCAAATGGCCAACAGGCACATGAAAAAGTGCTCAATATCACTCGGCATCAGGGAAATACAAATCAAAACCACAATGAGATACCACCTCACACCAGTCAGAATGACTAAAATGAACAAATCAGGAAACAACAGATGTTGGCAAGGATGTGGGACATCCTTGGGGATGGGACAGATGTATGGGAACCCTCCTACACTGTTGGTGGGAATGCAAGTTGGTGCAGCCACTCTGGAAAATAGTATGGAGGTTCCTCAAAAAGTTCAAAGTAGAGCTACCCTGTGACCCAGCAGTTGCACTACTGGGGTATTTATCCCAAAGATACAAAGGTAGTAATCAGAAGGGGCAACTACACCCCAGTGTTTACATCAGCAATGTCCACAATAGCCAAATTATGGAAAGAGCCCAGTTTTCCATTGACACATGAATGGATATAGAAGGTGTGGTATATATAATACAATGGAATATTACGCAGCCATCAAAAAATTGAAATCTTGCCATTTGCAACGGCGTGGATGGAACTAGAGGGTATTATGTAAGCGAAATAAGTCAATCAGAGAAAGACAGTTATCATAGGATCTCACCGATATGTGGAATTTGAGAAACAAGGCAGAGGATCATAGGGGAAGAGAGGAAAAAATGAATGAAGAAGAAACCAGAGAGAGAGACAAACCATAAGAGACTCTTAATCTTAAGAAACAAACTGAGGATGATGGAGTGGGTGGGGGTGGGAGGGATGGGGTGGTTGGATGATGGACATTGGGGAGGGTATGTGTTGTGGTGAGCACTGTGTATTGTGTAAGACTTATGAATCACAGACCTGTACCCTGAAATAAATAATACATTATACGTTAAAAAAAAAAAAGTGGTGTGTGTGTGTGTGTGTGTGTGTGTGTGTGTGTTTACCATAAAAGACACTTAATCATGAGAAACAAACTGAGGGGGCGCCTGGGTGGCTCAGTTGTTAGGCATCTGCCTTCGGCTCAGGGCGTGATCCTGGAGTCCTGGGATCGAGCCCCACATCAGGCTCCTCTGCTGGGAGCCTGCTTCTTCCTGTCCCACTCCCCCTGCTTGTGTTCCCTCTCTCTCTGGCTGTCTCTCTCTCTCTGTCAAATAAATAAATAAAATCTTTAAAAAAAAAAAAAAAGAAACAAACAAACTGAGGGTTGCTGGCCAGGAGGTGGGTGGGGGGATGGAGTAACCGGGTGATGGACATTAAGGAGGGTGCTTGATATAATGAGCACTGGGTGTTATAAATGACTAATGAATCACTGACCTCTACCTCTGAAACTAATAATATGTTATATGTTAATTAATTGAATTTAAATTTAAAGGAAAACAAATAAAAAATTAAAAAATAAAGTAAGCAATTAACTAATCTTTACTTAAGTAATTAAACAAGTTATTAAATACTTGATTTTTTATTTAAAAGAAAGAGTCTCTTATGGTTTGTCTCCCTCTGATTTCTTGGGGTTTTTTTCCCCTCTCTTCCCCTATGATCCTCTGTTTTGTTTCTTTAAGTCCACGTATGAGTGAGATCATATAATTGTCTTTCTCTGATTGACTTCTTCCTCTTATGGCTGTCCTTTTTTAATTCTTCCTTTGGCTTAGGTCATTTAGCTTCTCAACCATGATTACTTTTCCTAGAGAATGGAGATTATTGTTTTTCTATAACTGTCTTTCTGTCTAGATTTATATCATCAATAACTAAGTCATAAAGAATTTAAACTGTGCAGATGAAAATCATTAGAGATATAGAGATTCCCATTCTTCTGAAAATTAGTTTCTATATTTAATTGGGCTTGAGGATTTGGTTGCTGTGCGGTCCTCTGTTGCATGCCTGGGATGTTAGCAGGTTGGTGCTACACTAGGAAGTCTGGGAGAGCATGTGCTGCTGACTCAAGCTCAGTGTAACTCTCAACTCTCAGCATAAGATACAACTGTTCTGCTTCCCCACCACAGCTCAGGCACAAGTGACTCTTTTGTATCTAGCAAAGCAAAAATGGTTATACTCCAGTCTTAACTGTTGTGGAAAGTGGGATTGCTAAAAGTCCTTTATTAAGCTGGAGGTGTCTGAAAATTATCATAGATTTAGTAGGCAAAGGGCTGAGTCCAGAGGTGATATGTAGGCAGCAAGAAGCATGAATTTAACCTAAATCCAAGGAGGGTCTAACTCTTGAGAAATCAGGAAGTATTTAATCTCAAAAGCAGCTTCCATCATCACTAAAGAAAGAGGAACTATTTCGTAAGTGTGCGGGATCGATTGGTTGTGCATACAGACAAAACATACTGGCTCTTCGCTTCATGCTGTATACAGAAAATACCACCAGATGGATTAACATGAAGACACAACTTTAAAACTTCAGAAGAAAATGTAGGGAATGTCTTTTTAAAAAAGATTTTATGTATTTATTAGAGAGAGAGATAGCATGACCAGGGTGTGGGGGGAGGAGCAGAGAGAAAGGAAAAAACAGACTCCCCACTGAGCAGGGAGCCCATGTGGCTCAGTCCCAGAACCCGGGGATCATGACCTGAGCTGAAGGCAGGTGTTTGACTAACCATAGAAAAAGTTGGTAAATTCATCTATATTCATATTAAAACTTTTGTTTATCAAAAGACATATGAAGGGCAACTTTCATTCCTAGGTGTCTGATATCCTTCTGGTTTTGACCAGTATATATGAATCCCGGAACTGCCAATACCCAGCTAGAAGATGGAGAATTTCATTCTTAGGATTAGTGGTTATGAATCCTGACCACCAGGGTCGTCCTTCCCCCTTGATTGTTATTTTTAATGGTATATTCATTACAATAGCATATATGACAGATATGTAAGATATGAAGCGTAATGATAAAATGAACACGCATGAACCCACATCCTACTCACATATTGTTAAAACCATGTCGTGTGTAAGTGCCCCCGATCCCATTTCCTTGTTTCTACCTTCCCCACAGAGCTTACCTCTATGCAGAATTTGGTTTATTATTCCTTTGCTTTTTATTTTTATTTTTATTTTTTTTAAAGATTTTATTTATTTATGTGACAGAGAGACAGCCAGCGAGAGAGGGAACACAGCAGGGGGAGTGGGAGAGGAAGAAGCAGGCTCCCAGCGGAGGAGCCTGATGTGGGATTCGATCCCGGATCGCCAGGATCACGCCCTGAGCCGAAGGCAGACGCTTTAACGACTGCGCTACCCAGGCGCCCCTATTATTCCTTTGCTTTTTAAACAGTATTATCAAGTATATGTGTATTCCCACATATTAAAGTCTTTAGTTTTGCTTTTTGTTTTTTGAGCTTTAGAGAAATGCTGTTATATGCATATAGTGGAACCTTCCCCCCCGCTTCAGGATCCTTCCATGTTGTTGCTTGTAGCTGGAATTCATTTTCACCACATATTATAATTACTTGGCAATGCACAGCACAGAGAAAGAGTACTGCATCCAGTCTTAAAAGTTCAGGGAAGAAAGGCTTTCTAGAAAATTGAATGAGTCAATTTCTCTTTATTGCATTTATAGCTGCGCTGGAAATTTAGGGATTATGAAGACTAGAAAACAATGATTCCATCTTAAAAATTTATAGTATAGTCTTGGAAATAAATATAAAATAATTTTCTAGTCAGTTAACTAGTATTATATAGTATTAATAAATAGTATGGGCACTACATTATAAGAAAGCTAAGCAGGTGGGGCGCCTGGGTGGCTCAGTCAGTTAAGTGTCTGATTCTTGATCTCAGCTCAGGTCTTGATCTCACGGTCATGAGTTCAAGCCCCACATTGGTCTCCACGCTGGGTGTGGAGCCTACTTAAAAAAAAAAAAAAGGTGGGGCACATGGGTGGCTCTGTCAGTTAAGCATCTGCCTTTGGCTCAGGTCATGATCTCAGGGTCTTGGGATTGAGCCCCCCATTGAGCTCCCTGCTCGGCAGGGAGTCTGCTTCTCCTTCTCTCTCTGCTCCCTGCCCTGCTCATTAAAAGCTGGAAGCAGTTAGACCCATGGAGGTGGTGGAAGTTGAGAGCTAGACCATGAAAAGGATGATGTGGATGAAATCTGGGAGGAAACATTTCAGATTAGAAGTGGAGTTGGGGTTCAGCATGATTCCCCAAATAACTGTGATACATTTCACAGAAGGGAAGGAGTGTTGGAGCTAAGAAATTGTTTCAGGTATCCAGTGCATTAAAGTGCCAGTGATAAGAGATAAAATTAGTTGAATAATTGAGACCAGATTCTAGAGAGCCTCAAGTGATAGGTGATGGAAGTCCTCGGAGGATTTCAAACAATGATTGTGTTAACTTCACTAGATGTTAACTGAGTACATACTGGAGGCATGACATTTTCTTAAGCTTTCAGTACATGCAAAGACTCATCCCCTGACCTCAAGGATTTTGCATCATGGTAGGAATGACAGCAATGCAAGGTAAAATAAATCAAGTGCCACAGAAAAGCACCAATTGCTATGGTGATTAATTAAGCAGGATCTGATACCTGCTGAAGTAGTCAGGAGCGGCTTCCTGGGAAGAGTGACGTTTGGGTTGGACACCAAGGAGTAATAACATTTGGAAGAAGTGGGGGAATGGCTGTGAGGCGTGAAATGATAGGATCTGTTTAGGAAAATGGGAAGCATCACTAGACATCCAGACGTGGAAGGGAATAGAATGTGAGGCACTAGGGATAGGAATGTAGGTGGGGACTGGAGCAGCACTCCCTGATAGAAACATAATGTGAGCCACACATGTAAATTAAACTTTCCTGACAACCACAGTGAGAAGCTAAAAGGAAATAGGTGCCGTTGATTTTTTTTTTTTTTTAGATTTTATTTATTTTTTTGACAGATAGGGAGCGAGAGGGAGCACAAGCAGGGGGAGCGGCAGCCAGAGGGAGAAGCAGGCTGCCCACAGAGCAAGGAGCCCAGTGCGCGACTCCATCCCAGGACCCTGGGACCATGACCTGGGCGGAAGGCAGACGCCTAACTGACTGAGCCACCCAGGCACCCTGGTGCCATTAATTTTAACACTATCTTTTACTTAACCTGATTTGCCCAAAATATTACCATTCAACATATAGTCAACATTCAAAAATATTAATGAGATATTTTACTTTTTTTTTTTTTTTTCCACAGTAAGGTTTTGAAATCCAGTGCATCTCCATTCAGAATAGCCACGTTTCAAGTGTTCAGTAGTCATGTGTGGCTAGTAGTTACTAGAATGGACAGCTGAGGCATGGATCGTGCAAGGCAAGAGTTAGAGATGCTGGAAATGCTACTAAGATTATTACGTAGGATGATGAAATGAACAGGTTTTCTCTGAGAAGCATTGTAAAGTTCATAGAACACACTTTCATACCTAGTATCTTGTTGGATCCTCAAAAATTGCCATTGTTGTTTGTAATTAGTCCCATTTTAGCGAAGAGAAAATTGACGCTCTTACAGGGTGACTTGTCCAAGGTTGTAGTATTTAGTAAATGGTGGCCGTCTAGTCTCCTGATTTCTCTTCCACTTCACCGTAACAGATGAAATCAGGATTAATCAAGATAGGAGACCATTGCACATGTGAAGTGGGTGTTTTTGGATAAAGTGAGAAACGTGGGAAGAGAAAGACACATAAATTTCTAGGAAAGAAGCATCTGAATTGGGTGACGGAGAATAGGGTGTAGGCAGAGAAGTATCAAAGAGGACCAAAGTTTTCAGCCATGACAACTGGAAGAAATCAGGAAGGAGAACCATTTGCGGACTAAAGTCTTAAGTTTGGTTTGGACATACTGAGCTAGAATTGACTGTCCTCAGGAAAAAGTCAGTTCTCTTAGACACAGAGTCACCCTGATGCCAGTCACACACTTGAGGCTGGGGTCTGGTGCTGGGAGCAATAGCAACAGAACTCTATTCTCCCTGAGCAGTTTTCATACATTTTCTCACTATCAATTTAAATTTAGACTAGTTCTATATATTCTCTCTAAATGAGGTATTTGCGTTCCTGAGGAATTCTTTAAATTGCTTTAATAATAATATTATTAATACTTTTTCTCTACATTGCCATATCTATATTGTGTGTTTTCCAAAGCATTTTTACATACTGTTTTCAAAACATTAAAGGAAGAGAGTAAAACAAAATATTATTACCGCTTTCCAACATAACGTAGCAGAGGTTAAATGACTTGCTCAGCATCTCAGACCCTGGTAAGTAGCTGAATCGGGTCTAAAACCCATTTCACCTACGCTTGGACCCTTCTTCAAAGGTCCCTTTATCTTCAGAGTTTCCTTTCTGATGGGCTTTTCCCCTCGGACAGGCAGAGGAAAGACGAGCTGGAGCAGAGAATGTCGGCCCTGCAGGAGAGCAGGCGTGAGCTGATGGTTCAGCTGGAAGGGCTCATGAAGCTGCTGAAGGTGAGAGCCCTGGCCCTGGCCTCTCCCCGCCTCCCCGCCCTCCGCTCAGCCGTCCTCCTTCCCCTTCACCACCCGCTCCTCTGCTACCTCCCCTGTGCTGTCCGAACGGGATGCAGCGAAAGGCTGAAATGCCACTGGCCCATAAAGGTAGGCCTGACTCCGGAAGGTCGTGGAAACTAGTGTGAAGCCTGATGATAAAAAACGAGTAACTGCAACTAGAGTCCAGTCCTTGAGTAGTTGCTTTTATGAATACATATAAAGGTTTGTAAACAGGATATTAACTCTGTGTAAATGAATATTTCTCCACGATTTAAAGTTTCTCTTAAGACAAGTTTTCAAATATTCCGCCTAAATACATAACAATTATTTTGTGTCCTATTTTAGTAAGAATCGCAGCCGCAAACCAAGCTAATCAGACTAATTCTAATGAATAATTTTATGAGGAGGAACAAAATAGCATATTAGCTCTAGGTTTGTTATACTGGGACTTCAATAATTTTGGGATGACCAGATCTCACTGTCTATTTTTGTTGAAGAGTATATTACAACCCCTGAACCCCAGAGGAGAGAGAGGCACGCTTGGCATTTAAATGTCCTCACCTAGACAGTTTTCCCGGTATTCAACAGAAATATATACCAGATTCATAACAGCAATACCAGAGCACTCATTCCTTAGGTCTCTGTCTGTGCTGGAAACCACTGTAGTTTGTGGCGTGACACAGAGTTAGCAGCCACAGTGGAAATCACAAAGTGTGGATTACCTCAGAAGCCAGGCTGAGGGGAGTGGATTTAATCCTGTGGTAGGGGAGTCACTGAAGGTTTTGGAAATAATAGTTTGGGAAAATGTGTAGAGCAGATTAGAGAGGGGAGAAACTAAAGGAGAAATGGAGACAAATAAAAGCATCCAGCCTGAAGTGAGTGACAAGGGTCCAGACTAGGAGTGGTGGCTCAAGAAAACATCGGCTTGGAGACTTTTCTTCAACTTCTTCATTCTAGACGAGTCCCTTCATAATGCAGCTAGCGGTATTAGCGGCTTCGGTAAATGTAGTGTTTGTGTTTTAAACTGACTTGTGACTTGCTCAAGACAATCGCTTCTTTTAGTCTTGAGCTGAGTTTGTTTTTTTTTTTTCTCCTAGCTTTGGTCCTGGGTATTTGAGTTGTTTTACATGGACGTGTTTCTACATTAACCCTTTTAGTAGAAATTCTCCTGAGAAATATTTCATGTCTAAGTGGGTCTTATTTAAAGAAAATCTTACGGGGCGCCTGGGTGGCATAGCGGTTAAGCGTCTGCCTTCGGCTCAGGGCGTGATCCCGGCGTTGTGGGATCGAGCCCCACATCAGGCTCCTCCACTATGAGCCTGCTTCTTCCTCTCCCACTCCCCCTGCTTGTGTTCCCTCTCTCGCTGGCTGTCTCTATCCTGTCGAATAAATAAATAAAATCTTAAAAAAAAAAAAAAGTTTAAAGAAAATCTTACGCATAAAACCTGGCCCACATCCCTCTAATAGTTGTCAAGTACCCAGCTACTCCAACCCCATCACCCACTCAAGACAGCAGAGATGTACTGAGGTGCATTTGGCTGTTGTAACATCTCCAGCCTTTGGAAGGCTTTGGAAGGGGGCTTTGGAAGCCCTGCCATGTGGGATGGTCCCCTGTCAGACATGAGATAAAGGGATCCACCCACCCCTTGCCTGGGTCCACCTCCTTTTAGTAAGATGCTCTCAGACATTACCCAAACACAGATGGGAAGGTACCCTAGGGTAATTTTTATAAAAGGCAAAAGGTTTATGCCAACTGAAAAGAGGTCAGAATATATTTCCCCAAAGTACCGCGGTGTGTTTTCTCGTCAGCTGGGTTGCCCTCATGTTCGTTAGAGTTCCTGGTGCGGAGTCCCACGTGTATTACTTGACCCTGTAGTTCAGTTCTGATGCCAGTGTTCAAGGGCTAAGCAGAAGGAGCGGATGCCTGGAACTCTGATGCCAACCCCTGAGTTTCTTTGTATTTCTAGCTATTGTCTTACAGTAAAATAAGCAGTAGAATAAGCAGGATCCTGGTGCCCCATTTTGTAGAATCCCCTGCCAGCTTCTTAAATGACTTATAATTTACTCACCTGATAGGCTGAGGCCACTCAGACTGGGAGGAAGAATTTGCAACACAGACCAGGAATGTTGTCTTTTTATCCATTGATTAGAACTTACAGATGAAAATCTCATGCCTCCGGTGTCCAGCTTCCTAAAAGGATGATAGCACAATCCTAATTTGTGTATTATATGCACTCTTAGAGGTCATCCATAGGAATCATTGACTTCCATGAAAATTTCGAAGATGTTTTCCTACTATTAAAAAAAGATATTCACCAACCCATAATAAAAGTACACTTTAGGATCCTAATTTTAATTTCAAAGGACGGTCCTGCTTTCATTGATGTTCAGTCTGCTAGCATTTAATGCTCTCATAAAACAGCTGTAAGCACTTAGTCAAATGGACAATTAAACCACATGGTCTGGGATACTCATAAATTAAACTACACCACACAGTAAATTTCCACTTCACAGAGAGTTCTTTCTACTGCTTCAATGAAATGTAGTGTACATTGTCTGTTTATCTGAAAAATGATCATTTAAGGAAGTATACATGCAAAGTGTCACCATTGCTTATTATTTCATTCAACAATAATCTTAAATCCTTTTTTGGGAATAAGGCAGGGTGAAAAGTAATCATACATTTATTTAACAAGAAAATATTGGTTTCTAAGTATCACATTTAGGTGTTTGGCGATGAGTAAGATTTAGTCCCTGTCACCAAGGTGTATCAGGGACCTTCTTAATAGTTTTTTTTGTTTTCTTAATGACATAGTGTACCCTGACATCCAGGTAGCCATGGTCAGAATGTATCTTTCCCTCACATTTCCCCCTGATTAATGTGTATAGGTAACCTCTATCTCATCTGGAAGTGGTTGTGTGTTGATGTTTTAGTTTCCAAATCATGGTCCCAATATTTGTCTGCCTCATTTTCCATTTTTCTAATATTGCTTTTGAAACATAGTCCCCAGGTGAATTCTGTAATTTTGGATTTCAACCTCATTTGCAAACGAGGTTTAGAATATGAATTTTCGTGTAGATAGCTGCAGTGGTTATGGCAGGACTGTGGCCACCTAGCCAGACATCCCCCACGTGGAAGAGTCTCACATGGTTTTAGGTGACATAAGCACTTGTAGATTTGCACTTTTTAGTTAAAGTAGTATGACTTCCTTTACATCAGCTTGGCTTCTAGGCCAGTTGCCATCAGTTAGTGTTTACTGACTGCAGCTGATAACAAAAAGGTTCCAAGATCTTATAACTGACCTGTTTACTGTGTTGACCGAGCCTTCAAGGCTTTATCTGAGTAACTTCCAGTGAGTTTAAATACTGTAACACCATCCTAAATAACACTTTGTCAAAGCCCACCCCCTTCTAATCCCAGTGTACAGCAGGGTCCTCTGACTCTGGAAAAAGCTGCCCTGTCCACCTCTCCCGTCCTAACCTGACACATGGCTACTGCAGATTATAATGATGTCATGTCTTTGGACAAACTGTCCATAGTAGAGTCACCAGATGTGCAAACATGAAACATTGCTTTCTGAAATGTCCTTATTCTGTTGAGCCAAAGCAATGTCACCTCCACTACTAAACCTGGAAAAAAACAGTGGAAATAGGGAGGTGTCTTAGAAACAGTTCTGAGAACTTTCATCTTGGTCTTCTGACCTCAGCTGCAATTTCAGCCTGTTGGGATTGCCTCATGCCTCCCCCATCATTTCAGTGTCATGTCAACACTTCGTGCCAAGAATAAAAACACATTTTAAATTGTTTAATAACTCTTCCTATGGCTGTCTGCCTTGCCTAGGGAATGGAAGAAAAGTGTTCTGCCTTACAGGGAAGCCTGGCCAGGAAGGGAGATCTCCTCCCAACTGCAGAATTCGAATCCCTTCTAACCAGAGCCACGCGTGCCAGATACACAAGCTAAAAGGTGCTACCTTCGTAAGGCTAGCTCAGCTCACGCTCTGGGCCCCTCTTTGCTTGGGCTCCCGTGAGTATAAGTATGGTCAGGCTTCCAGCAGCTGGTTTTGATTATGAAGAAAGTCTGCTGCCGGCTCAGAGTCTCCTTAAGAGAGTTCTTAGTGCCCACTTAATTCCTAGTCCATGTCTCTCCCTTGCAGGAACAAAATTATTTTTTTCCAAATTTTTTACCTCCTCTTTCCCTTTTGTAATTNGTGGGACTTCCTGAAGGCCTTCTCACCATGGCCCCCAGATCTGCAGACTCTGTGAAAGCAGAAGCTCTCATCCATCCCTAAGACTTCCCACACACATGTTCAGTGACGACGGCTAGCTCGGATGGATCCAATTTAAATAGAACCATCGCAACGGCTTTTAGATTTGCACACTTGGGGCAAAGAGCAGAGGCTCCCTGACCACAGTTACCCATGATGAGGCACAGAAAGAAGAAGCAAAAAGATCCATTAAGAGACAGAGTAGCTGAAGAGCCAAGCACTGAGGAGAGAGAAACTCAGAAGTGTCTATCTCATCTTTGTTGTGCTTCTTCCTAGTGATGCATGCTGATAGCTGAGAGCTGGCGAGTACCCACTCTGCCCACCGTCCCTGCAAGGCTCTGAGAGACAGAGGCCGCCACTCAGCTTCATGTTTCCAGTGCTTTATGCATAAGAAGTACTAGAGGAACCTGTGTTGAGTTAGTGAAAAACTGAGGTCAAGAGTTCTTTTACAAAAGCCTCTCAGGGCCCTGAAGCAGTTTCCAGTTTTGGAGGAATGGGGACGTATGTGCGTCCTTGGGAAAGAAACCCCACAAAGCAGCCTGAAAGCAAGTGGAGAGGAGGGGACTAAATTAGAGAATCTGTGGTCAGGTGAAATTGCTAGTTTGGGGGAAGTTTTTAGAGCAGTTTTAGGCTCTCATTCTGACAGGCTCTGAAATGCGTTGCTGTGCCCCACCTACCCCAGGAGTTTGGATTCAGGTGGTCTCGGCCGGTGCCCAAGATTTGCATCTCTGACAAGGTGCCAGGTGCGGCTGCTGCTTTGAGGACTGCTGGTCTAGAGAAGGAGTTGCCACACGTGAACGTGGGGGATGGTGAAATTGAGGATTGGGCTTTTGAGGCCTCGATGAGCTGCTGCTTTCAGTTTACCCTGAACAGCTGGGTGAGCTCGGGCAAGTCAGGCTCCCTAGGCCTTTTTGGTCTGTAAATGAGGAAGTTGGATTCGATGGTTTCCCAGCTCTAGAAGCTGGCACTGAATGAACTGGGTGGGCCAGAGGCCTGCCGTTCACTCCGTCCAGCTGACGGTGATCCGATGGAGGTCAGGGCCTTTGGTCTCCGCACCCAGGGGCCTGGCCCTGCTTGCCGGATTCTTCTGTCATCTCTTCCAAATGTTTGTGGTGATGGGCATTAATCTCTCTCCTTTTCTCCTCTGCCTTTTCTTCATCGTCAACATCTCCAGGAGGAAGAGCAAAAGCAGGCAGTAAGTGAACTTGGGAATGCTTCCAGCTGATTCTCGCTCCTTTTGCATGGTCTTCTTTTCCTCATGTAGCTCTTACATACCTCTTCCCTCTCGTCATCTCTGCAGTGGCTTATGTGTAAAACCCTCGGCAGCTCTCCCCGTGGTGCTGTAAAATGGCCTGAAAGTCCACGTCATGTTTACCTAGCAGAGCGTGTTCTTACCTGAAACCAGAGCTTGTTGAATTTTTTTTAAGTACACATCTGTTGTGTTTAGTTAAATATGCATGATTAGTCAGGCTACGATTGCATTTTCCTGCTCTTGCATTCTCTGCTGCTTCATGTCTAGAGTGACTTGAATTGCTCGAAACAACTTTCAGGGCTGTGGGGGTGACCTCAGGCCTAAATACTATGTCATGAGTGATTGTGCATGAAACTGTGTAGTTATTGTGATAACTTCAAATGTCCTTTAGTCTTGAGCAGGCTTCTGGATGCTCCAGCCCCAGTAGCCTTTGTAACCAAGTTACCAATGAAGACTAAGCGACTGGTTATGACCTGAGTGATTTCCTGCTCAGAGTCGGCTCCAGGAGGGGCTCTGGTTTTGAGCGGCATGGCTGTTGCATGGTGTTTAGGGAAGTTTCATGTTTGTTTCTATTTTTCCAGATAGCCCTTAACCCACACAAGAAAATCAATTGAGGGCCTATCCACAATAGCACAGCATATGTTTATAGAACATTGTAAGATTTTCAAAGCATACATTTTTTTTTTAAGATTTTATTTATTTATTTGACAGAGATAGAGACAACCAGCGAGAGAGGGAACACAAGCAGGGGGAGTGGGAGAGGAAGAAGCAGGCTCCCAGCGGAGAAGCCTGATGTGGGGCTCGATCCCACAACGCCGGGATCGCGCCCTGAGCCGAAGGCAGACGCTTAACTGCTGTGCCACCCAGGCGCCCCAAAGCATACATTTTTTTTTACACAAGCTAAAGCTGATTTTTAATTCACCTCAGGGCTTTAATTTTAAGAGAGAGATATGAAATGTTTAATTCAAAAAATTCACTCATTTCTTTTTCAAAAAACAAACTCATCCATGTTTTAGATGAAGAATAGGAATATACTACATATTTTTTATTATTTTTGGTTAGGACAATGAAATAATAAAGGGGAGAAGAAAGGAAGGAAGAGATCAGATGAGGGGAGGAGGCAAGAAAGGAGCGAGCAAGGGAGAGAGACTCAGAAAGAGGGAAAGGAGATAGATTATGGGACTAAGGTAGGCGAACAACCCAGAGATTTCAGTGGCTTTACTGTAACAGAAGTTTGTTTGGTTTTGTCGTTTTCCTCATTCACACATAGTTTGTTGCTTTGATCGTATGGCACTTCCCCAGTAGGTACGTTCACATGGGCAAAGCAGGAGAAGACAAGGATGCAAAGTCAAGCCCAGTCATTAAATGCTTCTTCCAAGACCTGACACACATCACTTCCACTCTGTTTCACTGGCCAAAGCAAGTCACATGACCACACTTGACTTCCAGGGTCATGGAAGTATAATCCTCCAGTTTGCTTAGAAGCCTCAGAGAAGCAGATGCTGGTAATGCCTAGCACAAGTAGGAGGATGGGTGAGCTTGTGTTGAGGGAAGGAAAGAGAACATCTCTCCTTCCGTCTCCCTGCTCCCCGTTTCCCTGACAGCCTCATCTCCTTCCTGCCGGTCCAGGGCATCACCTCCCCTGTAGCTGCTGACAACCAGTGTTCCCTTTCCTCTCTTCTCTCCCTTACACCCCAGAGATGCACGTCACAGCTGAAACCGCTTGCTGGGAACTTACTCCAGCAGTCAGCCCAGACTGGCATCTCCTAATCCCTCTCTGAGTGTGCCAGCTCAGAGCGAAGTACCTTGCACCCTACCCGAGAACTCTCTCAGAAAAGGGCAGTCATTATGAGTGTCCATTTTGATGGTAGCCGTAGAGCTTCCAATAGACATTTCATTAAAAAAAAAAAAATTATAGGGGCGCCTGGGTGGCACAGTGGTTGGGCGTCTGCCTTCGGCTCAGGGCGTGATCCTGGCGTTGTGGGATCGAGCCCCACATCAGGCTCCTCTGCTATGAGCCTGCTTCTTCCTCTCCCACTCCCCCTGACTGTGTTCCCTCTCTCGCTGGCTGTCTCTATCTCTGTCGAATAAATAAATAAAATCTTAAAAAAAAAATATTATGGATTGCCATGTAATCTAAGAACCAGAAATTGCCACTTCTGGTATTTTGTTTCTCAGGTTAATTGAAAGCTGACCTTGGGGCGCCTGGTTGGCTCAGTCGGTAGAGCATGTGACTCTTGATCTCAGGGTCATGAGTTCCAGCCCCATGTTGGGTGTAGAGATTACTTTAGAAAATTAAAAAAGTATTTAAAAAGCGGACCTTGAGCAGATAAGGGATTAAATAACACGCTCAATTCAGTGACCTGTGCTTCTGTGTGAGATCGTCCTACCCCTGCGTTGGCCAAATAAGAAGCTAGCCTGGACCGCTAAGCTTGCCCCAGTGAGCCGCTCGTGTGTATGTCTTGGGTGTTCTCCGTGGCCACGGTCCTGAGCTCATGACCTTGTCCTCACACTCTCATAGGACCACCCATGGCATGAATTGGTACAAACTGTTTTTTTTCTCATCTTTCACCACAGCGGTGTAGGTAAGACATTCTGTTCTGTGGATGTAGGTTTAAATATCCTTTGTTTACGTCACAGGTTTAAACTGAACCCACTCAGGGCTCAGCTCTGAGGCTCAAATTTGAGCTGAATGGCTTTATGTAATTCAACAACATTTTTAACACCTAGACATATAAAGCTTTAGAACTAGCGTCTCTGTTTTAGTTTCTCTCGTTACTGAGTGAGGCACAAAGAGGTATTTATTTATTTTTTTTTTAATTAATAATGATTTTTTATTATATTATGTTAGTCACCATACAGTACATCCCCGGTTTTCGATGTAAGGCTCGATGATTCATTAGTTGTGTATAACACCCAGTGCACCATGCAATATGTGCCCTCCTTACTACCCATCACCGGTCTATCCCATTCCCCCACCCCCCTCCCAGAACTAAGTTGTAACTTTCTTCCTTCCTGGGTTCTGGCTGGTGTAGTTTAATTTCTTTGCTATCAAGATGTATTACCCTATATGGGTAATAAAATAATCGTGAGAGACTTGTACAATGAAGAATTTACTAGACAGGCTTCCCCAAACTGGCTCTATAAATCCATTATAGAGAACTTTTCATGTAGTCCGCCTTCTTGCTTCTTTCCTCTTTAGGGATTATTTTGGCTGTGGGGGGATCTGAGAGGAATGGGTAATGACTGTGACTTAGCCGCTCTCATGCTGTGGGCCTGCTTTCAGCCACAGCCACCTCTCCACTGCTGTGAGTGGCATCAGCGCCTCAGCTGATAACTCTTATGTCTTTCCTCTCTCCCTCCTCCCTCCTTCCCCTCTCTCTTCTCAGATCCAAGGGTTATAATTAAGGGCAGAACTGCCTGGCTGTTTCAGATATGACTTCACTGAGTGACTCTTCAACCCACGATATACCCTACAGTTTAACAGGCTCGGGAATTAGATTGTATCAGTTGAGTCAGGGTTAATCAGGCCCACGATAATCATAAGACTGTAATTAAAGGACTTGGTCTGCCTTTTTCACTACTGCATCCCCAGTCACTAGCCTGATGCCTGCCACACAGCAGATACTCAATAAATAGCTGCTGAATGAAAACCAGTATTAACCAGATTTACAAGATTTTGAGTTAAAAGGCAGTGTGAATTCATAAGTTTATTAATTATGAGGGCCATAACTGCTTCGAGTACCTTTAACAGTCACTTTGCTCAAGGTACTCCTGCACAATAGGTCTACCCATTCAGGAGACTGAATCATGGCTCAGAAAAGCCCTTTATAAAAAGGTATCAGAAAAAGGAATTTCAAGGTTGCCAAAGGAATAGAAACACCAAGCTAATATATCAGTATTATTATTCACTCTATTTTTATTTCTGTCTAAAGAACAGATACTGATTACATAGAATAGAATCATCCTCTTTTTTTAAATACAGGTCATCTATACAATGTGGGATATCTATAGTTATTTGTATCACTTGAAAATATTGAGCTTTGTTTAGTAAAAACCCAGCATCTGCAGCCTGGCTACGGGATTCACCAGCAGTGACAACAAAGGAGCTCACTGAGGTAACAGCAGACTGATGAGTAATGCTGGTGATGGTGTTTGCTGCTCGGTGCACTTAAGCTGTGGGCTCCTCCAGTGCTAATCTGGAGAGATTTCAGATGTATAAATTCATTCTGGTTACATCTCGGTGTTCCATTCTCCCCAGTGACTCAGTATACCATAAAATTTTACTGCTGGATTGCTAACACCAAATGAAATGAGCTATCCAAGGCAAGGGGTAGGGTTTATTCATCAAAGATATTTCCTTGAATGTTTCTCTGAATTCTCCTATTAGAAGTCACTACCTTTTTTTTTTTTTTAAGATTTTATTTATTTATTTGACAGAGAGAGACAGCCAGCGAGTGAGAGGGAACACAAGCAGGGGGAGTAGGAGAGGAAGAAGCAGCCTTTTAGTGGCGGAGCCTGATGTGGGGCTCGAACCCAGAACGCTGGGATCACGCCCTGAGCCGAAGGCAGATGCTTAACCACTGCACTACCCAGGCGCCCCTAGAAGTCACTACCTTTCATATGCAGATCAACATCAGGCTTGAGGACTCTAACTTTAGATAGTAAATATAAGGATAGGGGGCTCCCATGGAGGTGGCCCTGATCCAAATTAGTAATATGGTAATTACTGGTCCAGGGGATTATAGGTGGGACTCTGAAAATTATGTAATTAGAGGAATCTTGGGGATTCCACTAAGAGAGCATTGCCACACTTGGAACCTTTCTTTTTACTTCAGTAAGTTGGGATATCAAGTGGGATCTTGCCCCGTGACCTTTCTGATTTCCAGAATCAGACGAATAACCCACTATAACTGCACTAAAGAAAGAATGGTGTGGGCTGGCTAGAAGCCCACATCTCTGATCTGGCTTCCCCAAATATGCCTCAGAAGAAGGCCACTCAATATTTAGTTAGCCATGGTTAATCCATGAGGACTCTAACAAGCCTCATGAATATTAACTTTGTAAGTTTCAGAGAAAGGACTTTAAAAAAAAACTCTACACAACAACAAATAAAAACCTCCTTTGTCCATTAAAGAGATTATTGGCGAACCCCTTGATGTGCTCATGGACCATTTCCCCTCTTGCTTCACTGAACCTTTGGACACAATCTCATTGGGAAGTGATTCAGATTCCCATGGCTCTAAATCTTCTGGACTCTTGGACCCCACCGCACTCTGAAATAGAAGCCTGAGTCTACTTCTACCCCAATGCAAAGAATTGCCATTTATTTATTTATTCAGCAGTGTCTTACTACGTATGTTCAAGGCAGTGAACTTGGCCTTCTAGAGGATAACGAGAGGAATCCTACACAAATACCACCCTCAAGTAGTATGAACTTTATTTCATTGTTGGCATGTTAACTTAAATACAGACACGCAAGTCAGGTCAGTGATATCCTGAGCCATAGTCACCACTGGTGTCCCCCTAAGTTTGCAAACTCCCCAGATGTCTTTTGGTAAACCAAGATCAGTGTGGTGTACTACAGGACTTTGCCGCAAACCGTTAGCCTAGGTCGCAGTCCCAGTCTGTCTAGACTATCTGATGTGCCACCTGCACATAGATGCCCGTGGGAGAGCCTGCAGAGTGGGCTCATTCATCAGTGTTGGCTCCCGTACTCACTGTGCGAAACTGGTAGTTTGTTGTTTTACTTTTTTTTTAATTCAATTAGTTTTTTCCCAAAAAGAGGAAACATCATTACAATATTAAAAATAAGTATTTGTATTTAACTCCCCTGAAACTCCTTGAACACTTACCAGGAGTTTACAGTCTGAGGATATAGGGGGGAAATCACCTTGAGTCTTTGCAGCATCCCCAGTATTTTTCCTCCCCGTCATCAATGACAGACTGAGAGATTTCCTTGCCTGCTTTTTTATTTCCCTTCTGTACTATATTTCTGTCTTTTCCTCTCTTGGCCAGAATGCATACAACATATGAAAACTGTCCTCCAAGGTCTCTAGGGAAATTCTCTACACACCAAGCTGGAGAAATTGTCCTTCTGCTGGAAGACTCTTGAATCCCTGGGACACACTGTCTCTCCCAGAGTACTACAGTCTGAGTCTCAGCAAAGCATCAACAGAAAAGAATAAGTAAAAGATGACTTTTCTAGGTTCTGAGCCTGAGGACCTGGGAAAATGATGGGTACATTGACTGAAGAAGTGAAAAGGTGAGGTGATCTGGGGCAGAAAGGGGACTTTGACCTGATTTCGAACATACTGAGTTTCAAAGATTAGGCAGGCGGTCAAGCTTTTTGTATGGTCTGCTATATATTTGGGGATATGCAACTGAAATTTCAGTGGAAATACATGGCTAGCATTGTAGATTTGGAAGTCTTCAACATAAAATTAGGATTGAAACCATATACATGAGCCTTAGGAAAAAACCATAGTAGAGAAAAGGAAGAAAGTGGAGGTGGGAGGGGTAGAATTGTGGGTTCTTGTGAAAGCTCAGATAGTTTCAAGAGGGAGAAAGTTATTAAGACAATAAAATAAGGAAGCCCTTGGATTTGACAATCAGCAAGTTATCAGCAACCCTGGAAAGAAAATTTTCAGTAGAGTTACAGAGTATAGACAGCTCTGAAAAATAGGCTTTGTTTTGTCCAACCCCTCTCCCCCTTTGGTTTCAACCAATGAAAGAGAAGGAATAAAATCTTAATCTGCCTTATTGAATTATATGAGTGGATTGCTGTTCTGATAGAACCTTCTTGACAAAACCTCATTTCTTTTCTATCTGAACACGTGCATTGCCTTTACAAACCTGTTTCTTCATCTGTAAACTTCAACTTCACAGCCCTTTCATCCTTTCATCACTAATTCCAGTCGGTATATTGCAGAAAGGCTATAAACCAAGAAGGGTCTACGAAGACCAACTGGATTCATTGGACTAGTGTCTCCTTTTGTGACTTTGAAACCCTCTGCCCTCCCTTCATTGTCTGGGCTTTCTTTCAATAATCAGCTCCTCCCTCAGTGTTGCCTCATGCCAACCTTCTACCTCCCACTTTTCCAGACAAAAGAAAGCATCAGCTCCTCCCATGAAGGCCTGTCCTTTGACTTATCTCTGGGATTTTCGGGCTTCTACAGGAGGAGAGGAATCCCTAGTGCTGTCTTTCTGCTAGACCTCACCCTAGCATCCTCTCTTGGCTTGGGATTGGATATATGACCCTTCACTTTGAGAGCATCTGTAGGCATTTTATCAAATCCTGATGCTGTGCCGGTCTCTGGGGTCTTATAGCTGATCTCAGGCAGGTTCTGATGTTCCATATTAACCGTAATACCGAGATAGGGAGCTTTCTGGCCTAGAGTCCTTACCTGAAATGAACATCCGCTTAGTTTCAGCCAAAAGAACCATGTTAGAAAGGGTACAGTAGACCTTTGCACTCTTCTCCATTTGCTGCCCATCATATAATCTGGCAAGTGGAATTACTGTCATTTGACACTGCAGTATAGATGCTCTAACGCTTTAAAAGAAAGGGGTGGGGGCAGGGAGGAGGAAGGGAGCAGGGAGGGAGCTGGAAGGAGGAAGAGAGAGAAAGAGAAGAAAAGAAGAAAGAAAAGTAGAAGCATGTTTTATAAAAATAGAGGCAATGCAGAGAGACAGTTAACTGCAGCTAATATAGTACCTTTAATAAGGATTCGTGCCAGCTCATCACTGCTCTACTAGCTGGTAACTATAAACCCTTCAGTACTTTTATCTATCTATTTATTTATTTTTCATAAATCCTTCGGTACATTTATTATTATGTGTTCTTAATTTAAATATATACAACACTCGCTATATAATTGCTTTCACATATCAAATTTCAATTCTTGTATTTAACCATCTCGGACCTCAGGAAACCAAGAGAGAATCTAGGAGACTCTGAGGCCTATAGCTGCCCCCACCCTGGGACATCTTCCAAATGTGCAGAAGATGTGAGAGTTTATTCTTGGGCCCCTTGAAGGTCCCAGGCTAACCTGAGGCTATGGGTGACCAGCCCTTCCTTCCACAGCAGCCACACCTGGGGAAAGAAGACTGTCTCACCCGCAGCCAGGTTTCTCATCCTCGGCACTGTGGAATTGTGGGCCAGATAACTCTTTCAGGGGGGCCTGGGGGGGTTTACTTTGTAGGGTGTTCAGCAGCTCCCTCGACCTCCACCTACTAAATTCCAGTGGTAGCCCCTGCCCCCCAGCAAGTCCTAGCAGATGAAATTACCCCCAGTTAAGAAGCACTGCCCTGAGCCCAGAGAACCTTACTTGTGACACCAGCCTGAGCCCCCGAGGCATTCTCAGAGGCCCTGAGTCTGAGGTTTAGATATGGGCTGGACAGTGAACGATTTTCAGGCGTGTTCCCCAAAAATCACTCCTCTGTCCGTCTTTCCTGCCAGTGCTGCGTGTCCGCGCACCCTCTCCAGGCTTCTGCTCCTCTGCGCACTTGCTGTTCTGCAAGCCTGCTTGTGTCTCTCCTTTCAGTTCCCGCTGGCTTTCTTCATTCCAGCCTCCATCGTCTGTCCCCTGGACTGTTGGAAGAGCCTCCGCATGGGGCTCCTTGTGTTCTGTCTCTAGCTGCTCAGTCCCTCCTTCACGGTGCCCCAGAGCCAGGTTCCTAGACACACATGGCACTGGCCATGCCGTGGTCTCAAGAGCCTTCCCTAGCTCCTAGCTCCCTGTGCCGCCGCCCCCAGGAGGGCTCAACAGCATTTTATTAAAGGCTTGGACAGTAAATATTTTAGGCTTGGTAAACCAAATCAGAGATATTATGTAGGTACTTATATAACCACTTAAAATGTAACCGTTTCAAAATGTGAAAACCATTCTTAGCTCATGGACTGTAAAAAACAGGTGGTGGTGAGCCAGATTTGGCCATGGGCTGCAGTTTGCCCATCTCTGGCCTAGTAAATAAACTAGGTGACTATTTATTTAAGGCCCTGGAGGATGGTGGCCCACACTCCTCTTTCCTACCATGTGTCCTCATGCTCCGTACATGCTAGCCATTGCCCCCCCAACTTCCCCCCCACTCCCCCTCCGTGGGTAGCCTCCTCTCCCAGGCCAGCCTCCCTGTGTTCATGCCCTTTCCTCACCTGTATTGCCCTTCCCGAGCCTTTTCTGCTGATTGAAATTATACCCCTCAAGATACTCTCAGATGCCACCTCTTCTGTGAAACCTTACCAGGTTCCAGAAGGTCAGAGTGACACTCTCTCGCTTCTGTGCTTTTCCTTTAGGCCTCCACTAGGCACGGATTTCACCCTCCTTTGTATGCGAATTGCATACATGCCTCACAGCCTCAGGGGACAGTGAGCCTGCCGGGTGTGGAGACTTGCCCCTTTGTAACCCCCAGCACCTTTCAAAGTAGAATGACGGCAGGTAGGGTTCTGTTGAGCTGGAGTGTGAAGCATTTCATGTTTATCCACACCAGCCTGCAAAGATATTATCCATTTCGCATATGAAGAATCTGAGATGTGGAGAGGTTAAGTAAGTTACCCAAGATCACACTGCTAGTAAATGGCAAAGCTGGCATCCAAACTAGGTTCCCTAACTGCAAAGCCTGGACTCCACACTGTTCTATACAGCAGGGACTCAGCAGAGAATGGTGGTGTTGAATAGGGTGCTGTACCTCACCATGCAAGTTTTGCATACCTGTTCCGTAGCATTTAAATTTGACTCACTGAATTTTAAAATATCCTGGATAGGTTCTGGCTGCCTGCCCGATCACTGATTTAGGTGTCTGAATAAGGACCATGCTCTCCTGGCAGTCTGTTCTCTTTTTGTTTCTAATAATGCAATCTGAGTGTTTGGTATTCATTTTATAGGGATTTTCCCCTCAGTGGGGTCCCTGATCATTTCTCTGAGAACTGACTTTAAAAATCCTGCAATGAGAGCTAATGCAATACCATTTTCAAGTAGAGCCGGACAAACTAGGAGAAACAAACAGAAAGAGCGTAATCTGGTCTTAGAATTTATGAGCTTCCCTATCTGAAAGTTTAAATTTCAACTTCTTTTGATCTTTGGGTTTATGGTGAGTTTTAGTAGATTGTTGTTTGTCTCTGGAACTTAGTATGCGTTCCTCCTTCTACTAAGAAAGATAGCTAGACACCCCCCCCCCCAAGCCTCAAGGGAAGCTTCATCTTCTGCATAATTTAGTTTGACTTGACTAGAGACAGGATCATGAAGATCAAGAACCATAACCATCTTCTGCCCGTTGCCAATACCGTGATCATAATCACCCAGCAGTGCTCCAGTCGCTGTTACCCGTCTGACCCCACAGGCCGCCACAGCGAGGGACAGGCTCTGTGGAAGCCCTGTGTTCCCGGGATGATGTGGGACGGAGGGACCGCATGGCAGACATTCCGGTGGCGCCATCGCATCCTTCCAGCCGACCCACACATGGGTGTTCGTAGTCTTCAGGGTGGAAAGAAAGGAGACACGTCATAAAACTGTCCAGCTCTTCTCTCTGGTGTTGCGAAGCAAAATTTACCTTTAAAACCTACCAGCTTGCAGGTAGCACCCTTGCTAAGATGGGACGGTCTCTGGGCTTGTTCTGGAGCTGTTGCTAACTCCCCCCAGATGGAACCCGACCCCGTCCTTGCTCACTGCAGGGTGGATGCCTTTCTCACCTCCTGCACCTCACCCTCTCTGTGTGCTCGCTTCAGTCCCTGGTCCGCGTAAGGCAGTTATTCCCAAGCCTGCAGCGGGACGGGCAGGGCGGCCCCCTCTCTCCACTCACTGCCACATTTGATGAGGCGGCTGCATTTTCCTAGAAGAGCCACCACCAACACCAGTTGGAAATAGTATGTGGGCTCTGGTTTACCTTTTCCTGAAGGTAGAAAGTCCGTGCAAAGTCCATTCTTTGTTCATCCCATTTCTCTCTACAGTCCGGGCTGCCTCACCTAAATTTCAGACTTACAGCTCCTTTCCCTCAGTGTTGTTTTTTGTGCATTTTGTTGTTGTTGTTGTTGTTGTTGTTGTTTTTCTGAGAGGGCCTCTGAAAATCGGCAGCAAAGAGGCCAGTTTGTTTAATTTAAATACACTGCAGCAAAATGAAGGTAATTGTCCACAAAGGCCATCTGGTACCTGGCAGGTGTCCATGAGTCAGAGAGAGAGAGAGATGGAGACTAAAGCGTCTCCTTCTGTTACCATGATAACAGCTTAGCTCAGAGTTTCGGTCGCAGCTGTGTGTGTGTGTGTGTGTGTGTGTGTGTGTGCGCGCACGCACGCGCGCGCGCACGCACACACAGGATACAGTTATCAATGCTCCAGAGAGGGCAGTAACTCCAAATCAGGCTTTTTGCCACAAGCCACTCTGGGCTTGATTACTTGACTGTAATGTGTCCTAAGGAGATAGGAAAAAGTTCGTACCTGTGCCATGAAGAAAAAGAAGGGAAGGAGATTGGATTTATGGAGCCCCTACTGTGTGCCAAGCACCACACTGGGGATATCTAAGCACAGCCGAGCATGGTGCAAATCGTTCTCCTGCTAAGGACCGTGGCTCTCTCCCGCTGTAGCCGGCTCTCTCCGCCACAGCCCGTGAGCACCGGTGTCTGCTCCCAGTGTCCTCACATCACCTCTGCCGGCACTCTCTCCACCTGCTCTGGCTCAGTATTAGATTCGTGTCGTAGACAAGAGACTAAGTCATCATCGCTGTTCTCTCCTTTCTCACATTTCTCACCTTTTCTGGAACTGAATTGTCCTGTTGAAGACCACGGTCCGCTTCAGTTGTGAGAGGTCTCAGCTGACCCACGTTCCTTCCGGCCTCAGCAACACTATGCTATGCCTCGGATTCTCCTAGCAGCTTGAGGCAATTAGAAGACCCAGGTACCAGTCTTAGCCTTTCTGCTCATTTATTTGGAACCCCGTGACCTCTCTAGGCCTCAGTCTCTTCAAATATAAAATGAGTGTTGGACTAAAAAAAAAAAAAAAAAAAAAGAGGCTATTTTCTTGGGGTCATGAGCATTCTGAAATTAAAAGCATAATTTCTGAGTCCTTTTCTTAGAATGTGATACCTAGTTTTCTCAGGTTCTCAGCATCTTTGCCAATTTAGAAGGGAAGAGCCAGCAGACCAAAGAACTTCCCAGATTGTAACATTTCTCCAGCTCTGTATTTCTAGCGGAATTGTTTCCAACTACAAGGGACCTCTGTATTCAGAGAACCTGAGTTACAGGGCATTTATTGTGTTGGATTATTGGTGACTGGCCCGTGCTGCATTCAGGCCTTTGTTATAGGTTGTATTACAACAAGATCCCACTGTCCTTGCATCAGGAAACCTTCAAACACCAAGCAGCATTTTGCAGACCTTCCCCAGCTTCCCCAGGTTAATTGCCCCTATCCTGGCAGCTCTAGCCAGTGGCGCAAGATTGTTTTATACCTGCATTGGACGGCTTATCCCCATCCCCTGGAGCCACCCGACTAGTTCCTCCACCTTTACTGATTTCTGTGTGATTCTCAGGTTCCCCATAACCTCAAGGTTCCATCCGTGACGCTGCGCCCAGCCTCCTCCTGTGCCATTTGTTCTAGATTTGGTTTTGGGGTGAGTGGAGTGCTTGGCATTCTTCACAGGGAGGTCCTGCCTGCCTGAGAGTAAAACCCCATCTGTGCTTTTGAGACAAGGGAAATTTCACAGTGCAGTGCTCTAGCTTGGCTTTGAGTGTATCTGTCTGGCCCAGACCTGCTGAGAGGGCAGAGAATGAACAGACCCTGACCAGGAGCGTCGGTGACTGTCAGCATGCCCAGAGTGCTGCTCTGCACTGCAAACTGTCTCGAACTGTGTGTGATCTCCACGCTCCAGCCTGTGGTCATGTAACCAGAAGGGCCCTGTTGCAACTCTGTCTTGAGCTGGTCCCAGCTTCGTTGCAGGCACCTGCTCCCAGCACCTCCTCGCAGGCTTCGTTTGCATGAGCCCAAATGGGCAGCGTCTCTCGTACTGACTCCACTCGTGAGAAGGGTAAGTTAGGGAACATGCCGGTCTGTGACCCTGAGACGGCTGCTGAGGGCCCTCGGAGGGTCCTTCACTGACAACGTGGTTGTGACCAAAACAAGGCCAGGATGACTTGACATTTGCAAGATGAGGTAACTTGGCAAAAGTTAGAAAATCATAGAATTTTAAATCTGAAAAATACTTCAGAGATCATCTACATGTTGCCACTCAGTTTATAAGTAAGAAGGCTGCACCCCAGAACAATTAAAATGCGTGTGCTCTACAGTCCGAAGAAAATCACAGGTCTCCAGGCATGTAGGCCACGCCCTTCCCGTAAACCACATCACCTCTTTATGTGTGCACCCTGAAGCAGTGGAGAGAGCTAGGATTCCAGCTCTGAGCCTGCAGCTTTCCCTCCTCTGCTCAGTCAGTGAATTTTCAGCAGAGGATTGTCTCCAGGGCCTGTGATTATTATCCAGCATCAGGACAAGCTCGTTTACTCGGGGACTTAGGTACGTTCTCCGATCAGGTAAAATGTTTTTTGATTATATATCCTTGCTTCTGTTCTCATCCACAATCCTCTTTCCCTGGGTCTCTGGCCTTTCACGAGGGCTTCTGGGCTTGGGCTCTCATATTCCAAACCCTTCCCTCCCATTCCTTCTCAATCAAATGTCCTTCAGATGGGACTACCCCAGTAATGTATGAGGAAGAAAATCAGTCTGAGCATATGAGTTACCTGTCGCCACAGGTACAACAACTTACCCCAAAACCTAGTGGCTTCGTAGAACAAATATTTATTACCTCACAGATGCTCTGGGCCTAGAGTCCAGATGAGGGCAAGCTGAGGGTCAGGGTCTCTTACAAGGCTACAGGCATCTCAAGGCTGAACAACTCACATGGTTGTTGGCAGGATTCTTCGATGGCTGCTGGACTGAGGGCCTCCGTTCAATGCCAGCTGGTGGCTGGAGGCTGCCTCAGTTCCCTGTCACGTGGGCCTCTCCACAGGGCAGCTCACAAGATGGCAGTTGGCTTCATTAGACTGAACAAGCAGGAAGGAGAATGAGCGAATATGGGCAAGACGTAAGTCACAGTCTTTTATAAGCTAATCTCAGAAGTGACATCCCATTCGCCTGACTCTGGGGCAGCAGTCACTGCGCCCAGCCCGTGTTCAAGGGGAGGGGATTACACAGGAGTGCGACAGAAGGGGGCAAGGTCATTGGAGGCCGTCTCTGAGGTCTGCCCACCACATTGACTCATCTGGTGAAGTATCTCACACAAAGCTTTATCGATGACTGATAGATTTAGTGCTCCCTGGAGACTATTGTCTGCTCTGGCTGCATTCCCGCTTTCCATTACTGAAGCAAAAGGGTCAGAAACATGATACACCTCATTGTCATTTAACAAACGTTTATTAAGCATTTACATGTGCTAAGCACAATGGTGAGGAAGATAAAATTTGAGAGGTGAGGTTAACGCTGTTCAGAGTTCTGGGGAGCATCACAGGAAGCCCTAATCTGACCCTGGAGGACGTGATGATGGAGCCAACGCCTAGAGGGGCAGCGGGAGCTGGTCTGACCACGCTGGGGGCGTAGCGCTTCTGGCAGAGAGGCCTTCAGGCAGGGGAGAGCGCAGGCCTTCTATAGGTAGAAGCAGCTGTCACTGTCCTTTCACTTTCTGTCTAAACCAGCCAGTGGCGGTCACAGACATCCCTGCACCAACGTCTACCTCCTCCAAGACCCACCCTAGTCTCTAGGCCTTCCTGAAGCCGCTGTTGGCTGTGGTGTGTACCTCTCCCAGGCCAGAGGTGATTCATTGACCTACCAGGATGCCACACTGGTGTTGCTCTGCTGGAGCCAGAATTCACAGAGGGCTCTGACAGTTCCATCCTAGCACTGTAATCCAACATGGCCCTAAAGGGAAGGGCTGGTGCTTGAGATCCATTGGCGAAAATCGTGCCTTCCCAGCAGGCTCGCCTTTCTCTTTCTACTGCTCTGAACAAAGATAGCTTCTGGAGTCTGTTCTTCATCTTTCTCAGAACGCACGTCCTGGGCACTGATCCCGGGAAGAGGGCCTGATTATTTTGAAGCCGATGGTGAGCAGTAGTTTCATTTCCTGATCCTAGAGCTTCAGCCACATGTGGCTGGCCACCCCGTGCATCCCTTTGGCCTCATCGCCCATCATCATTTTCCTATTAAAATATTTGCAGAGGTTCAGTTTCATGTTCTTAAAAAGCAACCTAGTCATTCATCTTGGGTCTTACGACTCTAACATTCAGTCCTCAGGCAGCAGTGCCTGGCCCAAACTCACTGAGGGAGTTTTATTGAATAGTTGCCACGTGCTTGATGCTGGGTCGGCCCTCTGCGGGGATGACAGACAACTGTCACACAGTGAAATGAGTGTGAATTTCACAGGCCACATAGATAAGCAAAAAAGAAATATTTAACAGGACTTCATTTCCCTCTTGAGGGCTCACTGTCTGAGCTGGAAACAGTCTGGGCATTTTCAGGCAAACTCTGAAGCCACCCATCCCAGATGCTTATCCCCCTTCCTGCACCTGAGATGGGTGCTGTGCTTTGGGGGACTAGTGCTGGGTGCTGTGGCATCAGGGGAGGAGTGTCCGTGGCTCCGACTTGATCTGTGCTGAGGCGGTCATGTCCTTTGCTTGTGGCCAGGCCTGGTTCTCACAGGCAGCACTCCTCGCCCTGCAACTGAGACAGTGGAATTCATAGGCTCCCTGAGCAGCCAAGGCGCACACACGGTCTCAGATCTCAGTGAGGCTCTCACTCCTCCGTGACTGAGAGGCAACTTCAGGCTTGGTGCCTTTGCAGCTGGAAAACTATGGGCTCCTGGGCTGCATGGGGTCCTTCCTTGATGCTGTCCAAGCAACCCAGGCAATGATCTTGATTCTGTGCCTTTCGGGTCTTAGAGGCCCAAGAAGGCCAGGGTCCACCACTTCTGTGATCTCCTGTGTCCCAGATTGTGCTGGCTCACAGGTCTTTCCTTGCATAGACTTTCTTGTTTTTCTACAGATTCTCTTACCTCTCTCCCAGCTTCATTACCTCGTTGGGATTGGGGCTAGAACTGCCAGATCTGGCTGTTCAAAAGCACTTTCCAAACCAGAGTGAATTTTACACTTTATTATTGGCCCCCTCTCCCCAAAAATGGCCAGAAAAGCAGGGCATGATGGTGATTATAGGGTAGAAGATGGAGGTGGTTCCCTAAAGTACAATGATTAATATGTGATAATGTTAGCTGACCAAAACAGGGTTCCCGAGATGTTGGGAAGGAAAATAGATACCCTGAAAATAAATAATAATAAATGTTTCATAAGCACTGACAAAAATAAAATATTTCACAAGATAGAACATGTTTAATTATCAATGGAAAACTGTTATAAAAGTTAATAACAAAAATAGCAAAAAAAAGACTTCATAGTATTCCATTGTATAGGATAAACCACATTCTGTCAGTCCGTTCAGCAGTCAGCCAACTTTCGGTCATTTCCACTTTTGGCCTCTTAAACTGTAGCTAAGGAACATTTGTGTACAAGTTTTGGGTGAGCTTATGTGTACCGTTTTAAGAAGCTGCCAAACTGTTTTCCAAAGTGGTTGTAGCATTTTACAGTCCTGTCAGCAATGTACAAGAGCTTTGGTTTTCCCACATCTGGCAGTCTTTTTGATTGTAGCTATTTCGGTGGATAAGTGGTATCTCGTCGTAATTTCAATTTTCGTTTCCCTGTTGGCTCCTCAGGTGGAGCATTTGTCACGTGACTATTAGCCCATTTGTACATCGGCTTCAGTGAACCGTCTATTCAAATCTTTGTTTCACAGTTGCATTATCTTCTTCTTATTCAGCTGTAAGAGTTCTTTGTATCTTCTGGACACACGTTTGTGTTTTGTTTGTTCTTTTTTTTTTTTCATTTCCGCTTTCTTGACATATAAACTTGTAAGATATTTATTTATTTAAACTTGTAAGATATGTGAAGTATATATTGGGGTGACTTGATTTACACGTACATAATGAAAGGATTCTATCTAGGTAATTCATATATCCATCAGCTCACATATTTATCTTTTCGTATGTATGAGAACATTGAAGCTTTACTCTCTTAGCCAATTTCAGCTCTATAGTAGTGTTATTAACTATATGTTGTCACCATGTTTTACGTTACATCCTCAGACCTTATTTATCTTACAGCTGAAAGTTTGTACCCTTTTACCAACCTCTCCCTATTTCCCCCAACCCTTGGCCCCAACTACTTTTCTACTCTGTTTCTGTGAGTTTGACTCTTTCGTTTCCACGTCTCAGTGAGACCATGCAGTATTTGTCTTTCTGTGTCTGGATGATTTCACTTAGCAGAATGCCCTCAAGGTCCATCCGTAGTGTCACAAACAGCAGGACATTCTTTCTAATGGCTGACGAATATTCCATTGTACATATATGCCACCTCTTGTCTGGCCATTTTTCTGTGATGGACACTTAGGTTGTTTCCATATCGTAGCTACTATGGATAATGCTGTGGTGAACATGGGAGTGCAGATATTTCTTCTAGATCCTGTTTTCGTTTTCTTTTAATCTTTTGAAGAACCTCTATACTGTTTTCTGTGGTGACTGTACCAGTTCACCTTACCACCAGGAGTACACAGGGCTTTCCTTTTCTCCATGTCTTCACCAATATGTACCTCTTATCTTTTTGATAGCCATTCTCACAGGTGTGAAGTGATATCTCATTGTGGTTTTGATTTGCGTTTCCCTGATGATTCATGATTTTGAGCACCTTTTCATATACATGTTGGTCATTTGTGTATCTTCTTTGGAAAAATGCCTGGTTCTTCTATTTTTTTTTTTTTTTAAGATTTTATTTATTCATTTGACAGAGCACAAGCAGGGGGAGCAGGAGAGGGAGAAGCAGGCTCCCCGCTGAACAGGGAGCCTGATGTGGGGCTCAATGTCAGGACCCTGGGATCATGACCTGAGCTGAAGGCAGATGCTTAACCGACTGAGCCACCCAGGCGCCCCTCCTCTGTCCATTTTTAAATTAGATCGTTTTTATTTTTGCTGTTGGGTTGTATGAATTCATTATATATTTTGGATATAAGCTCCTTGTCATATGTACGATTGGCAAATATTTTGTCCCGTTTGGTAGGTTGCTTTTCATTTTGTTGATGGTTTCCTCGTTGTACGGAAGCTTTTTACTTCTGATGTAGTCCCGCTTGTTTATTTTTGTTTTTGTTGCCTTTGCTTTTGGTGTCAAATTCAAAAAATCATTGCAAAGACCCACAATTTTATATCAGATCTAATTTACCAATATGCTTTCCCAGTTTGTGACTTATCCTGTTATTTTTCTTAGTGGTATCTTTTTTATGATAGTTTTATTCATATATAATTCACATACTATATACAATTCACCATTTTAAAGCCTAAAATACAGTCGTTTTTACTATAGTCACAGAATTGTGCAACTATCACCACAGTCAACTTTAGAACATTTCATCACCCTCTGAAAGAATCCCACACGCATTAGCACTCACTCCTCATTTCTCCCAGGCCCCCGCCCTCAGGCAACCACTAATCTCCCCTTTCTATCTCTGTGGATTTGCCTATTGTGGTTATTTCATATAAATGTGATCAAACAATATTCAGTCTTTTGTAACTGGCTTATTTCTCTTGGTATAACATCCTCAGGGTCTGTCCATGCTGTCGCATGTATCCGTACTTCATTCCTTTATTTGCCGAGTCCCATTCAGTCGACCCTTGAACAATGGTGGGGCTGTTATGGGTACTGACCTCCTGCACAGTCAAAAATCTGTGTATAACTTTTGCCTCTCCCAAAACTTAACTACTAATAGCCTACTGTTGACCAGAAGCCTTACCCATAAAATAGTCAGTTAACACATATTTTGTGTTATATGTATTATATGTATTCTTACAATAAAGCGAGCCAGAGAGAAGAAAATGTTGAAGAAAATCATACAGAAAATACATTTACAGTGCTGGGGTGTATCTATAAAAAAATCCACATGTAAGTGGACCATGCAGTTCACATCCCTGTTGCTCAAGGGTCACCTGTATCCCACATTTTTATTTAAATCATTCTTCAGTTGATGGGCACTTGGATTGTTTCTACTTTTTTAATGCTGCTGTTGACACTTGTGTACAAATTTTTGTGTAGACCTATGTTTTTGTTTCTCTTGGGTATACACACATAGGAGTGGAATTGCTAGGTTGTATAGCACTCAATGTTTAATCTTTTGAGGAACTGCCAGACTGTTTTCTAAAGTAGCAGGAATGCACCATTTTCCATTCCTGCCAGCAGCATGCAAGCATTCCAGTTGCTCCACATCCTTGTCAACACTCGTTATTATCTGTCTTTTTTATTGTAGCCTAATCCTAATGGGTGTGTAGCGCTGTTTCATTGTGGTTTTGATTTGCATCTCCCTAATGGTTCATGATGTCAAGCATCTTTTCATGTGCTTATTGGACATTTGTATGTCTTCTTTAGAGAAACGTCTATTCAGGCCCTTTGTCCCATTTTTATTACGTTACTTGTCCTTTTATTATTAAGTGTGAAGAGTTCTTTCTGTGTTCTAGATAGAAGCCCCCGATCCAATAGGTGTTTTGCAAAAATTTGCTCCCATTCTTTGAGTTGTCTTTTCACCTTTTAAAGGTGTCCTTTGAAAAAAGTTTTCAATTTTGATGAAATCCAATTTATCATTTTCTTTTGTAGCCTGTGCTTTATGTGTCATATCTAAAAAGCTATTGCCTAATCTTTGCTTCTAAGAGTTTTTATGGGTTCTTATATTTAGTCTGATCCCTTTTGGTTAGTTTTGGTATATAATGTGAGGTAAGGGTCTAAGTTCTTATCATTTGTATCATGGGAAGATCTCAGAAATTATGCTAAGTGATAAAAGCAGATTGCAAAATTATATGCGCAATAAGATACCATTCATGCAAAATTTAAAAGCATGAATATCACACATTATTCATAGTTATATATGTATACATAGGTAGAAAAAATTTCACTCCAAAGTCTTTACTAATCGTTGCCTCTGGAGGGGTGAAAGGAGGGACTGGGACTGGACAGGATTGGTGGTCCAAGGGGTCTTCAGACTTATCTGCAATGTTTTTAGGTTGAATTTGACAAACTATGAACAGTTATCCATGGGGGTGCTTTATTGTACTTGTCATCTTTCTGTATATTTTAAATTTCTCAACATACACATACATGTGCTCACACAAGTCAAAGGGAAGAGTCACGGAGAACAAACCATTTCTGTTTAGTGCAGCGCCCACCCACACTGGCTGGAACAGTGAGGTAAGGCTTTGTGTGGATGGCCTCTCAGCATGTTTGGGCAGATTCTGTTGTGTGGGGAGTTTCTGAGCTAGAACCCCAAAAGATAAATCTCTTCGTTTAAAGTCATTTGCACACTTCGGCTTATGTTTTCCCAGTTTTGCTTCCACAGAAAACCCACTGTATGACACGCAGTTTCCCTTGCTCTGAACAGCAGCAGGGCCCAAATCTCAGTGAGCTCCCTTTTAACCAGAATCTTTAAATGTTACCCATTACTCCACGCTTTCTCCAAAACTGTACCAGAGCCTTCACAAGGAAGGTTCAGTTTCCACTAAACATGCCATTCTCACCTAGTCTCCGTGAAATGCCCCAAAAGGCCTCACTGCATGTTTGACAAGTGCAGGGACCCGGGCCCGGGAAGCAGCCTGCCGCCGAGTTCCTGACACACGCTCGGGCACGTGGTTCATGCGGTCAGGGGCTGCAGACATGCGGAGTACGCGTCATCGCCCGCGGGGTCCCCGGGGTTATTCCCACATCTCCGTGAGCTACAGTGCCCAACACAAAGCTCTTTTCATCGTGTTTTTCTTCCATAAAATGGGTACAAAAACGCGTGCCCTTTCTAGTCACAAGTTGTTGTGAGGGTCAAATGCGGGAATGTACATAAATACATTTGCAAACAAAAATGAAAGCTGTTTGTGTATCATTTCCCAACCGTGTGGCCCCAGCCCCGCTCAGATCCTGGACCCCGCTACTCTGCTCAGTCTGTCTCCTGCAAGTCCCCCCTCCCCCTCTTAGTCCAGTCTAATGGTACTTTCTCTCCTCCCTCCGCCCTCTTCCTTTCCTTTCTTCCTTTTCTTCCTCTCTGCAGTCCCGGAGGCAGCCTGACTCCTTCCTTTCAAATGTGATCCCGCGGAGCACTGCCTCACCAAGGTGCAGCGGTGTCGGCTGGCTCAGATTCGCTGAGGGCAAGGACTCTCCGCTTCCTCAAAGAGCTAAGATCCCTGAGATAACATGTTCTGTCTCTTTGATTCTCCCAGGCTCAGGCCACAGGGTCACCACATACATCGCCCACTCACGGAGGCGGCCGCCCCATGCCCATGCCTGTCCGCTCCACGTCGGCCGGCGCCACCCCCACCCACTGCCCGCAGGACCCGCTGAGCGGAGTCGGGGGGGACGTGCAGGAGGCCTTTGCACAAGGTGAGATTTGGGAGAAGGGCATGCGGACAGCTAGAGGGGTTTGGCAACACGAACAAGGGGCCTACGGAGATTTTTCCAGTTTCTCTTGTGCGCTTAGCTTTAAATGATCAGGTTTTCATACGCAGTCTAAGTAAGTCAAGTGCTGGTCCCTTCGCACAGGATGGGCTGGTCTCCCAACGGGAGGTCTACAGGCTTTGTGTGTTTGTGAAGACCAGGCCTCCGGGGCGTCTGTGCTCTCTTTCCCGAGTTTTGGGACGTGACTTGTCCTTTGGGCTTTGCCTCCTCCTCCGGAGGAATCGGATGGAACAATTCCTGAAGTTGTGCTTTGCCCGCGAAGTCTTTAGAGCAAGTAAGAGGAGGAAGAGTGGAACTGTAAATAGGAGCTTGCTGGCGGCACCCTGGGCCCAGGATTGCCGCACGGGTCTGAGGCGCCAGCCGCCCGCGGTGCTGCAGCGGCGGGCAGGGCGCCCGGCTGAGGACCTCTCGGGCGGGTGGAGACGGAGACCTGGCCCGCGGCTGCTGGAGAGTGAAGTCCCGCCTCAGGCCAGCCGGGAGCGGTGTGCGTTCTGGAATCCAGCTCTCCTGAGTGTGGCTAAGAAGCGGGCCGCTGACAGGGGCCCACCCTCCGGGTGGAGAAGAAGAGGGAGGAGAACGAGAACCTGGGAGCGTCGTGGCCCCGATGTGCCCGGGAGCGGGCGGCGGTGCCCGTCGCCGCCGGGCGCGGTGTGCAGGGCCCAGCAGCCCGAGGCTGCGCCCGCCCGCCCCCTGGCATCGGCGTCTGCTCTGACTGTCCTCAGGTACGAGGAGAAACCTCCGCAATGACCTGCTGGTGGCCGCTGACTCCATCACCAACACCATGTGCTCCCTGGTGAAGGAGCTGCACTCAGGTGAAGCCCAGAGCTCCCGCCCCCCGCGTCCCCGCGCCCTCCGCACTCGCTCCCGCCGCTTCAGCCCCCGCTCGCTCTCTCCGCCTGCTAGGACCGCCCTGGACGGCCTCCGCGCCGCCGCCTCTGGCCCCACGTGTTCACGCAGGCGCTTGCGCGGTCCGTTTCTCTGAAGGCTGCCCCCGGAGAGGCCGCGCAGCGCGGGGTCCCCAGGCGCGCGCACTCAGCCCCCGCCCCGGCGCTGCGGCCCTCTTCCCCCAGGGCTGCTCCACCGCCCTCGGCCGTTTCCCCGGATGACTGGAACCGAATCGCCCTTAAGCTTCTGGACTTTCTCCCAGCCGCCTCTCTGCTCTCTCCCGTTGGATTTGGTCTTGAAACCCTATTCTCTCCTTTTGTCCATCACTAGGCTCTGCTCTCACCTGAAGTTCGTGACCTGCGTCTGTCGCTCTTCACCCCTCTGTTCAGTAGTACGTGTGGCTCCTTCCTCCGTCTCTCCCGCACTTCGCTCTACCGCCGACTTCCCGGAGACCCTTACCTTATTGTTCCCCTTATATAAAACCCAGGAAAGAGAGAAATAATAAAAGGCCATTCCCACATCGTCGTATTTTCAAGAATGCCCCTGACTCCCTTAGTTTTGTAACTGCCGGATATTTACTAACGTGTTTACAGTGGTCAGATTCCCATGTTCCATATTAGACAGATGGGTTCCCTTCCTAAGTGATACGTATGGCCCTCTGTTGTTTCTTTTCAGCTAATATAGTGCTTTTGGAGTAGCTTAACAAGCTAATATAAGCTTGGAGTAGCTTATATTGGTTATTAAATAAAAATGTAAAGCGGGTTTTCCATGAGCTGTTCAGACACATCCGCTGAAATCGTCAGTCCCCACTCTGAGGGCAGGGAAGCCTTGGGTATGTCCTCAGACCTTCCAAGGAGAAAGCCTATCTCTATGGCTGGCCCAAGGTTCCCTCTCAGATCTGCTGATGTCCACTTAGAAGAGAGTGAGTGCGTGGCCTAGCTTGGTTTTTCCAAGGCCGTTAAGATAAGATGCCGGTTCTCCTTTGCAGGGAGTGTGCAGGTGACACTGCCTCCATTCTGGTACCAGTTCTCAATCCTTGTTAGAAGCACTGCCCTCTCCATAAACACACATAAACAGAAGAGGGGACTGCCTTTGAGATGACTTCACAGGTGATTAGAAAGTCCCTTCCCTAATACAGTTTCCCACAGATGCCAGAAATCCCACTTTTAGAAGGAATTTCAGGCCACGAAATTAATCACACTGTGCCCCTCGACCACTTACTAGGATTTGGGCAAGATCAGTGGCTCATGAGCTCGTCACACTAGGAGGAGAGGTAGCTGGACACCGTTAAACACACAGCAGCCAGTGATCAAGTATCTTCACAAAACGTAAAAGGTTACAGGCAATGTCTCATGGCAGGAAAGGATGGTTTTAACACAATTCTGTGATGTATTTGGACGGTACCTTAGAGAGCACGTTGTCAAGTCCCCTTTAGAAAGGCAGTGAGTGATTATCAGGAAAGCGATTGCCTGAAGCTGTGCGTCTTGAAGGGGCAGAGGCCAGTCCTGGAACTCAGGTGCGGAGAACACAAAGCCATTGCTCTCCCTGCCACAGTGTCCTGCCCACGCAGGACCGGAGGTCAGATTCGCGGCCCCACGAGGGCCCCTCTCACTGATGCTTTGCTCTCTCAAGCCCTGAAGTCCACGGGTAGGTGTGCACTAAGTCCTCACGTGATACCACATCCTTACAAAGTGCAGAACTAGAGCCCTTTACATGTGAGGCTGCCAGTTTCCCGGTGAATGGAAGAGGCTCGCCCACACCCACGCATGTTTACTATCTCTGTTGGGGGGTGTGTTAGGATGAGGTGAGATACTCAGATTGTCTTTAAATATTTCCCATACCATGTGCACATGCTATTTCTAGCCAGAGCCTCTCCTCCTCGTCTTTTTAAAAATATTTTCACAAATAATAGAATCTTCGGGTTGGAAAAGATCCTAGAAGTCATTGAATCCAGCTTGCTATCCAATATAAAAGTCCTCTGTTTGAATATTTCCAGTGAGCTCATTCATGACCAGCTCTCATCACGGTGAAATTCTTCCTAATCAGGGAGCCCAAATTTGCCTTTCAGTAAGCAGTTTATCCTCATCCCATCCTCTGAAGCTACACAGAGTAAGTTCAGGTGCTCCCATTCCTATTAATTTAGCTTTCAAGTATTTGATGGCAGGTACCATGGCTGTCCCCAAGGCTTCTCCTCTTGAAGACGACTGTTCGCTGTTCCTTCAGCCAGTCTTAACGTGACGTGGTTTTCCCTTCACCATTTTGCTTGCCCACCACACTAGGATGTGGCCAAGAGCTTCAAGGCCCCCATTCAAAGTGAGTTCTCAGAGCTGAGCACACTTACCCTTGTCACGGGCTCCTGTGCCCTGCAGAGCAAGTGAACCGTGGCCTCCCTGCGTGAGGGCCCTGGGAAAGCAACCTGAGAGGGCGTTAGCTTTTTCCACACAGCCACTTTGCTGTTCGGTCATTTTAAGTTTGTCGTCAGCTAAAACTTCTAGTTTGGGTTGTTTTCTCTTAACAGAAGCTCGTGTTATTCTGGATATTCCCCACTATGTACTTGAACCCGAATGCAAGATATTAGGTGTATCCCTAGAAGATGTGTCACCTTAGGGAAAGCAGGCATCGAGAAAAGGCAGCGACCCCCACCCCAGTCACCAGGGAAGCCAGCCACAGAGCCCGCAGCAGGACAGGTGACCTCAGACTGCGCTGCCCCCAGGGGCTCAGAGCTCGTGGGTAAAGAGTGCTAGCATGTGCTCCACGCACGGGGCAGACTAGCTGAGTGTCAGCACCCTTGGGGGCCTGCAGCTAGGGCTTCATCCCAAGCCTGCCAGGTCATTCCCTTCACCCTTTTCCTGTGCTGGTGCTGTGCTGAAGGGTCACTGGCCGCCTTGGACTTGTTTTCACAGCAGAGGAAGGTGCAGAGGAAGAAGAAGAGAAGCAGCAGAATGGGAAAGACAGAGGTAAAGGCAGCTCGCAGGACCCCTAGTTTGAGTGGGAGGCAGAGCTACATAGCCCCTGAAGGAACCCTCCCCCTCTTCCGTTTCTGCTTTTCTTCCTGCTGCCCAGCTCCCCAAAGCTTTCAGACCCTCACAGTACCTTCGGCCCGCTTTTCCCAGCTGACCGTCAAGGAGGTGGTGGCGTCAGGCGATCAACAAAAGCCTCGTTTCCTAATACTGTGATAGATAGATGGTTCGGACGTAGGAAGTAGATCCCAGGAAAGCGCACCACGTGACCCTTTGCCTCCAGGAGTTTATAATATAGTTAGGGAGGCAAGACAGAGATATGCAAAATAAATAAGAGATAAAATGAAGTGGCAGGAAAAGTTAATCATCAAACTTTGAGTGTGTGATTACAAATACAAGAAGGGGTTCTGAAAAGGAAGAGATTATTGCGGGCAGAATAGCCAAATGGTTTCGTGACCTCAACGGAAGAATTAAAAGCAATAAAGAAAGGTATCAGCAGAGGAGAGTTATGTCTTCCTAGTTTTATCGTATATAAAACCTGCTTAATAACTTGTTACGTACAAAGAGCTGCGCTAAATCATGTGCACGTATTATCTAATTAATGCTTAACAACCTCGGAGGCACATAATGGTGTCCCGATTTTACCAGTGAGAAAATGGGCTCTTTGAACTGGGTCTGTCTGACTCCACACTCCACACTCTTCATCTTCATGTGTCTGCGTTACGCCGAACACATAACATTTGCGAGTTAGCTGTTATTTCTGGCCTATATTAATGTGTCTATTTCTGGATTCTTTCAAAATGTAAGCTCCACGAGGTGGAGATTTTGGTCTCTCTTGTTCAGGATGTATCCCCAGTGCCCAGGACAGTGCCTGGTACAAAGCGGGGTGTCAGTAAATGAACAAATACAAGGAAAGAAGCCAGGCGAGGTGCTAGAGAGTGCTTTGTCAGGGAGGGAGCAGGAGCGGCCGGTGGAGGCTGGGCTGTGGAAGATGCGTCCGCTCTCCCCACCCCTGCCGGGTGCTCTGCACTGAGCACACCCTTTCAGTCTGATTTCACCGCCCACGAGGAAGGATTCGAGACACGGCTCAGAGTAGTGAGGTGACCGGCACAGGTGGGAGCTGGCAGAGCCGGGATCGGCCCAGGCAGCCAACACCAGTGCCGGAGCTTTCTTCCAGGTGCCACGGTTGTCTAGCGTGTCTGGCGAGGCCTGCGAGGCCGTGGACGGTAACTGTGAGGAATTGAGGAGAATGACATACTTGACATGGCCACCAAAATGTCAGAAGTAGAGGTCAGCCATGTTGGAGACATCTAGCGGTGCTACAGGGCATGGTAGAGATGACCGACTTTCTGGGCTGAGAGCGGACCAGGAAGAAGGCAGGAGGGTTGTCGTGCAAGAGGCAAAGAGGGGAGGAGATGCACGGAGATAAGTTTATGCTCCATAAACACGTGCTCCAGTCACACGTGTGTGCACACACACAACCCAACCAGATCTCGGCGTTCATGTGGAATGTTCTTGGCTGAAGACGTAACAGCTGCCGCTTTGGCCTCTCTTCCCATTGACCCTTCCTTCCCTGTAGCTTTTTCATGGCGTCTCCTCAGCCTCCCTGCATTCCTTGCAGCACACAGAGAGTGGCCCTGACTATGTGGGCCTTGCCCTGACTGTGGACTGCAGCCCTGGTCCTGGTGCAGGTCTGGGTGTGGGATGCGTCTCACATGTGGACGGGCATGGCTTCCCTTGCCTGGTGCCTCCCGGTCTCAGGGGCCTGTCTGCACCCGTGTTCCCTGCCAGCGTCTCTCCTTTCTGCGCCTCCCCCTCTCAGTGTCTCCCCATCTCTCTTCCAGTGCACACACCAGCGTTTCTGTCTGTCCCTGTGAGACCTTGTGAGAGCACCTGAGTTTCTGTTTCTATGGCTTTAGGTGCCATCCTGAGGGAAATAGTGTTGAGTCGGGGCAAGACGTGGGTAGGGTTTTAAACAAATTTTTGACTCTCGCATTGTGCAGGTCCCAGGATATGTTTCTGTAGCTGCACGGTAGTGGGTATGTGGGTAGGGGTAACCCAAGTGCTTTTACGGATGGACCTTCTGATCGTCTGCCGTGGTCTGGGCATGAGATTTTACTGTAGACCAACATGGCGGTAACTGGTGTCGCCAAGGCATTAGAGAGCAGTAACTACCAACCAGAGAGAGACGAGGTTTGCTTCTTTGGGGTTGAAATCATGCTGACCTCACATAAACACAACTTGGTCAGCACCCTGTCAAACAGACATAGTCCGCTCAGTGCAGAAACCATAAGAACCAAATGGGCACTTTCGAAGAATTCATGACCAAGCTGGACTTCCTGACCACATCCACCCCTACCTCCGCCTCCCCCCCCCCACCCGCCTGCCCCTACATTTCTGTCTGGCTGCATCCTGGGGAATGCTTCTGCTCCACTGGGGTGCCCTTCTGACTTTGCAGCCCCTCACTGCTCACCCGGAGTGCTGAGTGCTTGTAACCGAGACTCCGTAGGTGAAACAGACTAACATATTACTTCAGAGCCCGAAACTCATCGCTGCCCCTCCAGAGCCTCTTCTTACGCTCCTTTGTCCTTCAGAATTGCCTCTCCAGAACCTGCCACCCCCGTTGCTGGGAGCTGTAAATCCAGCTTGCGTGCTCCGAGAACCCTGGTGCACGTCTGGTGGGCTGACAGCAGTGGCCCTGTGCGAATTCTCAGGCTTTTGAGGGTGCAGGCAGTGTTCAGGATTTCAGGGTGAGCGGGAGGGATTTAGTACTCCCCAGCAGATATGCCTGCAGGCAGCAAATACTGCCTGTTTCAGAAGTTAATTCTTTCTCACCTTGGTCCCTTTCAGAACCAAGGGACGGGCCGTGCCCCCAGATGTAACTGCTCCCCAGATTCAGGGTGGCTTCGTTTCCATGTTAGTACTGTTCTCCTTCTCCCAGGAGATGCCTGTCTCCACGGCTGTTTTATGTTCGTGGCAGTTGCTGGCTGTAGGTAGCGTGACTCTCCCAGTCCTTTTCATACCTGGTTGGGAAAAGTCACTTATGGGGCAGAAAGGGGAGAGGTGAGTCCAGAAGCCCGTGGGTCCATGGGCCAGGTGGTCAGCCGCCTGGGAGAAGACGCGGGCTGGTGAGGAGACCCCGTGTGTGACCTCCGTGTGTTGTTTGTGTCTGTGCTGTACAGGTTAGCAGAGGAGCCGGGACAGAGAGGAAGCGCAGGTGAGTACTGTGTTCTCTGCCCTCCCTATGGCCCCTTTCCCTTTGTAGCTAAGCCTTCGTCCCCCTCCTCCCTTGCCCTGGTCACACTTTCTAAGCCAGAGCCATCCCAAAGGGTGGAGATTCAAGTTAAGGTTTTCCTTTAAAGAGCCCAGCTGCACCTTTGCCCTTTGCCGCAGCCCCGCCATCGTACCCTCTTGGTCCCTTTTCCGGGCTCTGACCCATCTTGCACTGCACTGGGCGAGGCCTGGGCCTTGGGCGTGGCTTGGTGGCGCCTGTGTCTGGATGTCGCTGGCAGACCAAGAGCTGCTGGCTGAAACAGGCTCTGGCAGCAGGCAGCAGAGGCCTTCTGGCCACCTCTGCCACCTTGCTCCTGATGGCCCACGGCCATTGTCATTTCTCTCCAGGGGTCCAAACCGGTGCCAGTGCCCCCGGGGTTCCAACACCCAGAGCTGTGACCTGCCGCCGTACCTGACCATAGACTGAATTTCCATCATGCAGGATCACCCTCGCTCCGTAACGCCGCCCAAGCCCCTTCCGTGGTGTCTGCCAACCTGCACCCTCTCACGTCCTAAAACAATTAACGAAAGCACAGATGTCCCCCGAGGACAGTGCTCATTGCTTTAGGAATTAGTCTTTCACATCTTTCCATGAAGGACCTTAACTCTTCTCTTCCCCCAGTTCTGAGATATTGCGGCTTTGGGGCTTGCTCACTAGAACGAAGGGATGAAAATAATTGGACAACCAAATCTGTTCAGGAGAAGAGTTCTTTCAAGGATAGATGTCTTTGGCCATGAGATGTCTCTTTGTGGATGTTCCTTCCCCTCCCGCACTCGTGTCAAGCTGTCTTCCTCAGTTATAGATCTTCCAGGCAGAAGAGCCAGGGCTGCAGCCCCACGATCCCCCCCGGCCCTTCCGAGGAGTCCCCTCCTGGAGCAGCCTCCCAGCCTTTCCCTGATCGCCCTGCCCCCATGGGCACCAGGGCCTGGAGGGGTTCTGGGGGGGGGGGTGCTGCTGTCTCTGAGCCCTCACCGACTCAGGGATTGTGCGAGCTACGAGGGGAAGCGCGCAAGCTGCAGAAATTGTCCCACTGCCCTGAAAAGCTCAGGGCCTCCAGGGCCTCCAGGGCTTGGGCAGGGCTCTACCCAATCTCACGGCACATTCAGGCGAGGCCCTTCCCAACAGCAGGCCTCACCTGCCCCAGCCAAGGAGGGAGTCAGGAGCTGACTTGCCCCTCGGGAGCCTGCCAGAGCCCCTCTCCCTGGGGCACAGAGGAACTGGGGGATAAGGAAAGGCACGTCGGAACCATGCGGCCCACCCTCTTCATGCAGATGAGGAAACGAAGGCCCACAGCCTGGGAGCTTGATGCCAGAAGTAGACTCAGAGTGGCGTCCCCTGATGCTGTCTTGTGGCCCTGTCGGGAGTTAACGAGAAACTCGCTAGTAATTGAGTCAAATGAAAAGCATAAACACTCAGGTGGCTCCGTTTCACAGACCCTTATGTTCTGCCCTCCTCCGGCCTGAGGCTAAGGCTGTCTTGCCTTCCACCCAGTATTTATAGGCACCTCTCCAACCTCGGTGCCCTCCTCAGTCACAATCCTTCTTTCCAAAAAAGCACCACATTCCAAACCTTGCACTGTGAACCCAGTTCTTTCTTTCTGGAAACATTTCCTGACCCTGTGACCTCAGCAATGACTGCAAAACTCCCAGGTACCCCAGAAAAGAGAACACCCCTTTCCCTAAAAGGGGGCATGAGTGTTATCAGTTCTTTGTGTCTCCCAAGTTGAAAGGTAAGGATCCCAACAGCCCCTTCCCAGGACATCGTCTTGTCCCCAGCAGCTGTTAGCATTGACTCGCAGGCCCTCCGTAGTGCCCGTGAGTAACAGTGCGTCTGTCCTGCACAGGGGACATGCAGCAAGCTGGTGTTGACATGAGGAAGGCGAGGCCCTCCCCCAGAGGCGCATTCCTGTCCATCTTTCCGCTGCACACCTGGACCAGGCTTGCAGGCTGCCAGACGTCACTACCTGGCAGGGAGAGGGGAGCCCCAGCCGGTGGGAAGTGGGAGGGGCTGCCCGGGGCCGCTGCCCCTTGCACAGTCCTGCATGAACTAGCATCTTCTTCACTCCCCTCGGGCCACGGTCTCATCTCTGCAACAGGAATTTACCGGGAGGTTGAAAAGAGAAAAGAAACAGCACGAATCTCCTGTGTGTGTGATCTGATGGAGTTCTTGCCGGCACATGGGGTGCTCCCCAGGGTGGGGGCCCAAGTTGCCTTCCTACCTTTGACCTTTAAAAACCGACAAATTTTCTTCCCTGTATCGTGCAAAGACAGCTTCAGGCCTTGCTCAGTTTTACAGACATTCACACCCTGGCCACAGTGCTAAAAATAGCCTCCTTCCTTTCTCTCGCACTGGTGAGGCTTCCGCCCGCCCCGTTTGATGCCGGGGCTCTGCAGCCTAGGCGGGAAGGGAGAGCGCAGAGCTCTGCCCTGCAGCCCTGGACGGTTCCTTCTCCCGCAGCCGAGGATTCTCTGCAGCAAAGCCGGTGGCCGGCCGGGCAGGGAGCACTGATCCATGACCGCCAGAGGGAGCACTGACCCCCAGGCGCTGTGCTCGCGCCGCCTCTCCCCTGCTCGGGGTTCCATTCTGCTCTGGCACTCATGATAATCAATCCCAATTCCCGGTGATTTTCATTTATTTTTTTTCTGCTCCCTGGGCTCCAGGATGTTATTTTTAGTAGGAGAACTGCTATAAATATTTATAAAGGGCAGTGACTGGAATGAAGTGAGAGGCCCCACAGCTGGCTCTCTCACCCCCCCCCCCCACCACACACGCCTCTGCAGACAGACCCCTGCCCGCTGCGGGGGGAGGCCGGTGCGGAGCCAGTGGGCTCAGCCCGTAGCCACACACGGAGAGAGTCACATGGAAAGCTCGTGAGGGCGCAGCCAGGGCAACACAGGGGCGGGGGTGACTGCATCCTTCCCTCTCACAGTCCCCGCTCGCTCCGTTACTCCCACCCCCGAAGGAGGTGAAGGCTTGTGTGAGGCAGTGCTGTGCCCTGCTAGGCCCAGCGCCTCCATGTCAGGAATACGGGGTGTGAGGGGCAGGTGCCACCTGGATCCCTCCAGCTGTGTGACAGCAAAAAGGAAATGTGAGCCTGAGGAGAAGCTCCGGAGCTCTGCCTCGCCTCAACTGTGACCTCCAGCGAGCCGAGGCCCTGGAGGGCCAGCAGGGGCTCTGGTAAAATAAAAGCACTGGCGAAAAGGTTCTCCCACACACTGAGGAAACGGGGATGCAGCCTTGCCTGGAGGGCCAGATGGGGCAAGAATGAAAGTGACCATATGGAAAGTTCTGGGAGACACTCCGTGCCAACCAATGGTGAGATTAGGTGTGGGGGGACTGCAAGAGGGTCCCAGGGGTGACCCTGTGGGGTGACTGTATGCTTCTCCCACAGTCCTGACCTCCATCACTTTGTACCCTGCCCCTGAAGACAGGGCCGAATCCCACCTCCCAGTTCCTCATATGAACCGCTTGCTTCTTCCAGAGCAGAAAGAGCCAAGGAACAGTCTGATTAAAAGCACCAGTGGCTCCGAACCAGCCAGGTGCTCAGGCCGGCTACGGTGCACGTGGCGCGTGCAGTGTCCTCCGGGCCCCGGGCGTGCCCCTCCACAAGGGAGGCTGCCCGACTCCACAAGGCCCCCGACTACCACTCAGCAGGTGCTCGAGCCAAGGAGGAGCCTCAATTTCTCAACCCCGACAGGCTCTGCACTCCAGCCTCTACCCTGCCCCTGGGAGATGAGAAGGGGGACCAAGGAGAGCCAGGGGGATGAGCTCAGATGCCAGCACGACAGTGCACAGGGCGTGGGGTTTTATATAAATTCTTGTTGACAGCTGCGTTCTTTTACAGCGAGAATACCCCCATTACCTAAGGCCCCGAGGTGCCTCCTGACTTCTTGGCATCTGCTGTAGAATGCAGATCTGTATCAGTTCGGAGCTGGTCCCTTTGCTCAACTCTGACCTAGAACACAGGTGTCACCCTGGGGGGGGCACTTCCTTCTTAATTGCTCTGCGACCATCCAGGAGTCCAATTGAACCTGAGCAGAGGATCTTTTAAGAGAAGTGACATACTGTCAGCACCACCGGCCCCCTGGGCTGGTGTTTTGTAGCTGTGAAGAGCCCTGGAGAGGTCCTGAGCGTGTCCTAGGTCTCCAGGAGGTGGTGGTGGTTCCGCCAAGCTCAGGCCCAGAACTGCCAGCCGCGCCCAGCTTCCGTGTACGGGCAGCCCCCTCATCTGCTGCTCGTGCCTTATCCACTGGCAGACTCCCCCTCTTTTGCATTGCTTACTCCCTGCTCCCGTAGTCCGTGACAGCTTCAGAAAGGTACAGTTGCTATGGCAATGCCTGGAGCCATCTGAATTCCTGCTGCACCTTCTGGAAGAAAAGGGCTTACGAAGAACCATTCAGTGGATTCCAAATCTAGCCTCCCCTGGCCTCTCCTGAGCCAGGGGCTAGATGCCTGTTAGAAACTGGGAATGTGGGAGGTAGGTAGCCCATCTTCCCTGGGAAGACACCCCTAAGGCTGCAAGCCCGAACGTACGCCTGAACAGGCTCTCCGTGTGTGGGTCAGGGAACTAAGTGAGGCTTCCCGCCTGGCCCTCAGGTAAGACGCTATTCCAGTGGTCCTCAAACTCAGAATCCGAATCCCCTGGAAGGCTCGTTAGTATATGGAGAGCCAGGTCCCACCCCCAGTTTCTGATTCAGTAGCAGTTCTCACAGGCTCCTGGGTGGTAGCGGCCCTCCTGGTCCAAAGACCACGTTGTGAGGACCACTGGGCACACTGACGAGTAGGAGAAAAGTCTCAGGAGCCGTGGCCAATCAGGTGGAGAAAGGCCGGAATCTGTGGTCTGTTCTAAAGGAAGAAAAAGAGGGGGGCCTCAGCAATCATTTTTCTTGGTTAGGTGCCCTGGGGAACATGTGCCGAGACAAGGGTCCTACGCTTTTTTCTTTTGGTCTCCAACAATCAGTAAACACAGACCCCCCAGCCGCGTAAGAGGGGGCGGCATCACAAGACAGGTCACGAATATACAGAAGACCGATATCCCAGATGTCCAGGGGCTGAGTGGGTCTTGCACGGTCTAGAGTCTTAGCAATGGGGGAAGCTAAGGGCCTGCCTGGCTCCAGAGGGAGATGGGGAGACGTGGGGTAACAGTCACCCGACCCCCACAGCTGGAACTTTTACACCAAAATGCTTTCCCCAGAATGCAAATACCATATGCCACTCCAGACCCCATGTCTGGGCCTCAGCTGGGTTGCTCTCAGCCTACCTGAGGCTCTGACCCCCCCCCCCCCCAGCATAATTCTAAGAGGAAATGATGACTGCAGGGCCCAAGATAAGGTCACAGGCCTTCCCAGTTCTGAAGAGCAGATCCCACGGGTTCCGACACGTCTGCACTCTTAACCCTGCGTGGAAAACCAGGTCTGTGGGTGATGGGCTCGGTGTCTTCTCCAAGGCGTGCTTGCGAGCAGGTGGGGCGTGCTGGAGCCATCAGCCCTCTGCCTCCTGCTCCAAGGGACACAGTTAAGGGAGGGCCAAGGTGTAAAAGAAGTGGGCATCAACTCAGTTTACAAGTTCCAGAAAGCAATACTAGTTTCGCAGTTGTGTGAAAGTTTGGATGGGCAGTGAGTGCTTTCATTTGGAAAATGCATCATTCCTAAGGGACACCGTGAGGCGCACTGGACTTGCGGGTGGTGGGAGGGTGCTCTGAAAGGCAGGCGCCAGATGGCCATGTTGGTATTTCTGAAGGGAAGGGAGCCTGGCACTACCAGAGGCAGACATTAAGAAGGGACAAGTAGGGGCGCCCGGCTGGCTCGGTCAGTAGAGCAGGTAACTCTTGATCTCGGGATCATGAGTTTAAGTCCCATGTTGGGTGTAGAGTTTACTTTAAAAAAAAAAAAAATGGGGGTGGGGACAAGTAGCTTGGAGTGGGACCATCATTCCATCAAGAAGATACTTAGGAGCTCTGACTGTGTGCTGAGCACCAGGCCCCCTCCTCAGGTCTCCAGGGCCTTAGAGGTTAAGGTTGGTCTGAGTTCATAACTAGGGGGTGCAGATGGGATTGGAGGGCCTGCACTGCCCTCTGAAGCCTATTGGACTGGGGACAGTGGGCACAAATGGGACAAGGCACAGGGGAAGGGAAATGGCCACTGCTGAGAGTGGTTCTGGTCACGTGGAAGTGTTGGTCTTCAGGCCCCTGAGCGGGAGAGGACACTAGGAAGGGTGTGTCCTGTGAGTTTAAACGTTTACAGCCCCTGGGGCCCAGGCACAGGGGTAACAGTTCATTAAAATTCATAGTTAGAGCCTGAATCCCCCTCGGCCCCTGCAGAGTCCTCAACCAGAGAAACCTGTTGGGGTGTTGGCCTCCAGCCACTGCCGCGCCTCCCAGAGTCTGAAGGCCTGCGGGGGGGATGGCTGGGCAGACGACCCTCCCTGGCGAGGCGAGTTGTCAGTGCACCAGCGCACGCACACGGTGGGGCCCTCTGGCCCGCAGCTTCAGGCCACAGGTGCTGTGGCTTTCCCCCTCAGGAGAGTGAATCCGTAGACTCAGCACATGACCTGGGGCGGGAGAGTGGAGGGGGGGGGCATGTCTACACCCGCAGGCCCCACGATCACCTGTACCCAGTCGGCTTTTCCTTCAGGTCCCAGCTTGTGGGGCACGCCCACTCCACCGTGGCCTGGTCCCAAGACCTGTCACTTAGTCTCTGCCTCCCTCCCCACCTGCGGCTGGCACCCTTGCACACCAGCCATCCATCCCTGAACAGGAAGAACTGGGTCCGGCTCTGGGGTCCAAACTTTCTGGAAAACTTCCCCACCCACAGCTGCTCAGAATCCCAGGCCTCCTGGGCAGGGCCCCCATCTTCCTGATCCCTCAGAAAGCAGGCCCTGGGGCTCCCCTTCCACGAAGCCCAATGGCCACCGGGGGCAACGGGTGGTGACTTGTTCACCTGCGCATGGACGGCCCGGGCGAGGCCCTGCCGCCGAGGCCCCTTGGCCTATGAGGTGTTGCCTCTGAGGCCCCCCTGATGGGGTTGGCCCTTTGGAAGAAGGCAGAGAGGAAGTAGGGAGCGCGCCAGGCGGGGCTGCAGAGCAGCTCGGGGACAGGGCAGGAGCGGGGTGCAGCCGGGGGCCGAGGGAGTCAGCCTGAGCTCCCTTCCTGCGGGACGAGCTTCCAGCGGGACCAGCTCCTCAGAACCAGATTCAGGACCGTGAGGAACGAGGCCTCCCTGCTTGGAGACCTCAGTGGGTCCCCCTCTTGCCTTGATGGCCAGTCAGCATTTGTCCTACTTTCATCATTGCCTAGGCAACCATCTGGGTTCACCCTTTGCCACCAGCCTACCCTGGGAGCCCACTCAGAGGAGGGGGCAAAGGATGGGAATACAGAGAGCTGCAGGGTGGAGTGGGGGACCCGTGAAGGACCAGAGAGAGGGGAGTGAAGGGGAAGGAAAGGGGGGGAAGAGGGGCAGAGCTCAGGTGAGGAGGGGCGTTTTGACTCTGGGGTGCAGTGGGAGGACAGGTGAGGACAGGAGGGGGAGCAGATTATCACTCCTGAGCCCCAGGCTTGGGGATCTCATTCCTGTCCTGTTGTTGCCACAGCTTGCCCCCACATTTTACCCTAATTAGTCCCCGACTGGAAAGTGGTGCAGCATATGCCTTCCTCTGGGATTCCTACCCCCTAGCACGGCCCTTGGCCCAGAAGTCAGAGGCCTTATCTCGCCTGCCCTCCCTCCTCTCCACGTCCTACCCTGCCCCCAGCCTCGTTTATAGAGCTGGGTTGCAGCCTCAAAAGGGGTGATGGAATTTCCCTGGGGGTTGTCTTGTCAAGGAGTCTCTTATCTTCCTGCCTTCGGCCATCACTGGAGAGTGGAGGGGAGTTAGATGGGGTCATTGCGAGGCCTCTGGAGTCAAACTTTGCAAACTGTGGGGTTTAAAGCTAGGGTGGAGTTGGGGAGGTCCTGTTTAACATTTCTGTTTACTGAGGCCCCTACCCTGACCTGCCACGACCCACCTCACTTAGCTCCTGACTGGTCTTTCCTGCCCCCATTTTATGACGGAGATTGGGTCTTGCCTCACCCTCATAGTCTTTCAAGGGGGGGGGGGACAGCTCCCTGGACAAGGTCATTCTCTAGGGGTATTATACACACAGAACTACCTTCACAAAGGCTCAGCACACCCAGGCACACCCAAGACAGGAACTCACTTCGAGCAGGGACCCGGGGCAATTCAGAAACCACACTCAGCCCAAGGCCGTGTGTCGAGAGAGGACTGTCCCCGCACTGTGAAGAGACACAAAGAAAGTGGAACTCTACCTTGAGAAACCAGCCAACAGAGCTGCTTGAAGACATCGAGGAGGGAGTTAATGAAGGAAAATACTAGAACAGAAAAAACAGCAAGATAATTACATAATCAGTTGTAGCCGTTCCGTAAGATGCATGAAACGTCAGGCTCACTGTCACCGGGTGATGGGAGCCAGGAGGGCTTCTTAGAGCTTTGCTCTAAAGAGACGGGAACAAGAGTACGTTAAGTGCCTACTGTGCGCCAGGTGCCTTCACATACGTGGATCTTACTTCGTGTCGGCCCCTCAACCAAGCTGTGATGTCGGTACTCTCGATTCCGAGAACGAGGCTCAGAGAGGTCAGGTCACCTGCCCAAGATCACAGGACCCCCTCTGTCGGCCGGACTGGGCTGCGGCTGCCCTGCCCAGCCTGTCAGACTGCTGAGATGGCAGAACTTCGGCAGCACTTCCAGGAGGAGGAAGACTGTTCTGAGCTCAGGGGAGGAGCAGAGAGACGGCTCAGGGAAGGAAGTGTTGACTCAGTTGACTTTAGAGCCTCGTTTGCCTACTTTGAAAATCACAAGGGAGAAACAGTCACCCAGATTTGCTGATATATATATATATATATATACATAATCCTGACCAAGATAGTGTCTCTGATTCCCAATCTCACCTCTCCTCCGGGCGTACCTTTCTCCCGTACCCCTCAGTCAGCGCAAACCCAGCCTGGACGTGCCACAGACCCTGGGGTTTGTTTTCCCCCCATGAGGGCCCCCGAGCCCCAGCCCAGCAGAAGAGAAGGTGGAGACGTGAGCGCAGACCCGCGCAGACGGGGTGTGCACGTGTGCCGCCCCGTTCTAAGCACAGGACTTCATCCCCACAGTCCTCCCCGGGAGCTACTGGCACCGTCGTCCCCAGTCCGCAGTGAGGCAGCTGGAACGAGGAAAGCGTTTCGCCCCGGGACACTGGGTAACAAGTGGCAGTGACCTGAAGCCAGGCGAGCTGCGTCCAAAGGCATGTCCCGACCACCGTGCTCTGCGTCTCCCGCCAACAGCGCCAGAGCCAGATGTCTGTGCCCGGCATGGTGATGCTCTTTCCCCGTATTCGCTGCCACAGGAAAGGAGGAGGTAAAGACTCGGCCTCTGGTTAAGCCGAGTGGTCTTCCCCTAGGGCCCACTTCGCCTTGTGGACGCGGCACCCAAGGGGGCCCATGTCAGCGTCTGGGGCTCCTTGGACTCCAGCTGACTTCGCAGGGCAGGATTGCAAGGTCCCCCGTTCACCTGTCCCATTCGGCCCTCACACTGAAGGGACTTGTGGGTTCCATCAACAGCCCCTGGGGGTGGGAGGAGGAGGAAAGGGGGGCCGAATCCCTGATAGACCCGGCGGCGGGGTAGGAATCAACAGGAATTTAATCGTTAGTCCCAGGGAGCGATGTGCTGGGCCTTCCCGGCTTCCTTCTGCTGATGATACATCGAGGCGACGAGCCCTGCTGTTCAGGATCAGGCTGGACCTTAGGGCAGGGTGTCGAAGGACAGCCCATGAGAACATCCTAACCGCTCTGCACCTCACTTTGTAGCCCAGCCTTAGGCGAAGTGAGCATTCACCCCACCTCTGCCCAAGCCACATCGCAAAGCTTTCTCATTCACCGACGGATGTTTCTCACCACCAGGCTCTCCCAGCCACGGAGGGAGGGTCCCTTCCCCACCCTAGTCCCCCTCCCCGAGGGAGGTCGGTCTGGAGCTGAGGCATCTAACCTGGCCAAGCCCAGGGGCTCCCCCTCCTCTCTGCTGCTTTTTATTTAATATTTGTTATTTTTTTAATTTTAATTTTAAGTAAGCTCTATGCCCAACGGGGGGCTTGAACTCATGACCATGAGTGAGATCAAGGGTCACGTGTTCCACCGACTGAGCCAGCCGGGCGCCTCTCTCTGCTTCTTTGAAGTTGTTTGCAAAATCAGAGGGGGTCAATGGGTACATATTGCATTAAAAATAGAGTTCTTAATTTGCCATCCGCACGTGGTTGTGTGTGTACAGTGTCGTCTCTTTCCCCAAAGTGGGAGGGCGTGTGTGTAAAACGGCGATAATAGTACAAGGTGATGCTTATTAATCACCACACTCGGGGGGCGCCTGGGTGGCACAGCGGTTGAGCGTCTGCCTTCGGCTCAGGGCGTGATCCCAGCATTCTGGGATCGAGCCCCACATCAGGCTCTTCCGCTATAAGCCTGCTTCTTCCTCCCCTACTCCCCCTGCTTGTGTTCCCTCTCTCGCTGGCTGTCTCTATCTCTGTTGAATAAATAAATAAAATCTTTAAAAAAAAAAATCACCACACTCGGGGTGCAGAAAGTGCCCGGGAAATCAGGGAAGGAGGAAGGGTTCAACCACAAGTAAATCAAATGATAGGAAATGATGAAAAAACAGAAAATGTAAGTGTCTCTTATTCCATGAACTCATTCCTTCACTTGCTCACTCAGCCTGGCCAAGGCTGCTTTTAGATAGAGTTCCAGTGAGTTCTACTGTTGCCTCTGCTTGTTAAGTCTTAAATATGCCTGGTCAGCAACTGTAGCGTCTTCGGTTTTAAAAAACACATATTAAAAGCTATTTTTGAAGCAAAACCTTCCTCTTGGGATAAAACTTCCCTTCACTGGCTCTTGCCTTTGAAGCCACCGTCCCCTGCTCCGAGCCAGCGCACCTCCTCTGAGGTCTTTCAGTCCGGAGGCCTGCGGGGTGGCAGTGTGCCTCGGCCGTTTCCAATTACACCCCTCGAGCTGAGGCTGAGGGGATGGTGTTAGCAAGTTGAGTTTCCAAAGGGTCAATCTTATTTTGAACCAGCCTGTCAAAACAAAATCAACTCAACCCAAAACACATACAAAGCAATGAATGCATCTGTGTGCAGATTTACCTTAAAAATACAAGGGCGAGGCGAGTTGCAAAGGGCCCATGGAGCTTCCAGGGAGGGGAGGGGGATCTGTTTCAGCCTCCCCAACGTGGGAGGTGAAGACATGGCACCCCAAACCAGGTTCTGGCCCTGGGGTGGTTGAGATTGGGCTCAGGCCTGGAATGACCCACGCCTCCTCCCGTCCTTGGGCCCAGGATTGGGGCAGATGACCGAGAAAGCACGCACTTCACCTGCGGAGGCCTCCTCGCCCTCCCCCACGGCAGAGGCCAGGCCGGGCACGGGGCATCACAAGGACGTGGGCAACAGAGGAAAGGGTGAGGCTCACTCCTCAGCCCCACACTGAGCCGACCCTTCGCTGGCACTGACACTTGCTCCCCTGCTCCTGCCCCAGTCTCGTCCATCCCCTTGGCCCTCTGGGGTAGGAGCACTTGAAGGAGCGTGACGCCACAGGGGGCAGGTCCCCGTCATTTGGGCTACGGAGGTAGGTGCTCTGCTTGCTGTTTGGGGTCTAAATGAGAGGGTGTCACAGAGAATGGCCTCAAGTCATTTTCTTTGGCCCAAGAGGTATTTTTAAAATGATTTAATACGTTGCAAATGGTGAAACATCAGAAGATTTTACAGAAAAGTCCAGATTTACAGCTTCTCTGGAGAAGTTAAGAGTATCTGGCTACTCTGGTCCCACAAGTCCCCCATGGCAACGATTCTGCCGAAGACCCTCAGACACCCTTCCTTCTCACTGACCATGCCTGCGCGTCCTGGGCAGCTGCTCCGGGGGCTGCCGGGGCCTGGAAGCAGCAGGTCCTTTCCTGCCATGTGGGGGTGTCCGTTCATCCTCCGAAGCCCCAGCCACAGAGCACCCACCCTTCCACTCCCACCTCCTCACCATTCCCAAGCTGCAGCCCAGAAGAAGCCTCCCTCTGGCCCCAAGGAGAAGAACGAGCCCTTTTAATAGGAGCTGAGACAACTGAATTTCTGGGGAGCTCAGACTTGTGGGAAAGCATCCACACCCACGGTTATCCCACCCCCCTTTACCATGCAGACCCAGAGTGCGGGGCCAGAAAGGCCAGAGAGGGGCCTCACCGCTGAGTCAGAGACAGTCCCCTTTGCCCCGGTCAGCTGCTGCCACTGCGCTTTCAGCCACCATCACTGTGGGGGAACTCCGCTGGCAAAAGCCCCACACCCCCAATCTATATGTGGACCGCTCTGTTTTGCTCATCAGCGGCCGATGTAAAATTTGCATAGGTAAATGCCAAACTGTGGTGTTCCTGGCAGACATGACTTCGGGCCACCCCATGCTGATGGTGGCCCGGTAATGACTGTCCAGGATGGCCCTGGGCTATAAGCAGGAAAGGAGGGAGATTTGAGAGAAAAAAGCAACTGGGGAAGAACAGGAGGAGAGACGCTTCAATGTTGTCACAATCGGGAAGTCAGCAGCCCAGAAGCTCACGTCCCTGGAAACGTTTAGGCTTTGTGTCTCCATTCATTCAACATATACAACCTTGAACCTTGGAGCTTTGAACATGGGCTCCTCTTGACTTCCTGAATGGACTGTAAGCATCCCAAGGTTGGGGATGGTGACCTCTTTCTTCAAGTCTTCTCATAGCAGGAAATACGACATTCTCCAACATTCCTCGGGACTAAAATGAGTGCTTATGGACAAATACCTAAAGTGCAAATGATTTGATAAATAGAGATGGATAAGATCTGCCCATCAACCAACACCTATGAAATAGTGTTATTGTTATCCGATACTCACCTCGGATAGTAAGTATCTGAACAAAGTTTACAAGTAATATTGCTATTTTGTTGCCTTTAAAAAATTTTTTTATTTATTCATTTGACAGAAAGAAAGAGAGCACAAGCAGGGGGAGCAGCAGAGGGAGAGGGAGAAGCAGACTTCCCGCTGAGCAGGGAGTCTTATGAGGGACTCGGTCCCAGGACCCTGGGATCCTGACCTGAGCCAAAGGCAGATGCCTAACTGACTGAGCCACCCAGGTGCCCCTATTTTGTTGCTTAAAAAAAATATATATATATGTATATGTATATATATTTATTTATTTCTTTTAGAGAGTGCAAGCACAAGCAGGAGGGGCAGTGGGAGTGGGAGAGAGAATCTCAAGCAGACTCCCCACTGAGCGTGGAGCCCGAGGCGGGGTTCCATCTCACGACCTTGAGATTATGACCTGAGCGGAAATCAAGAGTCAGATGCTTAACGGACCATGCCACGCAGGTGCCGCCTCCCATCACCTGTCTTCCTGAGTGACCTCCGCCAGCCCACGGCCGCTGCCGGCCCCAGCTAGAGCGGAGAAGCTAGTGTGCTCTCCTGAAGCAGCCTGGGGACCCCCATCCTGGGACTCGGGAGCCGGCGCCCGCCTGCGGGTGTTTCCTGGGGCGGAGGCAGGCAGTCCGATTACTCCGGCCCACGGGAAGCGATGTTTTGTTCTGGCGCAGTGACCATGTGGATATTCCCACCTGGGAGCACCCAGAAGGGGTGTACCTTCCCTGACACACCAGTCCACTTGAAGCAGGGGAGAAAGAGCTAGAAGTGAGCACTAAGGGCAGATTGGGCTGATTCTGAGCAAGCAAATGGCCGATGATGGGGACCCAGAGAGTGCATTGGCCTGGAAATGAAACTTAAATTAGAACCGAATTGTTGTGTAGACTGTTCCTAACTAATCTGGGTAAAAGACTGCTTTTCAGTGCAGTTAATGACTACGTGGTTTACGATGATGCAGAGAAGCATCCGTCTCTAGAAAGAACTCGGGCTACCGGGGATGGTAAGGACCGCGTGGAGCGGCAGAGGGGAGCCAGTGCTCCAGCTGTCTGGGGTCCTCTCACTGCCTAGGAAAGAGCCTGCCTGTGGTCCCGGCCGCCCCCTGGTCACCGGGGGGCCGGACCCTTGCTCTAACTCTCTCAGTCCCGGCAGCCCGTGTGCCCCCACCTGCACTCTGTCTGGTCGCGCTCTCCAGCTCCGAGGCCGGTGCAGGTGACCCGCCCAGCTCCCGGAGGTCTCCGCGGGCACCAGGCCTGCCCTGTGCCCCGACTTGCTCACAAGGCATCCAGGCCTGTCGGGGCACCTCAGGCTGCCCCCGGCTTCTTCCCCCCACGACCTCCCCAGGCCTGGCCTGACTTTAATCTTTGGAATCCTCTCTCTTCTCTCTCTGTGAGCCTGCCCCCTGCAAGCCCCTCACTAAGGCTCCTCCTTCTGCCCCATCTTTCCTCGAAGGCGCCTTTGCCACGAGGGCCCTGCCCTCCTCTCTGAGCTCATCCTGTCCTCTCTCAGACACCCGGGTGAGGTCCTATTCCTGGGGGGAGCTTCCTTGGGCTCCCTGCCCCGGACCTTGTTTTCTTGGGCAGCCGTAGGGTAGAGTGGAACAAACAGGGGCTTTGGGGGGGCCGACATGCCTACATCTGAATCCTCATGCTGCTCCTTTCTAGAATGTGACGTCAGCTAGGTCACACCTTATTCTCCGCATCTATAAAGGGAGGATCCTTTCAGCCTACGTGGTTGTTATGAAGACTATATTAAAAGTCTGGGAGAGCGCTCGGCACACAGCAAACGATCAATAGCCGTTCCTTCCCTTCCTTCCTCCATGCTAAGTGCCCCGCCCGCTCGACAGGACGGCCCTGCCCTTCCACAGCCTCAGCCCTGGGGAGCGCTCCAGAGCCAGGCCTGGCAGCAGGTGGCTCAGAGTCACCCCACTGGTGTCTCCCAGGGCCAGCGAGGGCCGCAGGGGCTTGGGGCACCAGTTAATCTCCCCTGCACGGACGCATGAGGGGCCACAGTGTGGGGTCCAGAGTGCTGAGCTGAACGAACGTCTGTTCCCAGTGTGGCCTTCCCGTCACAGGAAGAACCACTTCCGGGATGGAGGCTGCTCCAGGAATGCCGGGTAAGGACCAGGACGGGCCGGACCAGCTCACGGACCCCACCCCCCACACCCAAGCACCTGCACACCCTTCTCTGGTGACCAGTGGCCCCCTCAGTGGGTGAGGCCAACATTTCAAGCCTCTGAAACTCCAGAGTCTCGCACCAGCCTTCTCTCAGGGCACAGAGGCCTCTCAGAACAATTTATCCTTCGATGGGGATCCCCGCTCTGCACACTCCTCATTACACGGAAGGAAGCTTCTTTATAGACCAGGAGGAATCTGCTTTGTTCTTTCATTTAACAAATATTCATAGAGTACCTGCTAGGGAGCAGACATATCCCAGGCCCTGGGGATGCAGGTACCTGCCCTCTGGAAACTTCCATTCCAGGATGGGAGCCATACAACAGACGACCTCGTGTGCTGCCAGGAGGTGGAAGACACTTGGTGGGGGGCCGTAGGGGAAGCAGGGGAAAGTTTAGAGAGGACATGGCGGGGAGGGCAGCCTGTGAACTTTCCAGAGTTCTCAGTCTCTGCCCCTGTGCGCAGGAACTTTGTTTTTTGTTTAAAGATCTTATTTATTTATTTGAGAGAGAGAGGGAAAGAAAGAACAAGCAGGGAAAGGGGCAGAGACAGAGGGAGAGGCAGGCTCCCCACTGAGCAGGGAGGATGTGGGGCTCGATCCCAGGACCCTGGGATCATGTCCTGAGCCGAAGGCAGATGCTTCACCAAACTGAGCCACCCAGGCGTCCCCCAGAAAATGGCCACTTTTTAGGGGAACAAAAAGAAAACACAATTACACTTGGCAGGAAATTCCTCTGGTAGGTACCCAGTTGAGGACAAACCCTTTGCTCTGGCAGCTTATGACCCTCTGGGTCATGTCCCACCGTTGGCGGCCACCCAGGCCAGACTCTCCCAGCAACTAATCCAGCCTCAGGCTAAAACCTTCCTGCCTCCTTTCCCCCTGCTTCTCCCCTCTGAAGTCCACGCTCTGTCCACAGTCAGGTGTGGCTTGTTTGCACGCTTGCTTCGCCAGTCCTTCATTGGCTACCTTCTCCAGGGACAAAGTTGATAGTCCCCCTAACCTATCTGACCCCAGAATATAGCTTTCTACCTGGAACAAGAAAAGAATATTCTGGAAGTTACACACTTTCCAGTGCTTTCCTCCACACCAACCAGACAGAAGGCCAGGTAGTCCACCTTGGCTGCCCGAGGGTATCTTCCGAACCACCTCACATCTCCTTCTACTCCTCCCTGGCTTCCTCGTCTTCACAAGGGAGCCCACGGGTTTTCTAGAATGAGATCAGTTACGCTTCGGTAGCCTGCTCTTCGGGGGAGGGGCTCTGTTGCCTGCCCTCAGTACTACACTTCCTCAAATCTCCACGCTTCTCTTTCAGAGCACCAGCCACTTCTCATTTACTGCCACAAAGGAGTTTTTTGCTTCGTTTTGTTTTAATTTGGCATGGACGTAATCGCTAAATCGTGTCCGTGAGCTCCTCGAGGGCAGGGCCCAGGTCCGTTTTGCTCCCTGTTGACTCCACGAAACCCCGCCCAATGCCTGGCAGAGAGTAGAAGCCTAACAGTTGTCAACTGTGCAAATAAAACATACCCAAGATACAAGTATATTGGTACTACGCATACAACAAAGACGAAGGAAACACGAAGAAGGAAGGTCTGAGTGGTAGATCCTAAACCTCGGCTCCCTTCTAAATAAACGATGTATTTATTACAAGTAGGTCTGACCAAGGATGTTCCCTGATGTGCAAATTTATGAGGCGTCTTATAAGGGTATGAAAAATGGAAACTCAGTTTAGCTGTAGAGAAAAAAATAATAACATGAAACACAGAGACACGCACCCCTTCCTCTCGCCCCTCCCTAAAACCTGCTCTGGACACGAAAAGAAAGCGAGACTGAGCCCAACCAATCAGAAGTCAGCTTTTCCAAGGCCCGGCCCGCCGCCGGGGTGACGGACAGCAAGCTCCGCACCAGCGCAGCGCCACCTGCAGGTCTAGGCGTGCACATGCGGCGCCTGCCGGTAGGGTACTTTGCCCGGACCTGGCCGGTCTCTGTGGCCCGTAGAGGCGCGGGCCTCCGGTCCGCACGCCCACTCCGCACACCCCCCGAGTCACAGCGCACAGGGGGCCGCTGTGGGGTCCATCAGGCAGGATGGGAGCCGCTGAGGAGCTGTCAAGCGGTGTTTATTTTGTTCACTCAAGTGACTTGGCCCACAACTTTCCCCTACTTTAAGCTATCCCTGCTTGGCCAGAAGAATGGATTTGATGAGGAAAAGTGTCTGAGAAAAGTGACACAAGAGTGGTTTTAAATGCTTCAGTTGCATCTGTTTGGGGCCCAACCTCCATTAAGCAGATGGATGTGGAGGGCCTAGCACCCTTTCCCTGGTCCCCAGTCAGTGGGGCAGGGCTGGGGGAGGGGTTGCTCCACTCCCACTCCCTGTCTCCCCCCACTCCCTACCCCCCACCCCCAGCAAGTGACCCGGAGAGCCCAGGCTGCTGGCACTACACCCAGACCCGCAGGTCACCCTCTCTGAATGGGCCTGACTGGGTGACTGTCAGCCCTGCTCTCCCTCACCTGGGCAGGGCACAGAACTAAAATCATCATATGCGTTTCATATTCCTTATTCCTGATTTTTAAAAAATTTTATGCATTATTTATTTATTTATTTATTTGCAAAGTTTATTTATGTAAATAATCTCTACACCCAACGTGGGGCTCGAACTCACCCCAAGATCAAGAGTTGCCTGCTCCTCCGACTGAGCCAGCCAGGCGCCCCCTTATTCCTAATTTGAAAGAAGGTCTGAGGAGTATTCCTGCAGGACACTGAAGACTTGCTTGGCTCAAGGTAGATTTTCCCCTTGTGTCACTCAGTGGCCCTCAGGACAACCCCTTGGTGCTGCCTGACCTCCTCTTCAGGAGGGGTTTGTTCTGGAAGGAGGGCAGCCCGACATCCGGGATGTCCCGATGCTCTCAGGAACCCCCAGTATGGGGAAGGTCGGGGAGGATAAAAGTGTGGGGAAGAGGCATTTTTATTTTAGTGAGCAGCTGCTATGTGCCACGTACCATGTTAGATTTCTGACCAGAACAACAACGTCCTCACAAAAGCCCAAGAAATTTCGTTTAAAAAACATATTTATCATTTGAATATCACATATTAATTTTATACAAACAAGAATATCCCTTAAGCCTCTTCTTCTACCACCTGGCCCTGCTTTTCTTGCCTGTGGCCAAAGCAAGTGGGAGTCTGTAGGATGGAATGGACAGGTATGCCACCAAAATCACCTGACAAGGTAGTCCAGATCCCGGTCTGATTACTACCAGAGCAATTGCGAGAGCTGGAAAATAAGGACCCAGGCCTCTCCCAGATGGGCAAGGAAGAAGCTCGAGGTTTCTGAAGAAACTGGCTCTGGAAACTCCAAGATGATGTGTCTGGTCAAGGGGGAGTGGACAGGACAACCCAATGAGCCCTGCTCACTGCTGGCTGCTGGGAAGGGAGGGTCTAGGTCAGTTACGGAATCTGGGAAATCTGGTCTTTGTCCAAAGCCACCATAGTGGTGAGGGAAGACTTGCTTCTTGGGGACACAAGTTTGCCCCGGCAGAGTCAGCAGCCAACCCAGGACCTAAGACAGGTCATTCCTGTCAATCCCTAGGCCAATGCCTAGGCATCACAGTAAAGTAGCCTGTGCTGGGGGTAAACTGAGGCAGGCAATTGGGGCCCCAGCACGGGTACTGCAGGGACAGGGCTGGGGTGAGGCCTGCCTGGGGACAGAGCTGTGAGCCCAAAGGTAGGTCCTATTGAGGGAATTTTCCGTATTCCTTTCCCACTTCTGAGACAAGGGACAGAGAGAAGTGGAAAGGCAATTAATAAAATTACTGCTAGTACACCTGAAACTAATATCACGCTGCATGTTAATTAGGCTGCCATTAAAACATATTAGACTTGCATTAAAAATAAACAACTGAAAGTCCTGTCTGCTGACGTTTGCGGAGCGCTTGCTGAGTGCCAGGCTCTGTACTGGGCACTTAGCGTTAGCCATCAAATCCTCCCAGCGAGCCCAGGTGTGGGCAGGCCCGTCCTGCCTCATTACGCCCGAGTTCACAGCGTCTGCGGAGCGGCCAGGCCCGACTCACCTCCGCATCTACCCGAAACGAAGGCCCTGCCCTTCCCCGCAACACCGTCCTGGGACCGGAGCCCCGGTGAGCGAGACCCCCTGGCCTGGGGAATCTGACCTGAGTCCCGTGCTGTCGCAGCTCCCCGTGTGGGCCTGGGAAACATGGACTTCTCTGGGCCACCACCCCCTCCTTTGTTCACAAGGGGTTTTGCTCTCCACGTCCCCTGCTGGGTGTTTGGGGTCATTTCTATCGTTCTTACCCTGGTCCTCTGTCTGGTTAGAAAAAGAATAGACGTGCAGAAGAGGGGCAGACATGAGGGGCTGGGGGGGGATGTCCTGAGTCCTAAAGTGGATTCCTGCAGCTGTTGAGCATCCCCACGTGTGGTCTGGACTCAACCGCCCCGAGTGGGGGGTGGGGCAGTGGAGCCTGTTGCCAAGCCCACGGTTCAGAAAACTAATGTCTTCTCAGGTCGAAGAGCAAGTCAGAGGCAGAGCTAGGGTTAATCCAGGTCTCTCGAGCCCGAGACCAGGCTGCTCTCGGCTCCCTGGGCTCAGGCCCCAGGCTGGAGCAGAGGAGGAAGGACAGGAGAGGGGGTGTCTGCAGGGCTGTGGTCCTTTCTGAAAGCCTAAGGCCGGACCCATGTTCTTGCCTTTGCCAGCTTCCAGAGGCCACTCACAGCCCTTGGCTCGTGGCCCCTTCTCCTCCTTCAAAGCCGACAGCAGCAGGTCAGGTCCCCCTCACACCTTGTCCCTGTGTTGCTGACTCTTCTGTCTCCTCCCCTACTTTGAAGGCCCCCTATGATTACACCGAGCCCCCTCCTCCGGGATAATCCAGGTGATCTCCCCATCTCCAGCGGGGCTGACTAGCAACCTTGATGCCCCTTGCCATGTGACCCAACATATTCCCAGGTTCCAGGGATTAGGATGTGGACATCTTTGGGGGTCACTATTCTGGCTGCCATATGCCCCTTGTCCCAAAGGCGGCTTCCCCCAAATAGTCACATTTCCTGCACATCGGCCTGTGGACTGTGATTTGCACCGGCGGCTTTCTCCCGAGTACCTCTCGGAAAAGATGGTGTCCGGCCCCAGCCTCATCCTCAGAGAATTTCCCCTCATTCCATTTCTGGCTTCCTGTGTTCCCCTGCAAGGGTTCCTGGGAGGTGCCAGCCCCTGGTGGGCAGGCCCTGGTTCCCACCTTCTCAGCATTCCCCTGTCTTTCTGTGTGTCCCTCCCACAAGTGGACCCCTGGCCTCTGGCCTGGACGAGGGACAGGGAGACAGGCCCAGGTTGCTGGCCAGGCTTGGCAGGGGAAGGCAGACTTGTCTGCAGATGGGACAAGGAGGTGGTCGAGGCTGGCGCATCAGCTGACGGGCCGTCAGTCCTGGAGTGAGCAAAGGGCTATGGAATCCATTCCTGTGCTCCCAGGCCCCAGGGAGGGTCCTGTGCCTCACCGGAGAAATGGAGGTGGTTTCAGCTGGTGAAATGGAGATGGGGGGCCAGGCTCGGCCTGCTTATGTGGCCCTGCTCTGCTTGGGGGTGGAGGGGGGTGGAGGAAGCCGACCAGGCAGACAGCTGTGCCAGGATCTTTTGGGAACTGGGGTGGAGGCCGTGAGTTTGTCCATGTCCCCCGAAGTGCTGGGGGCAGCTGGGAATTGGGCATCACTGCTGGTCGCCCTCCATGCTGTCCCCTGCCCCTTGCACTCTCTTGACACTGTCCTCTCAGGGGCCACCTGGGGCCATCTTGGGTTAAATGCAGCCACCTTGTCTTTGCTCCCTGTCCTAGGCAGCCAAAATGGTTTCCTGGGACTCAGACCCTTGTGTAGTCCCTTCCCCTTGAGTGTGGGCTGGTCCTGGTGACTTGCTGTTTACAAAAAGAGTAGGACAAAAGCTTCTAAGATGCTGACACAGAAGTCTGCGACTTCCCTCCTGCCTGCACACTGTCTCCCTGTCACTCTGACGAAGGCAGCTGCCATCTTGTGAGCTGCCCTGTGGAGAGGCCACACGGCAGGGAACTGGGGGCCACTTTCAGCCCTCAGCCAGCATTGAATAGATGGCCTCAGTCCGACAACCCTCAAGGAACTGAATCTTGTTAAGAACGACCACATGAGGAAGCTTGGAAATGGATCCTTCCCTGTCAGACCTGGAGATGGCTGGAGCCACCCCCAGATTCCTGACATACAGAATCTGTGAGATAACGAATGTTGCTGTTCAAACCACCAAGGTCTGGGTTAGTTTGTTACACAGTGATCGATCACACACACCCCCCTTTGTCCTTGACCCTGTTGCCCCATCAGCCCTTTGTCCTTGGCCTTTGTTTACTCATCTGGTTCTCCCCTTGCCTTCCCAGCCTCCTCCTCTCTCCTTCGCCGTCATCTCTTCCACCCCAGGCTGAGGTTTCCCCCAGCATCTCTGGTCGCCACACACCTCAGGGAGAACCCATCTATTCACGGCTTCAGTAATGGGTAAGTACCATGTCTATAGCAATGTTCTTCCAGTCATTCCCCCCGTTCCATCAGCTCATCTGCATTCAGTTCCATTTCTCCTCCGGCCCCTGAATATATATTTTATCTGAATGTTACTATAACAACCCAAACCAGTGAATATGTCCCTTCCCGTCATCTCTGTTTCCAGTCAGCAATAGATGTTCCTTTTGGAAGGAGGCTGAGGGCTTGCTCATACCCCCTGTCAGAGCTGAGCACAGATCCCCTCGCCTCTGAGCTGCCTCCCTCCAAAGCAGACTCGCCTTCCTTAAACATAATCCCCAAGACATCAGATTATCACTCTCGAGTCTCCACATCCTTTCCCATTGACCTTGCCTGATGTTTTCCACCAAGATGCTCACGTGACTTTAGCGGCCAGACTGGGGTCTGCATGCTGGTTCTACCATATTCTGCCTGGGTGCCGGTGGGTTCATTTCCTTGGCCTCAGGTTTCTAACCTGAAGCTAAAAACTGGAAAGGCCCCAAATGTCCTTCAACAGGTGAATGGTTAAACTGTGGCACATCTGTACTGTGGAATTATGTTGGGTGAATAAAGCCAGTCCCAAAAGGTTTGACTCCATTTACATAACATCAGTGAAATGAGAAAACTGTAGAAATGAAGAACGGATTCATATTGCCTGGGGTTGGGGAGAGGCACAGGGGAGGTGGCTGTGACTATAAAAGGGGATGGACATGTTCTGTACCTTGATTGCGTCAATGTCAATATCCTGGTCGTGATATGACATTTAAGTGTTGAGAGAATTTATCACGGTCTGGGGCGGGGGACTGGTAAAGGGTACAGAGAATTTCTCTGCAGTTCTTACAACTGCACGTGAATCTAAAGTTATCTCCAAAAAGGGGCGCCTGGCCGGCTTGGTCGGTTGAGTTGGTAGATATCGTTGTCAGTATCAACGTGGCTATTGATCTCCGAGTTGAGAGTTCAAGCCCCATGTTGGGCATAGAGCTTACTTAAAAAAAAATGATCTCCAAAAAGTTTAATTAAAAAAAAATACCCCTTTCATTGAGTTGCAAGGAACTCAAAGCCTGGAAGGCACATTACTAATAAAAGAATATGAATGAAAAAAATAACTGCTTTTTACTCACGAACATGTTTGTATCTGACACACACCACAGGCTTCCAGGCTTTTATCTTGATATTGAATTACCTGCCCCACAGAGAACCCGGTGGGCTGCGGGGTTGCTCAGCACCTCCCCTGAGCCCATGAGACCCTATTCGGCAGGGGGCAGCTCCTTTCCTCTTCCCTTTGCCGGAGCAATGAAAGGGGGGGTGGTGGGCGGACTTGGGTGAGGGAAGGCTGCTGCAGAGTCAGGAAAGTTCCGTAAGGCAGGGTCACTGAGTCTGAGGGTGCAGGCCGGCAGCAGGGGGAGAGAGATTGAGGAGAAGTGACCAGGGGATCACGATCTTGCCCTCCCTGTGCCTTCCTGAATATTTCCCTCTCAGCCCTGATGCCCTCACCTACCAAATCCCAACCAGCTTTGAGCTCTGGCTCAGGTCTGTTTCCTGAGACCCTCATCCCAGCCTCAATCTCTGCTTATTTGAGCTCCATAATTTACATTTTATTTTAATTTTTTTTTTAGAGAGAGAGAGAAGGGAGGGGGGACAGGCAGAGGGAGAGACAGAGAATCCTCAAGCAGACTCCTCACTGAGCACAGAGCCCGACGTGGGGCTCAATCGCATGACCCTGAGACCATGACCCGAGCCGAAATCAAGAGTTGGATGCTTAACTGACTGAGCCACCCAGGTGCCCCTGAGCTCCACAGTTTAGCTCATGATTCACTGGCTAACGTTGCCTGGATAGTGTCACGTGATAACGCCTCACAGAGAGAAAGCCTTGCACCAGGCTCCTTGGCACAATGCTGGGCGTAGAATACACGTACAGAAATAATTGTTGGCTTATATCACAGTCAAAGGGATGACCCCCTTGATTTATGGAGCAGTCATAACAATCAAGGAGAAAGAGATTCACAGCCTGATGGAAAAAGGGTCAAAAATAAATGGATAGTTTTCAGTTTATAAATGCAAATGGCCCTTAAACCTGTGAAAAGATGGTCGACCTCCTCAAAAAGGAAGAAATGCAAAACAAAATGTGTGGTGAGAGATCGCTGCTCACCTATCAGATGGGCAAACATCCAAGAGTTTAACAACATTCTCAACCGGCAGCATACTTTTTCATGCATATTCCTGGTGGGAAGGCAAAATGCTGCAACCCCTAGGGGTAATTTTTTGAAAATTTTATTTAAAAGCAATCTTAAACTTACAGAAAAGATGCGAATCCAGTAAAAGAACTTCATTTTCTCTAAACTTTTTAAAAGATTTTATGTATTGACACATTTATTTAGAGTGTGAGCGGGGGAAGGAGCAGGGGAGAGGGAAGGAGAATCGCGAGCAGACTCATGTGGGGCTCAAGCTCATGATCTTGAGATTGTGACCCCGAGATCATGACCTGAGCCAAAATCAAGAGTCAGATGCTTAACAGACTGGGCTTCCCCCCATCCCAGGCGCCCCTTCTCTAAGCTTTTTATGATGTGTCAACATGAAGCCCAACCACTTCCAAGAAACTTTAGTATTGGATATATTTCTTTCCAATAAGGACATTCTCTTTCACAATTATAGCATAAACATAAAAATCAGGAAAGTAACACTGACCCATTACTACCATCTACCCTCAGACCCCATTCAACTTTCTCCTATTATTCCAATAACGTCCTTTAGAGCAAAAAGATTTGATCCTGGGGCGCCTGGGTGGCTCAGTCATTAAGTGTTTGCCTTCGGCTCAGGGCGTGATCCCAGAGTTCTGGGACCGAGCCCCGCATCGGGCTCCCTGCTCCACTGGGAGCCTGCTTCTTCCTCTCCCACTCCCCCTGCTTGTGTTCCCTCTCTCGCTGCCTGTCTCTCTCTGTCAAATGAATAAATAAAATCTTAAAAAAAAAAGATTTGATCCAGAATCACATATTTAATTGTCACGTGTTCAGTTTCCTTTGATCTGAAACAGTCCTCAATCTATCATTGACTTTCAAGACCTTGATAGTCTTGAAAAATACAGGTCAGTTATTTTGTAGAATATCCCTTGGTTTGGGTTTGCTATGGTCTGGTGTTTGTGTCCCCTCAAAATTCCTATGTTGAAACCTAATGCCCAAGGTGATGGAATTAGGAGGTAGGGCTTTGGAAGGCTCTGCCCTCATGATTGGGATCAATGCCCACAGAAAAGAGACCCCAGGGTGCTAGCTTGTCCCTTCCACCGTGTGAGGACACAGAGAAAACATGGCTGTCCACGAGCCAGGAAGTCCTCATCGGACATCAAATCTGCTGCTGTGATGATCTTGGACTTTTCAGACCCCAGAACTGTGGGAAGTGAATGTTTGTCGTTCATAAGTCACCAGCCTATGGTACTTGGTGATAGAAGCCCAATGGATTAAGATAGGGTTTGTCTGATGTCTCCTCAAGATTAGATTCGGATGGGGCGCCTGGGTGGCTCAGTTGTTAAGCTCTGCCTTTGGCTCAGGGCGTGATCCCGGAGTCCTGGGATCAAGCCCCACATCAGGCTCCTCCACTGGGAGCCTGCTTCTTTCTCTCCCACTCCCCTTGCTTGTGTTCCCTCTCTCGCTGGCTGTCTCTCTCTCTGTCAAATAAATAAATAAAATCTTAAAAAAATATTAGATTCGGTGATGCATCTTGGACTGGAATATCATAGAAATGATGTCGTGTCGTCGCGCATCCCGTTGGTGGCATAACATTTCAATCCGGCTCATTACTGATGATGTTGACTTTAATCACTTGGTGAAAGGGACGTGTTTCAGGTTTTTCCATTGTAAAGTCACTCTTTTCCCCTTTGTAATTAGTCAGTATTTTGTTGGGAAGTATTTTGAGACTATATAAATATCCTGTTCCTCATTAAACTGGCAATTTGTTCATCTATTTCTAGCAGTGGGGACTCCTAGATTCCTATTTTATTTGTTGGGTTATAATCTGTTGGTATCATCTTGATTCTGATGCTCAAAATTTCCCATCTTTTGCCAGTGGGAACCTCTCCCCTGCACCCCGTTATTCTTTGAGCACTTCCTTACTTTTCAGTGTGATGTGTTCTGGGCTCATCTTGCTCCTTGCTTGACCCCACTCTGGAATCTGCCATTCCTCCAAGAAGGTTCTGTTCCTTTTAGTAAAGAATGGTATTTAGAAACTAAGATCTGGGCATGAGGTGTGCTCATTGCTGTGGAGGACTCGTTGCTCACAGGCGCTCTCCATGGACAGAAAAAGAGACACAGACAGACATGTATATACACACGCATATTGTACATCTGTATTTTTATACCTGTCGAAGCACAGTGTGCAGCTCATGCTGGAGTGAGAAGTAGAGGCTGAGGTGTCTCCTGGAGGGAGGGGCTGACCCAGTGTCTAGAAATGGGGGAGGTTCACGACAGTTGCTGCGGGAATGGTCCACCCAGCCCTTTGGGCCTTTGGGGGGCTGGTTGCTGGTCCACGGACTTCCCAGAGAATAGGCTGACTGGCAGCTGGCTGAGGCTTTACAGAAGTGACGTCAAATCCCCAGCCCTAGGGATGGCTCATGCTCTGAAGGCATCCCCGGGAAGGCATGACCATGCCAGGAGGAAGCCGGCTCCCCCCAAAGGAGACTTCCCTGTAGGCCCTCAGGCCCAGCCGAGGAGGACAATGAACCGGGGAGATTCTCTCGGGACCAGGACCTGGATCCCCTGTGGAGAGGTGAGCCCTGGCAGCCCAGCCAGCAGGGTGTGGTGTAGGCCGTGGGCTGGCAACCCCTGAGGGTCCTCCCCTTCTCCCCTTTTGCGAAGTCAGTCCTTACTGCGGACAATCTGTTTTCTCTCTGCCGTCAGAGATTCGGTGTTTGGGGTGGTTACATTTAGAATTGAGCCACCGTGATAGATAAGCAGCCACATCCACCTCATTGAGAGAAATGCACATTACTCAGAGATCCTGATTTTAGAGCTGGTCATGACTTGGATCGTCTTCCTTTGGGAAGGAGATCAAGTGCATTTTTAGTTGTAGATGGCGTGGGTTCTTCATTTTAGTAAGAACATCTTAAAAATATCTTTTTTTATTGAGGTGAAATTCCCCTAACATTAATCATGTAAAAATGTACAATTCGGGGCGGGTAGCACCCTTGCAATGTTGTGCAACCACCGTCTCCATCAGGTAGCCAGGGCGTTTCGAAAGTGCGTCCACGAGGAAAGAAGGTACGTGTGGGGGCTGGGCAGCCGGGGGGTGCGGTGTGTCCGGCCAGCACCCCTTGCTCGGGGGACAGCTCTGCTCCTGCTCCGCGCGCGCTGGCTGCATCCGTGTGCACCAGGGCCGCCTCCGCGCTCACTCGTGGGGGTGGGCGTGTGACTCAGCTGTCCTGCTAGTTGTAGAACCCGGTTCACGGCGGGCCTGGGACCCAGGCCGGAACAACTGAAGTGACCCTTGGAACTTTTCTGCTGGGGAGGGCCCCTTGAGTGAGGGTGACAACGAAACACAAAACAGAACAATTAGGTGTCTAGGACCTTGAGGCTCGAGGTGGGGGAGGGGTCGTTGCCAAAGGCCTTGGAGCTTCTTGTCCTAGAAGCACGAGGGCACTTCCTGAGGGGAAAGAAAACAATGTTCTTCCACTGGTATCGCAAACTGGCAGGAGGTACGCCCGCGACCGCTGGCCGCCATCTTGGAGTCGCCTCAAGGAGGAGACAAGGTGCCGCCACAGTGGCGAGCAGACGAGCGTGATGGCGCCAGTGAGCTCGGGAGCTAGCCTTTGAGTCCCCAGATTTACCTGTTCCTCAGTCCCCGACCCCGGGGCTTCCCAATTGTCTCAACCCTAAACTACTGAATCCCTTTGTTTAAAATCTGGTTTAGGCTGGGATTCTGTCCCATGTGACTGAGAGTCTTGACGAATATAACAAGCCACATGGAAGGTAGGTGGAAGCAGCACCATTTGCTATAGATGAGGAACCTACGTGGATAGTGGTCCGTGATGCAGCTCTCCTGGTGGGTGTGACAGCCGTGGATATTAAGATGACCCAAGTGGTGAGTCACTGTGGGGTTGCAATCACCGAGCCGGGTGGTAGGTGAGCCAGGTCTGGACACCAGCGAGGGGGTGCAGCACAGGTAGGCGGAATGGCTTCAGAAGCCGACTGATGGAGAGGACAGAAGGTCTCGCAGGGTGCGGGGGCCAAGGGTAGTCTCATCTGAGTCAGAAGTGTGGGAACGGAGCCTTCCGCTGGAGTCCCCGGGTGGAAGATGTTAGAGGAACATGCTGTTGGGGAAGGAGCTGAGAGGCCCGGTGGTAGTCATTGGTGCCGGCTGCTGAATATGCCTGGTTCTCCCTGCTTTGCGGTCTGGTAGTGGTTACCTCGCGGTCCCGGTAGTTGAATGGAGCTGTGTGGCTGGTTCCGGCCAATGAGGGACGCGTGGCCATGTCAGGGTGATACCCTCCGGTGCTCTCCTTGCGATGGTGGCTCTCCTGTCAGCCAGGGTCCCAGAATATGCCATGAGCTCTACCCCTCGGCAGACGTGCCGCAGACATGGAACAGGAGCAAGAGAAGAAACTTCACGTTTTTTTTAGAATAGATTTAATAGATTTAATTTATAATTGGGCCATGCTAGATTTTTTGTATTGTGGTAAAATCGGTATAACATAAAATTGCCACCTTCACCGTTTCGAAGTGTAGAGTTCCGAGGCAGTAAGTATGCTCTCATAGTGTGCAGCCATCGCCACGTCCACTTCCAGAACTCTTTCCATCTTTCCACACTGAAGCTCTGTACCCACCAAACACGCGCTTCCCACTCCTCACGCCCACCCCACGCGCCCCAGTCCCTGGCGGCCACCATTCTGCTTCGTCTCTATGAATCTGACTACTCTGGGTACCTCCCGTAGGTGGAATCACACAACATTTGTCCTTTTGTGTCTGACTTATTTCACTTAGCAGAGTGTCTTCAGGGTTGATCCATGTTGTGGCAGCTTTCAGAATGTCCTTCCCCTTTAAGGCTGAATAACATTCCATGGACCGTATACGCCACATTGTATTTATCTGTTCATCTATTCGTGAACATCTGGGTGGTCTTCACCTTTTGGCTACTGCAAACAATACTGCTATGAACACTGGGGTACAAGTAGAGACTATGAGAGTCTCTGCTTTTGGTTCCTTCGGGTCTATACGTAGAAGTGGAATTGCTGGATTGTATGGTAATTCTATGTTTAATTTTTGTGAGGAGACACCGTACTGTCTTCCGCAGAACTTTTGTGATTTTAAGTCATGAAAATTTGGGGTTGTTTGCAATATTGCAGGATAACCCTAGACTATCCTGATACTGCCCCTTGCTCCGGATAATCTAGGATCAACCAGGATTCTGGTCAGGCCACAGTGGAACGTACAGAAGTGAGGGGGTCTAGGAGCCCGAAGGCTAAATCAGTCGGAGTCAGACCCAGTGTGATGTGTGGGGAGGAGGGCCAAGTAGAGTTAGCCAGCACTGAGATGCCTCTTCTCGGGACCACCTGGAGGGGCCACGTCAGGGCTAGGTTCCAGAACCAAAACTGCAGCCACATGGTTGCTTCTTGCTGGACACAAACCCCCTCTAACATGGTCATCTTGGGCCTCTTGACCCCAGCAACACAGATATCCAAGGTCACACACATTTTGGGCTCCCAGTGACTTCATCATAAATAGTTCTACTCAATAGAAACTTAACTTTGCTCTTCTTGACCTGAGAATCTCAGCTTGTGGAGAGCAACTATAATGTTTTAAAAGTGTGAGGTGGTGATGTCAGGGTCCGATGGACCAGGTTTTGAATCCTGGTTCTGTGACTTCCCCAACTGTGTGGCTTTGACTAAGCCTCAGTTTCTTCCTCTGTAGAGTGAGGATAATATAAACTACCACATAGGTTCGGCAAGGACTAAGGGAAATGTGCCAGGTCCGGTGCCTGGCGCACAGGAGGCACTCAGGAAACAGTCGCTGCTATTTGGGGGCAGTATTATATAAGCCCTTGAGGAAGGGAGAGGCATGGCGCCATCTTTCTGAACACGGCCTTCCCCTTAGCCATGCTTCAGAGTATTTGCGGGTGCCTGTCTTGATGTGGAAAGCAAAGCGGCAAGGAGCCTGCAATGCACACATTCATTCAACAGATGTTTATTGAGAACCTACTGGGCGTCAGGTGCCAAGCTACAGATGTGGTTCCTGTCCTCAAGGGGGAAACAGCATGAGTCTCTGGAACTGGACAGGTGAATCCACGGATAGCAGGGCCTGTCATCAGTGGCATGGGGCGACCACTTGAGTGAGGCTGACACTGAAAGAGGCCAGGACGATTGTGTGGAGAGTGGCCTCTGACCTTGAGGCTGGGGAGTGGGGAAGACTGTTGGTTGTGGGAGCATTCCTTCCAGAAGGAAAACTTCTTGGACGAAAGTTGGGTTCCATGTCTCAAAGAGTTAGGTAACTCTGTTCCTGTGCCCTCAAAGGGGTGAAGCTGGAGGGGGAGAAGGGAAAAGTAGGACTGGTTTCAGCAGTGAGGGCCTGAGTACCCATCTTTGGGACCCCCCACCCACAAGTGGGATGATGGGTGCCTGCGGAATGGAGCACTCCATGCCCTGGGTCAGAGAGCTCAGGGCACTGCCATGTGGCTGAAGTGCTAGGAGGATTGGGGGTGCACAGTAGGAGAGGCTGGTGGAGGTATGGGCAGAAGTGGAGAGCCAGGCTGGGGGGATCAGGGGGCCCAGCACCAAGCCCGAGAGGTAGCAGTTGGGAAAGTGATGAGCAGAGGGTGGCTGTGCTGACAGAAGTAGACAGAGATGCCCCAAGTCAGAAACCTGGAGCCCGTAGAACTCTCTGGGAAATGAGAACAACCCCCGCGGGAAAGGGGTGAGTAAGCGTGAGGGTGGAGTGTAGGTGTGCAGAATCTTCGAGCTGGAAGGGATCTTCAATGTCATTTAGTTCAACCTCCCACCCCATGAAGTCTTTCAGTCTTCCACTGTCCAACTGAGGGCACTCAACTCTACTTGGACACTTCAAGGTATGGGGAGCTCACTCCCTCTAAGGGGACTCATCCTATAGAAGTGCCCGAGCCTCCAAGACGGCCTGGATGGACCTGGCGCCTCGACCTTCGTCCTGTTGAGTGGGCTGGCCTCCACTCGGCGGCTGCACCTGGCGGGGGTGGCAGGTCGGGTGGGGATTGCGGTGCGGATGGGCCGGCGCTGCTGTCCCCAGCCCCAGTGCTGAGGCAGGCAGAGTGCAGTGGGCTCTGGTGGAGGTCGGGAGAACTGCAGGGTGAAGGCCGCCGGGGGCTCCGCGGGCTTCTGGGGGGAGGCACTTGACACCGGCCCGGGGAGAGGAGGGGCCGCTGTCCCTGCGGCCAGTGCTGGATGCGGGGACCCAGCGCAGAGGCAGCGCCAGGTAGCGGGGCACCCCGCGGGGGGTGGGGGGGAGGGCTGCAGCAAGGCCCCCGGCGGAGTGGCCCGGAGCGCGGCCGCGGAGGGGTGCCCAGGCCCAGCTCAGGGTCTGGGCACTGCGGGGTCCGGCCCTCCGTCTCGCAGCGTGCGTAGACCCCCGGCGGGGCCGCAGAGGCCGGGAAGTCGGGCCGAGGGCGCTAGGACCGGCCGCGCGCCCAGGCCGCTACCGCCGCGGCGCCCCGGGGCCCCCCAGTCGGCGCTGCCTCCCGGGCCGGCTCCGCAGCGCCGGGGCCGGGGCCAGCGCGGCCGCGGGGGGCGAGCAGCGGGCGGAGGCCTGGGCCCGCGGGCGGCCGGAGGGAGGGAAGGAGGAAGGCGGAGAGAAGGGGTGGGAGGGGGGGACCCGGCAGAGGAGGCGGAGAGAGGGAGCGCGACAGCGAGCGGAGGGAGGGAGCGAGCGAGGCAGGCAGGCGGGCCGGGAGGGAGGGAGGGCGCGCGGGCGGCGGCGGCGGCGGCGAGAGCAGAGGACGAGCCGGGACGCGGCGCCGCGGCACCAGGGCGCGCAGCCGGGCCGGCCCGACCCCACCGGCCACACGGTAATGAGCGCCGCTGCTGGCGGCCCGGGAGGCCGGCCCGGAGGCGGGCGGGGAGGAGGGGAGGCCGGGCGGGGGACACGGCGGCGGGCAGTGCCCGGCTCGGGGCACGCTCCCGGACCCCTGCAACTCGGCGCCGGGCGCTCGCGGGGCCAGGGCTGCGGGCGGGGACGGCGGGCCGGGCTGGCCAGGGCGGCGCGGGGGATTTGAGGGTTTGTTTATGTCCCCGCGGGCTCGGCAGGCGCCCCCTCCCGTCCCGCCCGCTCCCGGCGCGGAGCCCCCTCCCCGCCCCCGCCCGGCTCCGGGCTCAAGTTCAAGTCTATACAATGCCGCGGGGGGCCCCCTCCACCGCCTGCCTCAGCCGCGGTGCCCGGCTCGGCGCTGCCGCAGGGGCCCCGGCCTGGCCGCCCCCGCCTTCCGGGCTCTGCCCCCGCCCCGGGGCCCCGCCTGGGGCCTGCGGCCGGGGCGCTGGAGGGCGCGGACCCCGACCCGGAATGATCGGCTCCCGCCGCGGCCCGCAGGGAGCGGGGGAGGGGGCGGGGGCCGGGCCCCGCGCAGGCTCCGCGGCGGCGGCAGAAAATGGCAGCCTGGCACGACCCGGCCCCCCGCCCCTCCCCCCGGCTCCCGGCCCTCCTCGGCCCGGCGGGGCGGAGGACCCGGGAGGCCCCCGGGGGCGGGCCGAGGGGTGATCCGGGGGCCGGGCCGGGGAGCGCTGCGCAGCGATCCTCCTCCGGCCACCTGTGGCTGGGGGTGCGGGGTGCCAGCGGATCTGGGAGGGGCGGCGGGGGTGGGGAGAGTGCCACTTGGGGGGCACACCTCCCCGCGGAGGGCCGGGCAGCGCGCGGGGGGGGACGTCGTGCCTGGCTCCTCCCTGCCCCCGCCGCGGGCCGTGGGAGCCGGGGCGGCGGCGGCGGCGGCGGCGGTGGCGGCGGTGGCGGCGGCGCCGCAGTGTGGGGGCGGGGCGGGGGCGGGCGAAGATCCCGGGCCGGGGCCGCGGGGACCGGAAAACGCGGGGATGGGAGCTGCGGGCCAGGGCCAGGGCCGGGAGCGGCGCGGGTGGGAGCGCCCGGGGTCGCCCCCTGCAGCAGCACCCCCCGTCGCACACACACGCACGCGGACACACTCACGCACACGCACCCCCGCTGGGCCGGTGCAGACGTGTCCTTGAAAGCTTCGCATCTGCACAGTGAAGGACGAGGCCTCGCAGAGGCTGCAGATCGGGGTCTTCGGCCCCGCGGCCCCGCGCCCCAGGAGACCCCGAGCTTCGGAGCCGCAGGCGGCCGCGGTCCGTGTCCCGCCCTCACCCCGGCTCCCCTCCCCCAGGCCGCCCTGCCCTCCCTCCCACTCGGCGCGGACCGAGCTGGCGTGGGTCCAGGGCCCGCCCCCGGCCTCCCCCAGCCCCCCATCGCTGGGGCCCGCGGCCCTCCGGCTGCCAAACTGCATTTCGCTTTCCTGGAACCTCCCTTCTTGGGGGCACCCACTCTCCTCCCACCCCCCCTCTGTTATTTCCCACTTTTCTCTCCCCCACTTTTCTATCCCCAACGTCCTTCCACCTCTCTCTCCTGCAAAGCCAGTTGAGTAGGTGTTGCTGCCCTGGTTGGGGAGTGGGGGCTTGCTGAGTCTCGGGGGCTTTCTTCCCCTGCTCCTGAGGGGAGCCCCCTGTGGCTGCACCTTGACCCAAGATGGCGTCCAGCACCCAGCTGGGCAGCTCCCGCCTGAGGGCGGGGGAGGAAGGGCAGCGGGGTGTGGGGGGCACTCAGAGCCACTCCACGCGCCCCCTCCCAAACTAGCAGGGACAGGAGCCTGGGCGAGAAGCGCCCTCTGCCCTGTGACCCAGCTTGCCCCTCGCTGCCATGCCCAGAGACTGCCATCAGCATCCCTGGGGGACTGCTCAGTCTTCATGTTTCACCCTGGGCTGCCAGTGGCTGAACCGGCTTCCAGTCTCCTGGGCTGGCGGGCTGTGAAGGGATCCTGGGATCAGGTGCTGCTCTGCTGTGCCTCCTCCCTTCCAGGCAGATGTGACAGCTGCAGCCAGGGAAGCTTTTCTCCTTCGGCGGCGGCGTTGCTGGAGTGTTAGGACTGGCCTGTGGGATCTGGGGAGCCCAGCTGTTAGGCGGAGGGACCCTGTTTGGGTTGTCCTCTCTGCTGGCAGGGGCTATCTTTTGGTGGCTTCTGAGCTGCCTGGCTTTGGGAGGCTGGGGTTGTCAGGAGTTCCTGCTAGGCTTCTGGGGCAAGGTGGTCCCCCTGTGCCTCCAGGTCCTATTGAGGAGAGCCTGGTTGGTTGACAGGCAACTGTGAAAGTGTGAGCGTGCGTGCCTGTGTGTGCGTGTGCATGTGCTGCACCCAGGCAGGGGCCGGCCGACTTGTGCCTCAGCTCTGGCACCTGCCTGCCTTCCTCCCTTCCCCGGCCCCACTGCTTTGGGCCCTGGCTCCGTCTCTGCACTCTTCTCCAGCTGCTTGGTACCGGTCTGCAGCTACTCCTCAGAAGCATAGCCCCTGCCCTGGCTCAGGCTGACCCATGTTCTCCTTGTTTTCCACCCCAGGTCTGGGGGGGCGGGTGGCTGCAATAGGAGGCCGGCCTTAAAAAGGTGAATTCCTTCTAGAATCAAGGCGTGCCGGGTGCACAGTGCAAGGGCAGCCCCCCTAGCCCTGGAGAGGACGACCGGACGGTGGCCATCTGTCAGGGTGTCTGCAGACAGGATTCCTCTGTGGGGTGGGGGTTGGACTGGAGCTTGGAGGTCCATTCCAACTTTGAAATTCTATGGCTCTGATTCTACTGGTGGAATTTCAGAACCAGGAATGGGGGCGGGGTGGTCTGTTTTCACCATACAGCGGTAATCCGGAAAGGCTTCCAAGGAGAGGAGGTCTGAGAGAGCAAGGCCTCCTGGGGGATGGGCCTTTGAAAGGAAAAGGTGGCTCGAGGGTTGGGGGCCCTGCAAGGAGAGAGGTTTGTCACAGGTGACTCCACAGAGAGTGTAAAAATACAGCCTCGGGGTGAAGCTTCACACGCGTGTGTCCTTCTGTAGGCTTATGTGTAAATCTGTGTGTGCACGTAATTTCTGAGGTTTTTTTCCCCCGAGTTCAATTCATAATATGCTCTCGAGTCCCTTGTGAATATTTTCCTATCACAGTCACACATCACTGCCAACGGTCCTCTGAAAAAGGCTGCAAGAAATGCAGGACAAGCTATAAAATGCTTGCCCAGCGTGACTTGGCCCCACACTGTCCCGTCTCCTGCTCTCTCCCATAAGCCTGTGGTTTCCACAGGACAAGGATCTTGACTTGGCTGCCTCCGGGTCCCCCATCAGACATTTAGTGGGGCCTCCATGGGTGTCTGCTGGACGGTGGGGGAGCTTGCTACACATCTGTGTTTTGGGTCCCTGCCCTCTCCCTAGCGGTGGCCAGGCAAGGCTCCTTTTGTTGAGAAGTATACAGGAGACTCGGAGGAGTCTTACCTGCTTCCTAATGGGTAAGTTAAGAATAGACCACTCGATCCTCATTACTGGGCCTGAAATGTTACCATTAGTATCCAAGCCTTACAATTTAGGCTTGAAAGAGAACTTTTAAGCTCTGAGAGCACTTGGAGCTGGGTTGGGACTGTTAGGGTGTGGGGCCAGACCCTGAGGCCAGAAGAGCCAGTCCTGAGCCTTTCCCTGTTTGCTTCATGCTGCTTGTGCGGGCCTGGGGTCCCTGACTCAGTGTGTGGTGTGTGGCATGGCGCTTGGGAATTGTTTCCACTTCCACTTTGGTATCTAATAGGTGGGAGAGCCAGTTAGGAGCGCTCCCCCCCCCGGCATCTCCATAGGCCTGAGTTTGGCCTCCCTGAGGGCTTTCATGGTAAACTAAGGTGCCAGATACCTTTCCTCCCAAATCTTGAGGGCTTGTTTTCAGTCTAGTCTCTCTTTGACTATTTTTCCCCAAAAAAAACAACAACAAAAAAAACCAAAACCAAAACCAAATCTGAGACCCATGAAGTGTCAGAGATGTGTGTGTCTGTGTATGTGTGAGTGTGTTCCAGCCTGCCTCCACTTGGCTGAATGTTGTGGGCAAGACAGGGTGTGGTGCACGTGTGTCTGTGCAGACTGTGTACGCGGTGTGCAGCCGCGTGGGGAGAGATGTGACTTGCTTAGAAATGAGCCCGTTTTGAGGCATCCGAAGTGAGGGTCCTGGAGTCAGCCACTTCCCTGCGGCGAGATCTGGGGCAGCTAACTTAATTACTCTGTGCCTCTGTTTCCTCACCTGTACCGTGGAAATAAGATGCGGCCGTACTTAGGGTTGTCGTGAGGATTCCGGGGACAGCGTGCGTTCCTCCCTTAGCGGAATGTCAATGCCCAGTGTTTGGGCAGCATGGGTGGACCGACGCTGCAGGAAGTGCTCTCAGAAGCCTTGTCCACCTTCCTGCCTCTTTTGCACAATCTTGGACAACGGAGAAAATTGCTGATCCTGATTGACGGAGCTTCAGAGGGGAGGGCTCCTCAGTGCCACTTGGCAGTCTCTTCCGGAGTGTAACAGATCACACTGTGAACAGGTTGTCTGTGTGCTCACCTTAAATCCCTCACGCCGGAGTTCCAGCTCTTTATTCGGATCTTACCTTGAGCATCCCGTGTTTGCTTGCTGAGCATTTCCTGTGGGCAAGGCCCTGTGCTAGGATTTGAGGGGACACAGAATGAGTTCAGGATGAGCCCAGCTAATTAATCACCATAGACCAAAGTCACAGGAGAGGGAGAAATAAAGCGCTCAAAGGACAGTGAGGTCACAACGACCTGAGGGGATCAGGGAAGGCTTCTTGGAACAGGTGGTACCTAAGATGGGCCTTAAAGCACTGAGGCGGGGCTTCCAGGCTGAAGGGAGGAAGCCAAGCTGTGGGGAAAGGGGTGGCTGGAGTGTGGAGGAGATGCTGGGGGGTGGAGTGGGGCCCCCGGTGTGCTGGGGGCCACACTGAGGCCCCACATCGATTTGGGGAGAGCGGCCCCTGTTCTGTGTAACTCCTGCTTGTCCTGTGGACAATCGTTTTGAACTACCCTGCTTGTCGTGGCTTTATGGGGTGGAGTGGGGTGGGGAGAAGCCAGAGGGACGACAGGGAGGGCAGGGAAGGGGCCAACGGAGCTCATTTGCTGTAGGCGCTTGATGAGCCCTTTATATTCCATAGATGAGCACTTAAGAGCTCAGACTTGGAGGGAAACAGAGCATATTTAAATCACACCAACCCCAGGGGGCTGTGGCGATTAAGGGGAACACCAGCCAGGGTAAGATCTGCATGCCAGTGAGGGCAACCGGCAACCAACCGTGGTATGAATGGGGAGGAGGAGGGTCCCTGGCCTCCCATTGCTTCCCCTCACCCAGGCTGAGGTGCCCCAGCATCCAGAACATTCCCGCAAGGGGCTGTGAGTGGGAGGGGAATGAGGGAAATGAGGGCTGCAGAAGCTGACTCTGCCCTTCTCTCCAGTCTCCCTCCAGCACATGCAGTTGAACTGAGCCCCCGGTTCCAAGGGGATGTGACCTGGGCGTGGCTGCAGGTGCCTGGCAGCCCCCAGCAAGGACAGCTAGTGGTCAGGGCCCTCCAGGCCACATCTCCCTTGCTGATCACATCCAGGCCAGGCCTGTCTGGAGGACAGCGACAGGGGGAGGAGGTGCAGACGTCTGGGGCTTTCCTAACCGAATCCCTGTAGGGAGTGGAATTTTTTTTTTTTCAACCATAGCTAAGCATGGTCCACTCCAGTCCTGCTGAGGTCCCCTCTGACTCCTAAGGCTTCCCAGCCTTATTTACTTCCATACCCAGGTTCCTGTTTTCTCTTTCCTGCGGTCATGGCCCTGCTCACTGTCATCCCTATTGATCTTCCCTCTCTGTTTCTGTTTCAAATGTCAAGGTCATTTTTATTCTGAGCCAGTTGTTAGCTGCCCTGTCTGGGTATATTGAGGGAACAGTGGACCATCTCTCCCAGCTAGTAAGCGGATGGTCAGAACTTGGGTGTCCTTGACTCCTACTCTAGTACTCTGCTGTGTGCTGTGTAGATGAATCTGGGGGTTGGTACAGATGTTCTGGACTTAAGAGATGACCTAGATCCCTGTGTTCCAGTGGTCCTTACTTGAACAGGTTAAAAGATGCTCAGACGGGACCTTATGGGACGGTGGGGTCAGATCTGTGGCTTATTGAGCCCTGGATTGGACCAGGCCACGTCACGGTGAATGTTGGGGAATGCTTGGACTGGGAGGCCATGAGGCTGGGGGCTCTGGAAGTGTTCCTCCCCTCAGAGAGGACCCTGAGAGGGGCTGGCGAGGGCCGGCAGGCCCGTGCCTGGCAGGTGGGTTCCTCTAACACTCCAGCAACCAGAACCTGGGGGCTTCTTGAGAGAATGGTCCTGTGTGATTAATTTTAGAGATTCTGCGAAGATAAATACATTTATGGATAAAGGGGAATCTATTTAGATTTGATATGTCTATTCTGATGTGTTAAGTGTCCGCAATATGGTGTTGGGTAACCCACAAAAGCAGCGTACAGAGTGTAATCTTGTTTTTGTAAAATCCTTTAAAATAAACACAAATATACATGGACAGAAAAAGTTGTTCTGGAAGGATACACAGCAGACCTGTCAACAAAGACTTTGCCTTTTTACTTTATATGCTTTATACGTTTTTGTAATCTTTGAAAAAATGTAAACGCACATGTGTTACTTTTTAATGACAACAACAAAAATAAATAAAACCACACTTTTTAAAGCTTCTGGATAAGAACATGAAAAAGATTTGAGTCATGCTAGGCTGGAATGATAACTCTTTTTTTTTTTTTTAAAGATTATTTATTTATTTATTTATTTATTTATTTATTTAACAGAGATAGACAGCCAGCGAGAGAGAGGGAACACAAGCAGGGGGAGTGGGAGAGGAAGAAGCAGGCTCCCGGCGGAGGAGCCCAATGTGGGACTCGATCCCGGTACGCCGGGATCACGCCCTGAGCCGAAGGCAGACGCCTAACGACTGCACTACCCAGGCGCCCCAGGATGACTCTTTTTTATAATGGATAAGAAATGAGCTTGGAGACTGACAGCAGAGGGTAGGGCCACTCAGGTACCTGTCCTTCCCGGAAGGGTTGCAGGGAGAAATAGTACAGATGCTGGGGGCCTCTAAGCAAAGGCTGGGCTAAGTGGGCGAGTGGAAAATAGGCAGCTGGCTGAATCCCCGTCTGTGCCAGGGCCAGCGGGCCAAGTTAGCTTTATAGGATGGTGTTCACCCGGATGGGAAACAGATCATTGAGGGTCTTCACAGAAGGCTTCGATCTGGTGGCTCTTGTGGCCCAGATGGTTCCCTGGGAACAGGAGGTATAACCAGGGCCGGGTCCCAGGGTGGAGCTCAGGCGACCCATCCCTGACACAGGGACAGCCTGGGGAGCTGCGCACAGAGAGGACAGAATGGGGCTTTGGGAGGCCCCCAGAAAGGGATGGAAAGGGTTCTGGGGAGCTCATCTGGCACGTGGGCTGAAGCTGCACCCAGCTCTGTGATCTGGAGGCCCACGAGTGGGTGGCAGTGACCCAGGGGACAGGGTGGAGAGGTGAGAAAAGGCAGCTACAAATTCCTCTGCCTGTTGCTTGGCAACAGCTCCCATCTTCCCCTTCCACAGCCCCTCCCCCAGTGCCAGCCCCCACCCCCACCCATGGGTGCCTTCTTGGAGTTTGCTTTCCCCTCTGAGGCTGCCTGTTTAACATGACACGAGAAAGGGTATGCGTCCTTGTCCGTCTCTGTCCCTGCCCTGAATTAAGGCAGGAAGATACATACAGGACCACACAAGCAAGCGTGGAGCAGGTCCCTCTACCCCCCCCCCAGCCCTGCGCCCTGAGTCCAGGCAGGCGGACGGGGGCAGATGCGCATCTGCCCCCGGCAGGCGGGCGGGGGCAGATGCGCATCTCGGTGCTCCTAGCTCGCAGTGGCTGTGGGCCTCCATGTCCTCGTGTCCTCGTGCCACAGGCTCTGCATCTGTGCTTCGGGGAGGATGGCCTCTGCCTCGTGCCTCTTACCTGTGGTGCCCGAGTCAAATTAACACTGTCTGAGACAGCTGGCGCTGTTCCTGGCACACAGTAGGTGGCCAGAAGGTAGGAGTTCCTTTTCTTTAAGTGGGGTCACGAGACAGCTGCATGAGGGTTTCTGTGGGGACCGGGCAAGACGACCCCCGTGAAGGCCCTGTTGCTCCGTCAGACCCTGCAAATGTCGTCTGTCATCCGCACTGTAGGGGTCTCAGGGCCTCCGGAAAGCCAGCATTCGGCTGGTCGATCTGTGAGCCCTCAGGCCCTGGCCGCCTGGTCTCTGGGCCTTTGCTCAGGATGCACTAACTTCCATCTTGCTAGCGTCCATGCCCACTGGGGACCTCGCTGGTCCCCTAAGTCCTGGGCCTCCTCTCTCGCTGCCCTCTGGTCTCTTTGGGTCCAGAGCAGGCAGTGACCTCTCTGCTGGGTTCTGGCCCTGCTGGCAGGGCCGGCTCTGCCCCCTGGCCTGGAGGCATGGGAGGGTCTAGACCGCAGCGGGCCTGGCAGCTGGTGCACAGCAATGGAGCCTAATGGTTTTATGCCCAGCAACAATGTGGTGCCTATTGCCATCCTCTCACGGCCGGACTCCCCGCCCATCTGGTGGTGGCCTGAGGGCCTGCCTAGTACTGGAGGCTCAGCTGGGAAGCCCAGTGGGGCCGGGCAGTTGCTTCTCTGTTTTTTTTCTGTCAACACGCTCTACACAGTCTGGACTCCAGGAGAGCTGGGGTTCAGCACAGCGAGCGTCCGGGGTCCCACCTTGGCAGGCCTGGCGGCTCTCGAGTTTCTGTCCAGAGGTCCCTTGCTTCAGATCCTTGAATAATGTTCATCTGTTCATTTATTCAAGACCTACTATGTGCCAGGCACTGGCCACAAAGACGAAAGAGACTGAGCTGGTCTCTACGCCCACAGCGAGATGCATCTGAGCAGGGCGATGATTCGAATACAGGCTGGGGGAGAGAGCTCTGGACGTCACGGGGCCTCAGAGAAGCGATGTCTCCTTCAGAGGGGAGAGAAAATCAGGAAGGGCTTTTTTTTTCTAATGGAAATTTCTTTGACCTGTACTGTTAAATGAGCTTCAGGTGTACGACATAGTGAGTCGGCAATGACATAAGGAAGTGCTAAAGATGCTTGAACAGGGTGTCAAAGGGCAGGGAGCAGTGAGCCCGGGGGTCAAGGGCATTTTCTGACCTGATGGGCTGTGAGGAATGGTGGCCTGTGGGGGCGGGGCTGGAGCTGGACCATGGAAGGCCTGGAGTAACGTGCCCGTGTTTATATCTGAGAGCGCACCTAGGGGCCTCCGGGCAGAGAGATTGGACAAGAGGATGGGGGCAGGGAGCCCAGGCAGAAGGGGAGCAGCAGCCTGGACATGGAGGCGGGGTACTCCATGAGGCATTTCGGGAGCAGAGCTGGCGGGAACGGCTGGGCCGTGTCACCTGGCCAGATGCGTGGGTGGAGGTGGCAGCCTCTGAGAGGCACAGGTGGGGGTAGCCTGGGAGAGCCCTGGGGGTGCTTCACGTGGGGGAAGGGACTGGAGTTGGGGAGCCCAGGGTGGGGCCCGGTCCAGCATGATGGATTAGAAGGGCAGGCACATTTTCTTCCATAACTGTAGCCATCCCTGTAGATTTTTGAGGAGGGACATAACTGGGGGAATCCTGATGTTTGGGACCCTGAGCAGGGGCTTGTACTTCTCAGGAGTCCCCTCAAAAGATGAAGCTCGGGTACCTGGGTAGCTCAGTCAGTTAAGGTTAAGTGTCTGCCTGCCTTAGGGCTCAGGTCATGATCCCAGGGCCTTAGGGCTCAGGTCATGATCCCAGAGTCTTGGGATCCCCACCTGGCCTCGGGCTCCGTGCTCAGTGGGGAGTCTGCTCCTGCCTCTGCCCCTCCCCCTGCTCATGCTCTCTCTCTCGCTTTCTCTCTAATAACGTCTTTAAAAAAAAAGAAAGAAAGAAGAAGAGCCTCTAAGGCCTCGACTCTGTCCCTGGGCTCCCTGGCTGCAGGACCTGGGTGAGTCCTGTCGCCCTTTGAGAATAGTATGTGAATTGCAAAGTTGGCATCCGCCCTCCCTTCAGAGGCAGGCCTGCGAGATCACTGTGGATAAGCTGGGGACAAGCTGGGGACAGCAGTTTTGGGAATCAAGTAAAAGAAACAAGCAAAAACTTTCTCTAAAATAGAAGTGAGTCTTCTGTATGTCACAGGAAGGGCCATTTCCAAAGAACTTCTAGAAGAATGACACAAGCTGGGATAGCACCACTGAGAGAAGTGTGGCATCATGCCAGGGCCACCAGACCCAGTGCTGGACAGACAGGGGTCTCGCCTTGACCCTGCCGCCTCCTCGCCGCACCCTTGGGCAGATCACGCCACGCTCCTTAGCCTCAGTTTTGCCATCTGCCAAGTGGAGATAACTTCACAGGCTTGTGTTTGCTTGTTTGAAACACTGCTTTTTGTACTAAACCTGGGTATTTTATGTCACTTGTCACACTTTTAATGTCACCCCTCTTGTAAAAGAATCCTTATGCGGTTGGCCTCACAGGTGTTTGAGAATTCACATTCCGCCGCTCCTGTTCCCCGTCTGGGGTTGAGGGGGCACACACGTGCGTGCCCCTTTCCCTCTCTCGCTGGTTGAGCTGCTTCTCGCTATTTGCCTCTGGGAGGCCTGTCCCACCTGTCTCCTCAGTAGGTTGTGAGGAGTCCCCTGTCCTGGGCAGGTGGGCTCTCAAGCCTGGGTCACCCCGGTGTATTTGAAGAGCAGCTAGTGGACAACATGGGAGTTAGGGGAGTCGGTTCCTTTTCTCTTTGATAGAGGGGGGACAGAACTGCCCACGGCTGTGTGGAGAGCAGAGGGCAAGCGCGGGCGGAGTGCTGCTGGGACCTTGCCCAGAAGCTTCCTCGGTGTGCCAGGGAAAGGGGTGCAGGGCCCTGGTGGGGTCTGGGAGATGAGCTTGGGGTGACCCTGTCTGCACAGTGAGGCCAGCTTCCTCATGAGCGGGCACCCATGGTGACCATTGGCAGGATCCTGGCCCCTGTGACATGTAGCCACGCCCAGGGGGAGACCTTTGAAGCATCTCTGCTTTCTGCAGGAGGCTCTGCTGGGAAGATGGCTTCCGGGCCCCGGCTCCCGGGGCGGTGACGTCGGCAGGAAGGCCTGGCTGGAGTCAGGCTGTCTCTGGCTGGGCAAGGGGTTGGGGTGGGGACCACTATCGATTTGAGTGTGGAAACCAGTGCTTCTCTGGGTTTGTACAGACCTGAGCATGTACCCCGTCGGAGGGGCAGCCTTCTGGAAGCTGGGCATATATGGACTGAGGGTGTGGTGTGTAATCAAATGAAACGTACAGCATAATTAATCTGGCATGCCCTTAATGGTATGCATAATTGTGCTGCATGGTAATTAGGTGTAAATGGTAAGCAGTTCACATAAATGTTTTTGTAATTGGTATTAATTTTGCAGAGGCAAACTAAGTTTATGCGGTTTTTCTCTTCTTGCTCTGTTAGTTTTCTAGCACAGGCAATTCCTAGCTCTTGGAGGAATTCTATTGCAAATGTTTGTTTATCGGGCAATGTTTTGTGTTTTCTCTCGGAACAATGTTATGAATGGTTATGAGGTTCCCAAGCTGGTTTCCAAATGCCTCTTTGGCCCAGAACATAGGTGAAATGTATGACGCATGTGCAGGGGGTGCCTGGAGTGGGAGAGGCGTGTGTGTGTGTGTGTGTGTGTGTACATACGTGTCTGTCTACATATGTGTGTCTCTGCATGTCTATGTGTGTCTGTATCTGGCTGTGTGAGGGGGAGTGTCTGTGTGTGTGTACGTGTGCGCACGCTTGTATCTATGTGTACACATACGTGTGTCTGTGCATGTGCATCTGTCTGTGTGTATCTGTGTGTGCACGTGTGTGTGTGTGTGGCCACGGTGACAGATTCTGGGCTCTGCGGAAAAGGTTACCCGTTCTTGTGGCCAGGGGCCTTGGACTGGGGGATTAGCAGCAGACTCGGGCTTTAGCTCAGCGAGGGGACTCTGGGTCAGGCCACAGTGAGCGAGAGCCACTTGTGGGTGTGGTCTTAAGCCAGAGTCTAGGTTTCCTAAGGACACTTCACTGGCCTTTTGCCCTGGTTAATCACATAATACTTTTTTAAAGACTTACCATTTATTTAGTGCCCACTGTGTGCCAGGCACGTGCTGAACGGTTCTGGAATCCTCTCATACCTTAAAATGGGTCTATAAAGTAGGGGCTCCTATGTACTCCATTGTACGGATTGGGAAACCAAAGCCCACGTCTCTGAGTGGCAGAAGGGTTTGAGGTGGGGTCCGGCTGAGCCTCCCTGGGGCCCAAGGTGGGGACGAATGGCACCAGGGCCTCTGGGCCAGGGGCTAGTGATTCTGAGATGTGCTGCCCAGAATCTGGGGCTCTTCCTCCTCTCCTCAACCCCTTCCAGAAGAGGTTTGGTTTGGGGTGGCGCGGAGGGTGAGGGAAGGCAAACCAGGAACCAGTGGGAAGCTCATTTAGCAGTGGGTGGGGAGGGGCTGTGCCCCAGCAGCAGCTCCCAGGCCCTGAGGACCCTTTGGGGGACATCTTAGTTTTGGCCTGGGAGGGGGTCAGGTAGGTGATCGCTTGGTGTCATTTGATCTCGGAGGAGTGGAAGAAGCATGCCTGTAGATGGTGGGATAACAGCAGTCACAGGCGAGCCAGGGGCTCAGCCTCCAAGGGCCTGGAGGGGTGTGGGAGGCCAGCCCCCCTTCCTTCCTGTGGTTCACTGACACCCTGACCTGGGACTCTCACAACCCCCTTCTCCCTGAGCATCTGGGGGCTGGTGGAGCCTGCAAACCAGCAGGTGTATGTCCTGGCCTGGGAAAGGTGGCATAGGAGCCCAGAGTCCCCGAAGAAGGCCTTTCCATTGGCATACTGCCTCAGGGAACTCTGCTAAGCGACCCCTAGAATGGGGCTTGTGGGGGGTCACTCTGGGCACCGCAACACTGTGCTAGGGATGTTGCAGCTGCCTGGGAGTGACTTCACACAGTCCTCTCTGCCTCAAGGGTCACCCAAAACAGGCAGAAGGGGGAGGGGTGGGAGGGGGAGACAGCTGTTGCCCATTTGGGGGGCCTGCAAGGTGCAAGACATGAACTCTGACCTCATCTGTTTGGGAAAGTAGACACATGCATATACACACGGAAAGCAAAATGACCCCACAACAGAAGCTGATTAAAGACCCCTGGATGGGTGGTCGAGGAGAAGCAATGGGAGTGAGGGGTGCTGAGGGATGGGGGAGAGGGGGCCCCGTCAGAGGAGAGAATGCTGTGAGTGGAGTCACAAGTGTGAGAATGGAGGATGTAAGCTGGGGGATAGTGACTGGTGCTGGAATGATGGGGTCAGCTGGGGGTGGGGGGGCAGGCTGCAGTGAGCCATTGGCGTGGGACCAGGCCAGAGTTTAGAATTTACTGTGGTGAAAATCATTGGCATCATGGGTTTTTAAAAAATACCAGCTTTATTGAAATATAATTCACATACCATACAATTCACCCATTTAAAGTGTGCAATCCGATGGTTTTTGGTACAACCACAGAGTTCTGCTGCCACCATTACAATCAATTTTAGAGCGTTTTCATCAGGCATCATAGGTTTTGACTGAGGAAGCCAGGTGTGGAAAATCTTTGCTGAGCGGCTGGGGTGGGAGGTAGAGGTACGAGAGGCAGGGAGCCCCGCTGCAGAGTAACCACCAAGGTCGAGGCCTGTGATGCAGAGGGCCCCGGCGGACGTGGGGGATGGAGGCCCGAGGATCGGGTGGAGTGGAGACAGCAGGGGAAGGGGGATCACAGTTCTCTTTGGGGTTCGGGGCTTCGGCAGCTGAGGGGAGGCTGGTGCCAGTTGCACAGAGGGAGACAAGCCAGAGGAAACAGGAGGGATCTGGTTCTAGAAGAGTAGGATTTTAGGTGACTGCCAGTCAGCCGGGAGGACATGTTCACAAAGGGGACTCTGAAGCCTGAGTATCTCAGCGGAGGGGCATTTAGAGGGCAGCTGAAGGTCCAGCGCAACCCCTGAGGGTGCCCACTGTGCAGAGTGGGCCTGTGCGGGGCTGAGACGGAGCAGAGGGGCCCGAGGGGTGCGAGAGTCCAGGGCATGGAGCCAGGTGGAGGCATGGATGGGGAAAGAGCCAGAGAATCCCCCACTCTGTGAACTTCCAGAAGTAGGGGTGTCTTGGGGCTCAGCAGTGGCACTCAGTAGATGATGGGCGTGCTGGAAGTGGGGTAGTGGTTGGCTGGCACAGGTGCTGAATTGAACTCAAGGACCGAGAGGATGGAAAACGGCCCTTTGAGGCTGTGGGTGACCGTATCAGTCAGAGTCCATTCAGAAGACAGAAACCACATAGTGATTTGAACAGGAAAAGTTCACTATCAAGACTTATTAACTATGACAGGGGATGGGAGTAATGAGAGATTGACTAGTAAGCAGTAAAAGGAACAGCAGAGAATCTAGAAATAGCATGTTTGAGACCAGCCACTAAGGGGAAGAGGACCCCCAGGGCTGAGACCCTAGCTGGAAACCTGCCCCCTGGAACTCACTGGAAGCCCGTCCTTTGGGTCCCAAGGAAAGCTGTGCATGAGGAAATACCTTTGCTGGAGGCACAGTCGCCACTAGATCCCCCTCGAGGGGAGTGTTGGGTGAAGCTGCTGGCTGCTGCTGGTGGTCCTACACTGCAGAGGCCCCTCCCTGCAGGAGCCCCTTCCCTGCAGGAGCCCAGTGCTGGATGGGGCAGGACTGGGCGTAGAGGAGCCGCAGGGGGGGATCTGGCTGCTGGAGGAACTGTGCATGGTGCCTCCGGGAGAGCACGGGAGAGCACGCTGGGTCTAGGAAAGATGACTCCCTTTTCTTCAGTGTCCCTCCATCACCCTCTGCTGGCAGAGTCTAACACCGGGCCTGCCGGCCAAGGAGAAATATTTCAAGGGCCTAGCTCCATTTTCACTGAGCAGGAAATGAAGGATGAATAAATCGATAACTGGCACCGTTTACTCCTTTGGCTGCTCAGTTCCATTTGCACCTTTCACGCACATTTGGGCCCCCCTACAACGACCAAATAAGCTATATTTCTACCTAGCGAGATGCAGCTATTTTTCTCACTGAGGTTCTCACCCTTTTCCCCAGATGAAGAGTCCCACCAATCATTGTATCAACCACTGTCTACATGAATAACTTCTCAAATTCAATCACAGTCCCACTGACTATTCTGTTACCTAAAGACTAAATTATAGGGGCACCTGGCTGGCTCAGTCAGTGGAGCGTGTGACTTTTTTTTTTTTAAGATTTATTTATTTATTTGAGAGAGCGCAAGCAGGAGGGGCAAAAGGAAAGGGAGAAGGAGAGAGAATCCCAAGGAGACTCTGTGCTGAGTGCAGAGCCCGACGTGGGGCCCAATGCCCAACCCTGAGATCACAACCTGATCCAAAACCAAGAGTCGGACGCTTAAGCGACTGTGCCACCCAGGCCCCCCTGTGCGTGCGACTCTTGATCTCTGGGTTGTGAGTTCGAGCCCTTAAAAAAAAACAAAACTAAATTATAAAGTGAACTTCCAATAACTGGTGTATAAAATAATGGAAAGAAGGAGGAAAAACAAGAGAACAGTTACCATGTACAAATACACATGTATATATACCAAGTAAATAGGAAATATGCAAAACCACTACAGTTCTCATTTCTATATTTTTTCACAAGGCCACGTTTGCTGTCTGGCTCCTCTCTCCCGTCGCCCACCCTACATTTCCTCTGCACTCAGCTGAACTCTCAGCAAGCCAGGCTTCTTTTACCTGGTGAGTGACCTAAACCTAGATTCTCGAAGGATCTGAATTCCCAGTTGTCCTGTCTTCTTTGTTGTTGTCGCTGTTACTGAAGTTTTCCCTTAACCTTAACTTTGGGGCATGGAAGTTCTAAGAGGTGACTGAGAGGATCCTCTGGATTTCAGACATGGTCTTCCTTGCCTCTGTTGTGAACCAGCAAGCCGATTTCTCTTTGGTAACCAGGATGGATCACCCAAGCCAGTGGGGTCCCTCCTTTTTTTTCGTCTGTTGGTTCAGTGGCACAGGGATCCAAAAAAGTGAGGCTGTTGACTTGTCTTCCAGTGGAACCATGGTGGTGGCAATCATGACATTCAGCACTGCTAGAGGGTTTCAGAGACGTGGGGACTAGATGCAGGGGTCAATGGGGGTGTAAGTGAAAAAGCAGGTGTGGACCACGGGCCACCTCCGGGGAGGGGAGGACAGAATCTGACCCATTCTCAAGGCTGCCCCAGACAGCAGGCTCTGCCGGGGTTCCCATGGCTAATTCTCACATGGACCCTCAGCCTGGCCACCCTGGGTCCCTGACTCCGAGGGCGTGAGATGCCCATCCGGCTGCTACAGCACGCATGGCTCCTGACAGGGCATCTCCTGCCTTGTCACGCTCAGAATTGCATGCTCCTTTCTGGAAGTCTATACTGGCTCTTTTTAATGCCCAAGGACAACTTCAGCTCCTTACCAGCATCTATTTTGGGTACAAATCTTTTTTTTTTCCCTCCTTGCTTTTGGGGCTGTGTCATGGTAACCATTAGTATGAGCAGAGGAGTCTGATTCAGCTCCTCTCCGCTAGTGTGGCCATCTTCGTGGCAGCAGGTTTGAGGTGATCAGAAATGCTCACACTGGTGGTGCCTTGGCCTCGAGGGTGGTGTGAGAACCACAAGTCATCGTGTTGTGACTCCAGAGCCAGACAGATGGGCTTTGAAGTGGCAACAGGATGGCAGGACTGTTGGCCTGCTGCCCATAGCTTTTGGTATTCTATGTGCAGCTGGTGGTTTGGATGGGAGAGACGTTTCTGGAAGCCAGAGTAATGGTATGATGATGTGCATCTCACTCACGTTGAGAGAGAATGAGCAGTCCAAAGGAGAGATACTCACCCCACCCCCCCAACACACACATCCAGCCCAGTCTTGTGACCGAGAGAGGCTGTGTGGCACAGGGGAAAGACTTGGCAGATAGACATCTCTGTCTAGGAAGCCCTGATCGCTCCCCTCAGCCTTCTACTGGCCCCCAGCTTACCAGTGCCGGAGCTTATCACCACCCTGGGTGGCATGGGGCCCAAGATGACTCTCCTGCCTTCTGTCATCCAGGAGTCATTGGTCCTCCTCCCAAGTTCAAGTGGGAAATTCAGCTCTGAGGCTGTTATCTGTGGACTGGTGTCACAGCAAGGGCGTAGATAGCTGATCTGGGGTACATGCTTAACATGGGTATCCATGACGGAATGCTGCCATGTTTGTAAGGCCTCTGGAGTTAGATGGACCTGGATTCACAATCCTGCTCTGGAACTTTCTCCCTGCACTACCTTGGAGAGGCAATAAACCTCTCTTGGCCTCAGGTTCTCCTTCTATAAGATGGGAATCACAAGAGAACCTACTTCATAAACTTCCCAGGATTGTTGTGAGGCTGAAATGGGACAGGGCATGTCTCTTAGCAAGGGCCTGGCTTATTGTAGGTACTCAGCAAATAGCTGCATGAATGACTGCCACGTTGGGCAGGGCACCAAATACTATGATTAGAAGATTGCATTGCTTACCACCCTCCCCCCAACCCCGTCCCCACCGCAGACAGGCCTAACCAGGAAAAGGAGGTTAGCTGGAAACTTCGCTTTCGGACCAATCTGTGCCCAGAGTGAGTATGTCTGCAACAGTCTCATGTTAATTGTAAGAAGACATTGGAAAACTCTGGACTTCAGAGTAGGACAGACCTGGATTTGAATCTGGCTCCACCGTTTAATTATGACCCCGGGCAGCTTTGTTAACCTCTTATATCTCACTTTTCTCATCTGGAAAATGGGGGAAAAATAGTCCCCGCTTCAAAAGGTCAGAGTGAGGCATCAGGATGAACGAGATATTGCGATTGTAAAGCTCTATTCACAGGGGCTGGCACATCGTGGGAGCTTCCCAAGTACAAAGCTGCTGTTTGAGCGATGTACGCTCACAGGCACTCGGGGGATTTCAAGAAAGGAAAGAAAACTGTGGGCTGGATTAGTCAGGGACTAACAGTTGCTAAAATGTATTGTGTATTTTCTTCGTGCCAGGCACCCTTGTAAGCATGTTCAATACATTTCATTTAGATTCTCACAACAGCCCCGTGAAGTGGCTCCTGTTCTTTCCCCCATTTTACAGCTGAGTAAACTGAGGCTGTGGTCCACGGTTTTGCCCCAGGTCTCACAGCTGATGGAGTAACCAGGTCAGTATTTGAACCCACGCAGGAAGAAGCCCTTTAGGAGGCTGAGATTAGCATATGAGTCAGGACTGTCAGCCGCAGGGCACAGACTCACTCACACCCAAATACGGAAAGGCTCCCATGACGGGGAGGTTCAGAGATGCCCTGCGACCAGGTACACAGAGTCGGGGACCCAGACAATGACCACAGTTTGCCATCCCTCTATCTTCAGCCCTTTGTTCTCAGGCAAGCCCTCCCCCGCAGGCAGTCGCTCCTGACTCACATCCTATCCTGTAGCATCTTTCCATTGCACCCCCACGGGCCTGGGAGGTGTCTGATTGGCTCTGCCTGGTCACGTGCTCACTCTGCCTGGGGTGAGGTGCGGGGGGGGGGGGGGGGGGGCCCACGAGGAGAAAAGTAGACTTCACATGGAGGGGAGAAGGAGGGCCTGCTACAGAGATGGTCAGATGTTTTCCAGCAGTGCAGATCGAGGGCTGGAGGTGGAGTGCAAGGGGCTCTTACGGCCCTGACGTTAGGATTGTTCTCGATGGAGCAAGGATTTAGGTTTGGGGCAATGCTGGTTTTGCTTCTGGAAGAGAAAATACTTCTGTGCAGCCCCTAGTTGAGGTGACACAGTGGGGTGACAGTGTCAGTGCTGGTTGGGGCAGGCTTGGAGGGGAAACTTGGGGTGATCAGCGGGGGAGGTGCTGATGAGGTCGGTGGGAATGGTGGGGTGTGGGGGGATAGTGGTGGGGGCAGGGGTGGCAGGTGACGTGGCTGTGAGGGGGGGTGGCGGGGCGGGGAGGGAGGTACCACTTCTGTAGCTGGTGATGGAACTCTGTGTGGGTGTGAGGAGCTCGCTGGTCATGGTTATGCTGTGGGATGTGATGGTTTCAGAGAGCAACAGTGGTGGAAGGGCTGAGCTGCGCTCAGAGAGGAGGATGGAAGCCATACCCAACCAATGGTTGCCGTGGGGAGGTAAGAGCTCCTTCCCATCCCCATTCTGTCTTTTAAATTTTTCTTTTCTATTTCCTCACGGTAGAACATGCATATCATTTAAGACGGCAGTACCAACATCTCTTCCCCAGAGGGACGCTCCCATCCTCTTCCTCTTCTCAGAGGCCACCACTTGGAGCTGCTGCTTCTAGCAATTTTACATCTCGCGTTTCTGAGGAATGTGCATCTTTTTGATCCTTCATTTTAGACATTTCCCATTGATTTCCTATTTAGTCAATAAGAACGGAGCTCTCCTACATGGCCACACTTTCCCCTCCTAAATAGCTCTAAATAGTGGTGGGCATATCGTTTCTTTCAGAAATGTTTGCTGACCTCGACATATTCATCTATTCACATACACATGAATTCACGTGTGTATACTCATGTTGTAGGCTGTGTAGTGCCTCACGCCCCAAGACGGACACATCCTCATCCCCTGAACCTGTAAATATGTTACCCTTATGTAGCTAGAGGGACTTTGCAGTTAAAGATCTTGAGGTGGGGGAGATAATCCTGCAGTATCTGGGGGCCCAGTGTCATCACAAGGGGCTTTAGAAACGCACAACAAACGCAGGAGAGACCGAGGAGTTAGGGAGGGGAGCGGGGTCAGAGTCATGCGATGGGGGAAAGCCTGGCCGTTGCTGGCTCTGGGGCTGGATGGGGCCAGGAGCCACGGCGTGTGAGCAGCCTTTCGGAGCTGAAAAAGTCAAGGGAATGGATTCTTCCTAGAGCCTCCAGAGGAGAAGGCAGCCCTGCCAACACCGTGATGTGCAGCCCGGTGACATGAACCATTTTGAACTTCTGATTCCCAGAGCTGCAACGGAGCAGATTTGTGTTGTTTTAAGCCCTTAATTTTGTGGTAAGTTATAAGAGCAGCTGCAGGAAGTTTCTATGTGTCTATATGTATATACACACACATCCACATGCATTACATATGTGTGTATATACACACACACACATAGTTGTTAAATCAATTAATGCAGCTGTGTTCACAGCCAGGCCTTACAGTAGCCTGCAAGAGTTTCCTTTCTTTATTTCCCCAGAAGTTAATAATGACCTTGTTTCTTCATCTGCCTTATTTTCTTTGTACGTTCTGCTGATTGCTGCCTCACCTTCTGACAGCTGTCAGCGGAGCTCTCTGCAAGGGCAGTCACATCAAGTATGACATGTTTCAGTTCCAGTTCTCCAGTTTCTGCTGTCTGGGTGTGGGACGTGTCGTAGCGGCCATCCTGGGACTTCCTTTTGTGGTCCTCCTTGGCATTCCCTTTGCCCTCTTTCTGGTTGGAGTTCATGTTTTCTGGATCTCGTGTCTTCCTCTTGTTTGGTTTACTCCCCCTCCTAGAGCACGTGGTCCAGGACAGGTACCTGTCAATATCTGAATCCATTCAGTTCCCGAGTTTGGATGACAGAGTGCAAACAGTGAGAGACACCTGTGGTTTTGTCGGATTTAAAAGACCCTTTGGTGGTCGCGGGCATGGCGACCACGGCACTCAACAGACCGGAGCCTTGAGTCACAGTGCTTAGATCTGAACAGTGGCCCTCGATGCCTTCATCTGACCTCTTTTCACCTTAATCCTGGAGAATCCCTTCCTTTGTCTCGTGTGTCTTAGAGGACATCTCGCGGTTCCTGAGAAAGGAGCGTCTGAAAATATCTTTATTCTACTATCGCACCTAAATGATGATTAGGCTGCATAAAGAATTCTAATGGGAGAATTATTTTAAGAATTCCGAAGGTATTGGTCCTTTGTCTTCTTGCTTTCCACATTCACGTTGAGCAGTCTGAAGCCATTCTGGTTCCTGAAACTCTGTATGTCACTCTTTTCTCCCTCTGTGCAAGTCTGTAGGAACTGCTCTTTGTGCCAGTGTTCTGAAATTTCACAGTGACGTGCCTTGTTGTGGGTCTGCTGCCGTGCAGTGGGCCTTTTCAACTGGGCCACTAGTGTCTTGCAGTTCTGGGAAATTCTCTTGCACTCTTTCATTGGTAATGTTCCCCCGTTTTTTTAATTTTCTGTAACTCTTGCTTTTCAGATATGGAAACTTCCGGACCAGTCCTCTCTCTTTTCCATCCTCTCCACTTTTCATTTTTCTTTTTGAGGTACCCTTTGCGTTGAGTTTCACATCTTTAGCATGGTTTGTATTTCTACGGACCTTTTTTGTTCTTTGGATGCTCTTTTTAAACAGCACCACGTCCTTGTTTCATGAATGTAGTATCTTCTCTGTGCGCGACGTGTGTCTTTTCCAAGTTGGGTTTTGGTTTGGTTTGGTTTGTTTGTTCTTGTCTCTATTGTCCAAGTCAGAGGCCTCCCCAGCTGTCTGCTGGTCCATGGTTATGCTGTATAGGACTAAGAAGAGGGGACTGGAAGGCTGATTGGGAGTTCTGTGTGTGATGGTGAAGCTTGCTTCCTGGCAGGTCCACACTGGTTGACCCACACAAGCCATTTGGACACCATCTGGGTTCTGGGGGCAGCCTCTATATCCGTAGGCCTTTCCTCTCAGACTGGTAAGATTCTCCAGAGAAGAAGGTAAGGGTCTGGCTGCCCGGGGTCGAGGAGCCCAGTGGGGGAAGAGCTGGGGGCACTCAACATCAGCATTGAAAATAACCTTCATCTCCTTGATTTTGATCTTTTACCTTTGCTCTCAGCTGTGCCAGTCAGCTCTGTACAAAGACCCTGTGTTTTGTGCTCCCCAGAAGGTAAACCTTCAGACTTCTGGGGGAGGGGGTCTAGGGCTTTTCCTTCTTTCATTCAGTCTGCTTAATTTTCACACATGGGTCCTCTCCACCCCTGGCCTGGGAGGTACCTGGTGCCCTTGCCTCCAGTGTCTTTGAAGGATTCCTGTTATAAATTTGGTTTGTTTTGATTTGATTTTGATTTGAAAGCAGTTTTGTCTGAAATCTGGCCATTGCAAGTCTGCTTTCCAGACCCCAAAATTTCGTTGGTGGTGTCTCCTCTTTGTTCAGCCCACTCGTGTGACTGTACGTCTTTAAAAAAGCTTTCTACTAAGTTGGATTTAGAAGGCAGTGAAACTGGGTGTGCGTATTCAAAATCCCAGTCCTTTTTCCACAACAGTTTTGTAATTGGAGTAGTAATAATGGTGACCGTGTCAGTTGTGATACCAAGAATTTTTTATGATGTGGGATTCCTTGAACGTTTGTGAAAGTTATTGTTAGAAACATTATTTATGGCCCCTGTGGCCATTAGAAGTATCAAGGAGGAAATAAAAGCTGCCTGTCATGGTGGTAGGGTTTTTGGCATGGGTTTTTCTTTGGTGGTGGTTCTTGTGGTACAGCCCTTGGCGTGGGTGAAGAGGATGCTTCAGTGCCAGAAGCAGCAGAGCCATGCTTGGCGAAGGACCGTCATGGTGGGCACAGGCTGCTGTGTTGGGACTGTGGGCCTTGGGGCAGGTCCCTCCCCTCAGAAGGGCTGCTGGAGACAAGGAAGCTTCTAGAGCCAGGTAGGGAGCGCTGTGTCAAGTCCTGGACCACGGCCACCACAGTGGGCCCCTGGCGTTGTGCAGCGCGTAGCCTGCCTGGGCATATGCTGGATGGTTTTAGATAATGCGGGGTGACTCTGAGGAACACTTTCTGACAGATCTGTTCCACCGAGGAACACAAAGGAACCTACAGACTGACCCAGGTCAGCTGAATTTGCCTGGAGGCTAGCGCACGCAGCTCTGATATCGGGGGATACGTGGGAGAAGGGGAGGAGGAAAGAGCATTTCCCTTCCTTTCCGGGGTGTCTGCCCTCAGGGTCAATGCCTTGTGATGTTCTGCTTTTCCCTCCTACTTCCTTCCTCTTCTCGCTGGCAATCAGAGGTTCTCTGAAAGTGTTTGTTTTTTTTTTTCCTCACAGAAGCTCCCTGGATATTTCTAGGCCTCAGGCAGTGCTGAGACAAACATCTGGCAGAGGTTATCTGCCTGTATTTTGTGCCCGGGTCTTCATGGACTCCATGCTGGGGCTCTGGGGCTCCTAAAGGTGTCCCAGCCTTGTCTGCTTCTCCCCTTTGCCCTTGGCGCCCCCAATAGCTTGGCAGGGCAGGGCTAGAAGACGCCTTGTAGATCATGTAGTCCAACTCGCCCATTTCATGGATGAGGAAGCTGAGGGCGGGAGGCCCTAGTCAGGACTAGAACGCCCATCTGCTGACTCCGGGTTCAATGTTCTTTCCAACCAGACTCTGCCTGTCTTAGCTTCCACATCTTTTTGCAGGCTTTGATGTGGGGGGTGGGAGGCCATTGGACATGTTTGCGCTAACAAGCTGTGTGTGGGTTTGAAGGGGAATTGCTGGCTGGTAATGGAGGGAAGGCTCATGGAGTTCTGGGTTGGACCAGTTCTCTAACGGACTCTCAAGAGTTGTTTCTGTGCCGTGGTGTGAGTTGGGGGACACAGCTTCACAGAGACCGCCCTCAGAGCTTTAGTGAGAGAGATCTGGGTTCAGGCCTCCGCTCTGACTCTGGAATACGGACAAATCCTAATCTTTTTGAGTTTGAGGTTCCACTGCAAGCGGGGGATAGTAATCGTACTAGTAGCTGCCCGCAGGCAGGCAGGCCGGCCTGTCACGTGCTTAGCACCGCGTCTGACACGTAAAGCAACACTCTCTGTTGCCGTCTGCGCACGCACGCGTGTACTGGGGCAGCAGACGTGCGTGGAGCCCAGTAGGGGGCTGCGCTGAGAAGTTGCACCTGGAGTTTGCTCAGGGCTCACCTGTGGGGCTTGGCGCACCCTCAGCCCGGTGAGGTTTTAACTTACAGCCCCTCCTGTCCTGGCCCAAAGGAGGCTCCTCCCAGTGCCAGTCTCCCCCTCTGCACCCGAGGCAGAGCCCACCTCCCTGCGAAGCCAAGTCCCTGGGGAAGGGGCTGTGCCCGTGGGAGACCCAAGCCTGTGCTTTCTCCAGTGCCTGGTTTTCCAGGGAGCCTTGGCTGGAGGGGGATGGGAGAAGAAGCCCAAGAGGGAGGGGAAGCCGGGGAAGCAGAACGGGAACTGGAAGGGGAAGGGTGTGGGTGGGCCCAGATCCAGTGCCTCCCACTTTCCTTCTCCTGCCAATCCCCTCCCTGCAGGCGGGTGCACTGGAGGCAGGGGCTTGGCCCGTGTTTCCTCCTGGGGGGTGGGGAACCGAGAACTCAGTGTCTCCGAGCAGAGGGGGTTGAATCTGCAACACCCCCACCCCTAGCTGAGGCCTGCGGCAGGGGCTTTGTTATTTTACTGGCTTGAGGCCCACACCTGAAGCAGGGAAGATGAAAAGCCCCTAAAATTAAGCTGTGTGGGTGCGGAAGGCCCCCTCAAGCCCCCCAGTTTCCCGAGGCAAATGGGGCCGATTTGTGGGGTGGGGGGGAGAGCAGCCTCTGGTCCGCCCTCAGCGTGGCCTTGGCTGTGGCCTCTCCCCACCAGGACGTCCTCTCAACAGCACTGCAGACCTAGGCCTTCAGCCTGGCCGCAGCCCGAGTTCAACCTCAGCTTTCTCTGGGCCCAGGCGCTGGTCCTAAAGTGAGGTGACATTCATTTCACTACATCCTGTGACTGCAGCTCACTTCCTCCACGTGGTGGGAGCGGTGTGGGGGTGGGGGCGTGAGCGGAGGACAGATTAGAAGGAAAATGTAGCAGGGCTGGGGACCTCTGGGATTTCCCAGGGGGTGGCTGGGTGGGAGGAAGGGTGCGGGAAGCTTTCAAAGGAGAGAACAGAAGTGAATGAAGAGAAGGGAGGAGGCAGGAGGCAGTTGGAAGGCCCAGAAGTGGCACCCACTGCCACAGCAACGCGGAGGCCCGGGGAGACTGTGGCCGCCGCGGAGGCAGGAGGCGGCCCTGAGGGAAGCCAGGCAGTACCCTGCCAGCTGAGTCGGCCTCGGTTTCCCCCGCTCTCTGGCGTGCCAGGCTGGCCCGAGCTGCCGGTGAGCTTGGGAAGAGGAGTGAGGTCCGAGTTGCTTGGGGCTGAGGGGGGAGGAGTGTCAGGTGGGGCCTGGGTTGGGGGTGCCCTGCCCTGCTGACCCCTCTTGTCTTCCCCCCACAGGTGGAGCCACTGGAAGCCCACACCCCAGGCAGCCGGAGTCAGAGTTTCACCGGGATCTATGTCTAAGTTCTAACTCTTGCTTACAAAGACCACGATAATTCCTTCCCCAAAGCCCAGCAGCCCCCCAGCCCCGCGCAGCCCCAGCCTGCCTCCCACCGCCCAGCTGCCCGCAATGCCCTCCAGCGGCCCCGGGGACACCAGCAGCTCCGCTCCGGAGCGGGAGGAGGACCGCAAGGTGAGCGGCTGGCTCTGCCCAGGACCCCCTGGCCCCAGCCCTGGGACGGGGAGAGGGAGGGCCCGTCCCCAAGTAATGACAGCTCCCTCTGAGCGCTGGACTGTTCACCTCAGCCTTCACACTGGGCGGTGGGGAGGGCTGATGTCCCTGTTAGAGCCATGGTTTGTAGAGGTTTGGTCTTGGGGGTACGGCGGGAATTTGAAGCACATAGTCAGGCTCTAGTACCCAGGCTTTTAACTCTCCTGGTGTTTAAGTAGAGGTTCAAGCCCCGGGTCTCTATGGTGTTGGGGGACAGCCCAGCAGAGTGTCCCCAAACCCAGATTCCTCTCTGGATTGGCCTCTACCAGCTCTGTGTCCTCATGTGGGTCCCTTCACCTGTCTTAGCTGCCTCTGCTTCCCCAGAGTATTCAATAGCTTCCGGGAGGCCAAAGACAAAGACAAGTTTGGGGAGGCTTAGTAGATAGGAGGCCGCGTGAGGGCTCCCCCTCTCAGAGTGCCAGGCACACTGTGACACCAGTCATCCTGGAGATGATGATTTCCTGCCCCTCACCCCCACCCCGGTTTCTGAATGTCACTTCTGACCATGGAGCCAATGACATCCTTGTTCTCAGAGCCCCCTGCAGGGTGAGCTCAGCACTCTCTGCTGAACTCCAGAATGGGCCTGAATCAAAGGAGATCCCCGCAGATCCGTAGGGATTCCTGCTCGGTCCCAATAGGCTGCCTTGGGACCATGCCAAGCTGTGTCCACCTATAGGCAAAGCCACCCTGAACCCCCCAAATCGGGCTCTATTTTCGCTGTCTGGCAGTGAGATGGTAAACCCCACCACCACCTTTCTGGAGAAGCTATGCAGCTATGGGTCTTTCTGGGGTGTCCTATCTGTTGTGCTCTGGTCCCCACAGTTCTCTCTGCCTGTTACCCTTTTTCTGAGTAGGAGGGAGGGGTGGTGAGGCTCGGGGGGTATAGTTTGTCCTTCTGGACACCTGGCAGCAGGTATGGGCCCCCTGGGCACTGCAAGGAGTGTCCCATCTGCTTGCCCACCATCAGGGACAGCTCTGAGACCCGCCCCCTGCTTATCCTCCCCAATGTGCCCCCACGCGTGCTCAGCTCCTTCCTGGGTTCCCTCAGCCTTACAGCCTGTTTTTGTTCTCTGAGTGATTTCCAGCCAGTTGGTTCTCGGGAACAACCCTTGAAATAAGTGGGGCAAGGACAGATGGCCTTAGTTTACAGATGAGGAAGCTGAGCCCGGCCACTCAGTGGTGGGTCCAGATGAGAGCCCGGTGGATCAGAACCTTTCCCGCCAGCCCACCTGTGTCAGTCCTTGTGTGGACACACACGTGGGTGTGTGCACGAAACCCGGTCACCTGCCTTCCCAGCTTGGAATTATGCGAATGCCCTAGCGGGTGGTGTGTACCCAGGGAGCTGGGGAGAAAGTACTTGCCATGGCCTGCTGAGCCAGGCTCCTAGGGGCCACGGGTCCCCTTCTTTCTGACCCCACAGAAAAAGAACAAGTAGTCCAGGTTATCCCACGGGCCTTCTGAGCTACTCCTGTCTCAGGCAGCCATCGGGCCACACCCTGCCGCCACAGAGTCAGGGCCACCTGTGCTCTTGAGTGGAGGCTCTGGGTAATTCCTTTCCTCCATCGGGTCTGTTTTGCTCCTCTGTCGGATTAGGTGACCTTGACCTCCCTACCCGCTCTGATGCCCCGGCTGGTGCTGACAGAGCTCTGTGTCCACACACCTGCGGTTGGTGGTCGGCTGCCCCCCACAGGTGGGGAAGGTGGGGACAGTCGGGCCAAGCTTCTCTTGTTACCGGACAGTGCTGCCCTAGATAGCAGAGCCGCTGGCTCCCTCGCACGGAAAGCAGCAGAGCAGGCTTTCTGTTCTGACAGTTTAAGATAGAGAAAGAGCGCTGGATGGAGTCAGAAGCCCCAGGTCCCAGGCCCGAGGACGCCACTTCCTGGAGATGTGACTTCAGGCCATCTGGGTTTGCGTTTGCTCAGCTGTAAAGTGGGGATAGTAACTCTAGCTGTGCCTGTTTTACAGGGTGGTTGTGGAAGTCAGATGAGGTCATGGGCATGGAAATGCCCTGCAAACAGCAAAGTCTGGTCCAATTATGAGGGATTACGACTGCTATTATTATCTACCCATAGTAACTGTTCTGGCTCATGCGGCAACAAACACACACCCAGGCCCAGATCCTCGTGCTGATAGAGCGGGCTGATAGACGGGGCCGGGCTCGGCCGGCGCTCCTCCCCAGCCGCCCACGCCCGCGGTGCGCATGCTGGCTCACCTGGCACACCTCCCTGGCACCTCTGGGCTGGCTCCCGCAGCTCCGGGGAGCCGCCCGGGGAGGGCGGGTAGAGACACTGACAGCCGCCCACAGCAGCCAGAGAGAGCCAGGCCTGGGGCAGAGGAGCCATGTCACTGCAGAGGGGGACAATGGGCGTGGGCTGCAGCCCAAGGAGTCTGGCAGAGTTGCCAGGGGCACCTGGCACTAAGGAACTGTTTGGTGAGCCAGAGGGAAGGGGTGTGGCCACCCACTGGCCCCTGCTCCGTGGGCCCCACGTGTCCTTCCAGCCTCCTTCCCGGCCATGCCTCCCCGTACCTTCCACTCCGGTACTTCCTGGAGCTGCCAGCCCTTTGTTTATGCCCCTTCCTCTGCCTGGTGTGCCCTTTCCCTAATTTTCACTGCTCCTCTCTGATCAGAGCCCTTGCTTCCTTTGGTCTGCCTTGAATTACAGTTTGTAGGGGACCCGGGGTTTTCAAAATGTGACCCCTGAACCAGCAGCATCCAGTGGTACCTGGAAAGGTTAGAAATGCCAATCAGAGCTTCTGGGGCTGGGGCCCAGCAGTCCATGTTTTAACCAGGCCTCTAGGGCATCTGAAAAGGACTGGCGTGGATAACAGGCAGCCCCGCTGCTGCCCCTGCAGGGCCCGGCCTGACTAGCACAGAGTAGGTGCTCAGGAAGTGGCTAGGGTAGGAAGAAAAATGAGAGTGGTAAGACCCCTCCACAGGAGAACAGCCTGGGGGCTGGATCCGGCAGGCTGGGTGTGGAGCCAGGGGTGAGAGCCGAGGAGCACGTTTATGGCTGGGAGTGCAGGGAGGTCTGCCCAGCATCCCTTCTCCCCATGGCCTCCCCTACCCTGCCATCCATATGTTGGAGGGGGAGGGAGCTACTGGGGAGGCTGGGACAATGCAGGTTTTGGGGGAGCTGAGTGCTGGGGTTCTCGCCAGGCTGGGTCAGCTGGGGAAATGTGGCCACAGTGAAGGGAGGGGGAGCTGGCCTTATGGGAGATGGGTGGGGAGGTAAAGAGCAGGGAGGCCAGGAGCGGGGGGTGGGGTGTCAGGCCCTGCATGGACGGGAGGGGAGGGGCAGAGGGAATAGGAAAGGGGACCAAGAGCATTCCAACCTTGGGGCTAGAAGGGCCTCCTCAGATCCCCAAATATGAATCAGTGCCTGGCCAAGAGTCCAAGCCCCAGGCTGGGCCCCCGATCGTGCGGCTCCCCTCTTTCTTTCCTCTGGCCTCAGAAGCACAACAGCCAAGCTGCACCGAGTGCTGCTGTCTGCCAGGTGCTAGTTCGAGCTCTGTGCTCACGTGGTTTTATTTCACCCTTACTGTTGCTCCGTAAGGTCGGCTCTGTTTTTCAGCACTCTGTCTTGGTAACCGCCGAATGGATGCTTAGAGACGTGAGGTCATTTGCCTAAGGTCACACAGCTAGTGAGTGGCTCCTCTGGGGGCATAGCGCTCAGGCAGGCTGCCCCCTGTAGGAAGAGCTCCACAGTCCTGCTCACACTGCTTCTCCTGGAGGTTCAAGGATGTTTATCTAGACTGGAAGTTGGGACGGTCAGGGAATGCTTTACTTGGTGTGAGCGCTCTTGCCCCAGGGTGATTGGGGGCGCTTCATCTCCATTAAGAATTCACACACAGGGGCGCCTGGGTGGCACACCGGTTAAGCGTCTGCCTTCTGCTCAGGGCGTGATCCCAGCCTTATGGGATCGAGCCCCACATCAGGCTCCTCCGCTATGAGCCTGCTTCTTCCTCTCCCACTCCCCCTGCTTGTGTTCCCTCTCTCGCTGGCTGTCTCTATCTCTGTCAAATAAATAAATAAAATCTTAAAAAAAAAAAAAAAGAATTCACATACAAGCCTAGTATACACACATACACATACACACACACACACCCACTCCAGATGCATACTCTTCAATGAAGGCAGTGCCATGGTCGCGCTGCTCCTTACCATTCCTCCCTCCCCGCCTACATGCCTCTCTCCCTCCTGCATGCATTGTTTCTCTTTTCTCCTCTTCCTCTCTTTCCTTCCAGGTACCTTTCCAGGTACCTGGCACATAGTGGGGCTCCGCAGGTCTGGCAGATGAGCTGAATAAACATCCCTGGAGGACCTAGTCAAGGAAAGGGGATAGGAAGATACAAGTCGTGGCTGCCATCCAGAGGACAGCTGGGGAGTACAAGCAATGGCAGGGGGTGTGGATTCGTGCTGGGCGAGCACAGCAAGTGTGCCTGTGTGCATGTGCGTGTGTGGACACGTGTGTGTGTGTGTGTGTGGCCAGTGCTGTGGCTGGGCTTGTTCCTCCTCACCCAAGGCCAACCTGGAGGCCTGACAGGTGCCAGCTTCCCTTGGGCACTCACTACTTCCTGCGGTCAGCACACAGGCTCGAGGGCGCCCTGGGTGGGCTTCTCCCAGCTCCACTCTCCGCCGTTCTTGCTGGTCTCTGGGTCCACTGCCTGCTCGGCAGGCTCTGCGTTCATTACACTCAGATGCCCACACACCGTTGCTGAGGGCCGGCTCTTTGCTTTCTGATAGTCGCTATAGAGGTGTTGAAATAGCATCCCTCTTAGTACCTTCAAGCACTGAGAGAAAAGGCAACTGTACCCTTCCCTCTTCGGGAGCCCAGCTAAGGAGAAGGGCGCGTCCATTTTTAGCGGAATCGGCAAGGTGCTTGGGCAGGTGGAGCAGGGGTGGGATGCATGCAGTGTCCGCCCTCGTGCTGACTGGGACCTGTGTTCTCGTGTTCAGATTCTCTCAAGTTCTCTGAGTTAGGAATGACGGGTGTGCCTCAGGGAGCTTGAGGGCTCGGTTCCAGATCACCACCGTAAAGTGAGCGTCGCACTAAAGCAAGTCACACGAATTTTTTTGACTTCCCAGTGCATAAAAGTCATGTTTGTGCTCTTCCAGAGTCTATCAAGTGTGCAATGACATGTCTAAGAAATTTACATACTTTAATTTTAAAATAGTGCTAAAAAATGCTAACCCTCTGAGCTTTCAGCAAGTTGTAATCACTGGTCACCGTAACAGATATAGTAGTAATAATAAGGAAAAAATTGGGAATATTGCAAGAATTACCAGAATGTGACACAGAGACACGAAGCGAGTGAAATGCTGTTTTAAAAGTGGCGCCGATAGACTTGCTGGACGCAGGGTTGCCCCAGACCTTCAGTTCATTAAACGTGCGATATCCGTGCAGCGCAGTGGAAGGAGGTAGGCCCGTGCGCGTCCTGTTCCCATAACCTGCAGTCGATACAGTTGGGAGCGGGCGTCCCTGGGACCCTGGAGACCGGTGTTTGAATCTGGACTCTGCTGCGTGACTCAGCTACGTGGCCTCTGAGCTGGAAATGAGCGGTTTGCGTGGTGTGTGTTTAACACGGGGCCTGGCACGTACTCATACTCAGTTAGTCTTGGGGCTGATTTTGCATAACTAGCTAGCTTGCTGTCTACCTACCCAGCGATCTCTTCATCTACCTGCCTGCCCACCCATCCGTGCTGTAGGTCTGCAGCCCAAGGAGTGCAGGGGCATGGGGCGAGAGTGTGGAAAATATAGGTGGGGTGGGAATGGTGTGGGTTGAAAATCCACGGAGAACCTGCTCTGTGGAAGGAAGGTTATTTCTGGGTCTTTGACAACAGGCAGGCCTGAGGTCCCTCTTCCCTTCACACACTGAATAGAAGCAACACTGAGGCGAGAGACTGGGAGCCCTAAGTCTTGTTGTGAGAGGCTGTGGCTACCTTCAGAGGCTCGGGTGAGGGTCCTGCAGGCCTTCAGTGGTCAGACTGGTGATGGAGCCCCTCCCTGCCAGGAAGCGTGTCCCCCAGGACCTGGGCCAGAAATGCTGAGCTCAGCTCTGCAGAATAGAAAAGGACAAGCTGCAGTGGGTGTCCTGGGATGATGGGGAAGCGGCGGGGAGGCAATGCCCTTCCTTTCTGGCACCTGGGCCTGGCCCTGCCCTGCGGAGAGCCACAGTGCAATTAGGGAGATTACTTACAATCGTCCCACGCAACGTTTGCACAGTATGGAAGGGCATGTAAAGGAGTTTCCTTGGCTTGGCAATTAATTCACTTAATCCTCACGATTGCCCTGGAGGCATATCCTCTCATTATCCCCATTTTAGAGATGAGGAATTGAGGCATAGGGAGGTTAAGAAAGTTCGCAAAGGTCACATGGCTGTGAAGCAGTTTCATCTAGATTCTTTCCTTCTGTAAATCAAGACAAATCATGCCCGATTGTAGTGCCTCCAGAAGGGGGTCCCCAGTGGGGTGGGGATGAGATGGCGGGCTGTGCAGGGCCGGCGCGGGCTCGGGTCCGCGGAGGGGGACACTCTACTCAGGTACTTCTTTGTTTATGTGTTGTTTTTCTCTCTAAATCGAGTGTTCTGTTTGCTTATCTTTGTATCCAGTACACAGTAGGTACTGGATAGATATTTTTGAGCGTGCCCGCTGGCCTGGCCTCCTATCGGCCTTGAGGCCACTGAGGTTAACAGGGCTGGGCTGCTGTGTGTTGGGTGTGTGCCTAGTGGAGTCTCCATTCTGGAAGGGGCTGAGGCCCCAGCATGGTGTACAGGTTGTGGGTGAGGGTTGTAGCCCTGGCTGGAGGGCCTGGGAAAACCCACAAGCACCACCCTTTTCAACCATTTGGCACTTATGGAGCACCTGCTGTGTGCAGGTAACCTGGGAGCTGTGGGGGCTTGGAGGGCAGAACACGACGTGGCGGTACCCTCCAGGAGCATGGCCTTTTGGGAGGGATGGAGGCTTTCATCGATATGTATAGTACGAAGCAGACTAAGCAGTCGATGAATACTTATTGAATATGGTCGAATAATTGAAACGGGGCTGAGAGCTTTGGGAGGTTAACAGCAGGGGGCTTTGGAGGGTATGCAGAAGTATGAGCCTTTGCAACCATTCCCGGGGCCACTGTGTGGCCACTTACACTGCAGCCTCATATCCCTGCCCCCCAGCATCTTGCCCTGCTGCCCACCTGCGTCTAGGCCCAGCCTGGGCGCATGGCACCTGTCAGCCTGTGTGCACGCTGTGCTGTGCGGGGGTCCTGTGGCCATTGCTCTGCAGACCTGGGCCTCAGGCAACCCAGAATGGGGCTGGGCCTGGCGGAAAGGCCCATTGGTTTCACTGAATTGCACGATCTCAGACAGACCCCTGGAGGCCAGCCAGCCAGCTGGCCAAGGCTGTCCGTGCTTCTTGTCCCAAAGGGTCCGGGCAAGTGGCTGGCTAGATCCGGCAAGTTCATCCCCTCCACTCAAACACCAACTCGAGACATCTGCTCAACGGATGCTGTGTCAGTAGCATCCGGTGTATGTTCTGAAGGGAGCCCGTACATCTGGCTGGTTGGCTCCGGGCGGGACATAGATCTCTTAAGGGGAGGGGTCCTGTGTCCAGGCAGGAGCCTCCTGAGACAGCTGCGTGGATATGCACACTTGAATGCCAGTGTGTGCCTCTACCTCGGATTGCCTGTGTGCTCATGGTTTCCCGGTGACGCACACGGTGACACACGTCAGGAGCACAGAGCGTAGTAGGGTATAGTGGCGTGTTGCAGCAGAAAGACCCATGAGCCTGGAATCAAAAGATTTAAATGTTGGTTCTAAAGCCTTTTTTCCTGGCTTTCTGATCTCTGCAAGTTAGATAACCCCTCTGAGCTTCAGATCTCCCGCCTGTGTGTTGGAAGAAAATAATACGGGCCCTGCTTTCTGTAAAGCAGAAGAATAAAACGGAACAACGTATGTGAAAATGCTTTGTTAATTACCACGTACTGTACAACTGCGAGAGATTATTATCGTCACAGCCCAGCTCATCAGAATGAGAAGTTGTATGTGGCTTAAAATAATCCATCCAGTGAGCTGTGTTAAAATCTAGGTCAAATCATAGCCTCAGAAGTTTAGAGAGGCTGATGGTAACTACCTAATCTAACAGGCCACCAAATGTAAAGGTGCTTTGAAAGCTGTGAAGAGTTACATAAATGTAAAGTGACGTGACTGTGTTTAAGCCTAGAAAGTACATGTTGGTCATCTGGTTTCCTGATTCGAGATCATAAAGATCAGAGGAGGACTGGAGCCTCGTGCACAGTTACAGTCATGCCGGTGTGTGGATTTACATGTGTACTGCTCTGTGTGTGTGTGTGTGTGTGTGTGTGTGTGTGTGTGTACTCTCTCACGGAGGACCTACTATGTGGCCGTCACTCCTCAAGGGTTTTTGAGTGCCTGCCTCACACTAGGTGCCTCGGTCTAGGTGCTGGGGGTGCCGAGGTAAGACACAGTCCCTTCCCCCAAGGGGCTCATGGCCTGTCTAGGACACTAGCTGGCAGTTGCAGTGTGGGGAATGGGTGCTATGGGGGAGAGAGGACCTATGGACTCCGTCAGAGGATCAGAGGAGGGAGCCTAGGGGAAGGAAATCTGGGAAATGAGGTTGGAAAAGGAAGAGTTTGCTGGTCAACCTGAGGGGGAGGTAGTTGGGGCAGAAGGAATGGTCTGTGCCAAGGTGCTGGACAGGGGGGAGGGGGTGGAGCAGCCTGTTTTTGCACCTGGTGCAGTCGGTTGGCCATGGGTGGGAGGAAGGCAGCAGGGAGAGGAGACCAAGGCGGCCCGCCAGATTCTGGGGGCCTTCCTTCACTCGGGCTAAGGAGCTTGGCTTGATCCTGCAGGCCCCTGGGAGCCCCCTCGGCAAGGGCTTAAGCTCTGCAGAGTGACATAATCAGCTTTGCATTTTGGAAAGATCAGAGAGCCCCATGTTCCTGAGTATCTCACTGCAGCAGGACCAGCTAGATGCTGGGGTTTGTCTGTAGCAGTGAGTGATGGCTGCAAATGCAGGGCGCTGGGATTTGCATAGGGATGGGAAGGGAGGGCGGGGGGAAGAGGGAGGGATGCACTTTTGTGAATAGTTCTGGTCAGGATGTGTGGAGCAGAAGTTAGCAGTCCTGGAGGGACTGTATCATGTGTCAGCTTTGGATATATTACTACCTCATTGAATTGTCACAGCATCGTTGTAAAGAAGATGTTATCACCCCCGTTTTATAGGCGAGGAAAGCAAGACTCAGGGTAAATAGCATGAAGTTACTAGTGAGTCAAGAGTCCAGCTCACACCACCCACACACACCGCCCTCTCCAAATCCCATCCAACTAGAATTTCAGCCCCCTCCTGCCACCTCCCACTGTAGGGATTGACTAATTCAGTCCCCTTCATGGACGGATGAGGAAACCAACCTGGGCTCATGTCTGTTCCTGCTCAATTTGTTACTGTTTTCCAGCTGCTCCAAGTCACCGTGGATCCGATTCTCCCCTTTCAGAGTATTAGTGACGCCGCCTAATTCAGTGCTGCTTACAGATTTGATAAGCATAGTTTACATGCCTTTGCTCAGCCCATCAGCAAAGATATTGAATGAACCCGGCCCCATGACAGATGTGAGAATGGACCACTTGATACGCCTCCTTGAGGGGCATGGCTCTGAGCCATCTGCTCACCCTCCTCTGTGTGTTATCCCCCCAACTCTGTGTGAACTCAGGCAAGCCTGGAGCAGGAGGTCCCACCGCCCTTCTCTTTGCCCTTATGACATCACTACATCGCAAAAGAGTGTGTGTTGGCCCCAAATAGCATGCTTTTCACAGAGCCATACTTTAGGGCCTAATGGAAAGGGCATGGGCCAGGAGTTGCATAGACCTAGGTTCAAGCTCCCACTCAGGCTCTTGGGGAGCTTTGGTTTGTTCAGGCACAAGCCAGGGGTGCCTGAGGCCTGAACGCCAGATGGGGCATATCGTACCGTGCCTGGCACCTGGCGCGGGGCACAGACTCGGCATGCGGCGGCCTGCCCTGGTGATGTCCACACTCTCAACGTGTCGGGGCCTGGTGAGGTGGCATGGCATCCGGGCAGTCCTTCCTCCCGGGGTGTATTGCGCTGCATTGAATACAACGGGGGATGTGTGTCGAGCATCTCGTGCGCGTCCGGCATAGACCGTGTCGCCACCATGCAGAATCACAGCCGTCTCCAGCTAGTGCAGGAGCTGCCTGCCAGGGGCCTCCCGGGCTTTTTCCGCGTGCTGATGGGAGCCAGGGCTTAGGGTTCCCGGAATGTCAAGTATCTTTGCTGTTAGGTCATTGCAGTGGGCTAACTGTGGTTCCTAGTGCAGAGGCTCCTAATGGCCTTTGCATCTCAGGTCAGTTCACAATAAAAGAAACTCCGCTACATCCCTCTGTCGGAAATGCAGTCTGTTAAAGAAATAGTTCATAGCCCAGAATTTCTGGGCAGTAGGAGTCTTTCCAAACCCTGCGGCCACTCAGACTGATCCTGATCCACATTGGTGGCCCCCTCTTGCCCATTGCCTTGTGCATTCCCCTCCCAGGGGCCCTGCCGGGAGGAACGGTCAGCAGCTTGGCGAGGTCTGGCCTCGTGCTTTCCAGGCCAACACAGGGGCTGCGTGGGTCTCCTGCCGCCAGGGAATATGTAAGCCCCCCTCTCGTGGGGGGGCCTGTGGAATACTCACTAAGTGCGGGGCCGGGTCTAGGCTCTGGGAACTCAGCAGTGCACAACACAGACAAGGGGACAAAACGTCAGTTCATTCCTCTTGAAAACTTGAGAAGCAGGCAGAATGGGCAGCTTCGGGCTCCCCTCTTATGGATGAGGAGAGTGAGGCTTGGAGAAGGTGATATGCTGTAACTAACTAATGGGCTAGCCTGGCCCAAACCCTCGTGGGTCTGCTCTAAGTCCTGTGCCTTTACATGACCTTACATGACCTCACACTGACTCTGTTTTGTACATGCTGAGTTACCTGGTCAGAATGACCAAGACAGTGCCCATTTTGCAGCGGTGGAGTCCGACCGAAAGCACCATCTCAGCCTGAAATTCACTACCATTGCATAGATCCAGTTGAAACCATCACCAGGATTAAGGTGCACTGGTAATACTTCCTCTCTCTGCGATCCAAGTGGTCATTTCTTCTACGGAAGTGTCTGCGGGGGTCTCAATGACAGCCCAGAACCAGAGGCCTTGCCTACCGTGGGCTATGTGCCCCAGCCCCTCCACCGTCTGGCTGTCCCCCCTGTGGACGTCCTGCCCTCACAGCTTCTCTGCTATGTTTTCCTGAAAAGAGCCTGTCAAGGGTCTCTGGTCCTCTCCACCCTGGACCCTCCCCTCCCGCCTACAGACGGGCAAACCACAAGCTATTTTGAAATCACAGAAAATGAAAGTTGAGTGGGATGTTGAGGGACATCTTGATTAAATCCACTGGGAACCTGGGCACCCTCGCTTTCTCTCCTGTGGCACCGGTGCCGCTCTGGGCTGGCACCCTCCCTGGGGGGGGGGGGACTGTGAAGTCATCTTCAGCTCCTGGCGTCCTGCAGGAGCTTGAAGAGCTGCCCGTGGTCCCTCCGCTGGGTCAGGGTCCCTTTCTCCTTCCCCGGCGTTGTATCTGTTTGTGATTAGTCATGCTGGAGCCGGCTGAGTCAGAAGCGACCCGTGGGTGGTTTGTGGCCGGGCTGCTGGAGCAGTGAGGCAGGAGGACTTTCTAGGTTTACGTCTCCGGGCTCCATGAGACAACGTAGCAGGGCCTGGCCCTGGCAGGTGCTGGGTGATGTGGGTCCCCAAACCAGACTTTGGGTCCACAACTCCATGAGTGCAGGCAGGGCATCCAGATGAACCAGGACCCTGTCCCTGAGGTGCTCCCGTGGGGTGACAGGCATCCGGGGCAAGCCCTTCTGAGCAGGTGTATTCACAGGGGCCTTGAAAGTTCTCCATCGTTGGCCACAGTCCTCATTCCAAGTGTTGCACCTGCTTCCAATCGCTAAGTTTAATATTTCTTTTTGGGGGATCTTATTCTCAAGAAAGGTGATCTGTTAAATAATATGACTCATTTGATTTTTGAACCTGTGTAAGATGTGTTTCACGGAAATAAACTCCTATCCAGAAACACACTTTTTGTCAGAGCACGTGTTGTGATTCTGTGGTTGAGAAAACACGTTCACCAGGAGGGAGCGCGGCACAGCGTCGGGCGGCAGCATCTACCCTGAAGTCCCCCGAGGTTCTGTTTACATGGGACCTGAAGGGTCGGCTCCCACTTTGCCAGGCCAGAGACGGACGAAGGTCACCCCTGCCGGGGGAACAGCCCGGTGTGACCCTGGAAGTGTGGCCGTTGTGGGGGTCGGGGGACGGGGAGGGGGCCTCTGTGAACCAGCCCCTGGTTCATAGGCTGTGTCTGTACCCACAGGAGGGAGAGGAGCAGGAGGAGGCTCGTGGCAAGGAGGAGCGGCAGGAGGCCAGCACGACCACGCGGAAGGTGGGGCGGCCTGGACGGAAGCGCAAGCACCCCCCGGTGAGTGTCACGGCGTTCCCCCAGCACGCACACACGCATGCACACGCGTGCCCGCACACACGCTCTAAACAGCAGTCATGTGTGTCCTGTAGGCACCTGGGGACATTCGGGCTGGGCCATGGGGTGCAGAGCTCACTGACATTCCCCATCCTCGGAACCCTACCACCACCCTCACAACTTTCCGGTTTCTGCCTTGAACGGGAAGTCCCTAGAGACCAGAGGACTGTGAGTTGTGGCAGAGCTGGGACTTCCTTCTGGAAGGGGCAGTAAGAGAGCCTGACAGTGACCCCAGGCTAGGCCTGTGGCTTTGGCAGAAGGACTTGCTATTCCCTGGGCAGCCTGCACAGGCCCCTTCCTCCCCATTTACACACCCACCTTGGGCCTCAGCCCCACCTGAGAACCCGGAGGAAGGGAGCCCAGGCCTGCGAGTCCGATCAAAGTGAGGAGAGATGCAGGCCAATGGGTCCCTTCAGAATAAAGAAGGAGCCCCAGACACTGTTGAAGTGTGGGCTTCAGGGCTGGCCCCAAGCCCAGGCCTGGGGTTGCCCCAGATGAACAGTGCTCCAGAGGGCACGGCCCGTGGGCTCTAGGAGCCTGCCTGCCTACGCCTCAGACTTAGAGGCAGAGCTGTAGTTATTTGCCAGCGCCGAAGACAGCTGGCTCCTTTCTTTCAGCCCCTTCCAGCTGAGAACGGGAAAGTCGAGCAAGTAGGCAAGGGGGAGCTGGGAGCTCAGATTTGTAACTCAGCCCATCAAGGAAATGTTCTCAGCAGGGCAGGATTTTCTCCTTTGGGGTGGAGAGTCAGGGTGAATGGTGGCCTTAGCTCAAGGGACAGCAGAGGGAGGGAGGGCTGCAGCAGCTGGAGGCGAGAGGGCCCCCAGAGCCAGAGGTCGGGCACCTGTGCGTACCAAAGTGCACCGCTGCTAATTCTGCTTAAAGAGTGGGAGGGGCGGGGGGCAGAAGTTAAGTCATTTAATTGGTAAGTAATTTTAAGCATTTTAATATTAAAGCAAACATGGATATTTTATGGCCTGTAATGAAAAATTCACATGCAGTTGAAAGATAAAACAGGGGACTTCAAAGGAATTTCCAGCTTGCAGCAGACTCCAGGCTGTACTCCCAGATTCCCAGGGTGCCCCTCTCCTCTCCTCCTTGTGGGAGAAGGTGGAGGGCCCCAGTGCAGGCTGGAGTGGGAGGGGGAACTGGGCTGAGTCAGAGCCCACCGGTAATTCCCCGTCTGCCCATGTGACCGTGATCTGCGTGTGACCGTGATCTGCGGGCAGGAACTCCACACCCTGCCCGCCGCCCCCCATCCAGGTGCCTTGGAGACAAGTCACCACCTATAGCAAATAAAGACCTGGCAACCCTTCGGGTCATCCTCGTGAGTCCCTAGGACCAGAGGGAGGGCACATGAGTGGGAGGTGGCTTGAGACCCTGGGGACAGAAAGTGCAAGGAGGTCAGGGGCAGGTGTGTGCAAATGCATCCAGAGAGGGACCAGTGAGAGGGAGGAGGGGCAGGGCCAAGTGGGGGAAGGGTCCGTGGGTCCTACGTCCTCCCCACCCCCAGCCCTGGGACAGGGGCTTAGTGTAGAAGGAAAAGCACCGTCTTCAGAATACAACAGACCTGGGTTTAAATCCTGGCTCCTCCACTCACCACCCATGTGATCTTGAAGAAGTCACTGTCTGAACCTTGGCTTCCCCTCTGAAAAACAGAGATGGTAAGGATGCGTTCCTCCTAGATGCCTGGGGGAATTAAATGTGTGCAGGCACCAGGGAGCCAGCGCTTAGCGAAGGTCTGTCCTGCGCTTGCCCAGCCAAACCTTTCCGCTTTCGGAGGCCGCAGCAACCTCAGTTTGATAGAAGAAATAGCACTAGATTTACTGCTTCCCAGCTGTGTGACCTTGAGCAAGTTACTGAGCTTCTCTGACCTTCTGCTTCTTCACTGGGAAAATATGGCTACCAGTAATACCTGTCCCTGTCCACCTCCAGGGGTGCTTTGCAAACAGCAGAGTGGATGCAAATGTGCAGGGCGGGCAGTGTAATAAACTTGCTCCTCTGCAGGGGGGCCCAGGAGCTGGTGGGGCCAGGGTCTACCAGACCTTTCAGGTGGGAGCCCAGCCTTGGCCCCGCAGCAGCCCTGGTGGGAGGCCCTGTACATCCTGTGCTGGTCACAGTCTGCGTTGGTCCGGCCCAGGCCCTGGCTGACACCTGCCGCCCCCTGGACTCTTGAGGAGGCCCCAGGATGGGAGAGACAGCATGGGGGAGGCAATGCCAATGGGGGAGGCAGCTGTTGGGAAAGGAACCCCTTGCACTCTGGGGGAACAGAGAAAGACTGACCCCAGAGAAAAGAGCTCACAGGCCTTCCCAGGCAGCAGGCCCCTGGGCCCCGAAGGGAGCCCACGTGGGGGAAGTTGTTGCTGCCGCTAGAGGTTGGCTCCACGTCCCCTGGCTCCTGGCTCCTACGCCGTCTGGCTTGCTTGGGGAGCAGGTGCTTGCCCTGGCCTCCTCCCCTCCCCAGCAGAGCAGCGTAGCTGGAGGGCTTCTTGGGGACCTGGTGCAGCTGTGGCCCTGGGAACAGATTGACCAGGGAGCTTTAAAGCAGCTGAGTGTGTGTCGTCCAGCTAAGCCTGGAGAGAGGAGGGAGCTTGGCTCAGATCCCGACAGGTGGCACGGGGCGGGAAGTGCTGGGAAGCGGAGAGTAAGAGCCGGCTGTGGCCTGGGGTCTTGATTGGGCGTATCCTGTGCTGGACAGGGAGGGGTGAGGCACAGCCCGTAGTCTTCTCACCCTCCCCTGGCCCCAAGGCTAAGGAATCATTGTCTCTCTCCTCGTTTTGTCCCCAAGGCCCGTCTGTCCCTGGCTATCTCCCACTCATTCCTGCTCTGGCCTCAGCCTCCTGGCCGCACCCCCACCCATACCGGACCCCCGCTGCCCCCAGGATACTTTATAACCCCTCAGCGACGGACACTTGACACCCACTGAGCCCCTACCAGGCTGAGGAGGCCACACTGATAAATAAGACTTACCTTTCATGCTGGCGTGCTGGAGAGGAGGGCCACATTCAGTTATGCTAAATACTGTCCACGGTACGTTTCTGTTCAAGAATCTCCAGCGACCCCCTTTTTTTCTTTTTTAAGATTTTACTTATTTGAGAGAGCATGAGCAGAGGGGAGGGGCAGAGGGAGAAGCCGACTCCCCACTGAGCAGGGAGGCCAACACGGGGCTCCATCCCAGGACCCTGAGATCATGACCTGAGCTGAAGGCAGATGCCTAACTGACTGAGCCACCCAGGCGCCCCAGTGACCCTATTTCTTATGGAACAAGGTCTGGAATACTCCCAGTGGCTCCTCACCACATGATCTCTCCTGCCCCTGCTCTGGGGCTCCATATCCATGGCTTTTGTCATAGAAACCTCAACTTCTCGCTATCCCCGGAACACACCAGGCATGTTTCTCGTGTGCTGGTCGGCGGTCTGCCCTTCCCTCTCCCTGCCCCACCGTGCCAGACCATCGGAGCCCGTCCTGCAAGTGAAGCCTACCTCAGCCACTGTGACCCTCTCTCCTGAGCTGCTGTAAAATAAATCAAAATGAACACTAAGGAATGAAAGAGAAACTACTGAGCCCACCAACCGTGTGCTTCTATGGCACCGGTCTTTGAACTGCTACAGGTCTTTATAGGACGGGAGATGAAGTAATTTGAAACTTTTAGTCAATTTGATACTGTCGCCACATCCACGTGCATGATTCTGAATTTTACCAAAGTATCATTTCTTTTCTTTTTTTTTTTAAAAGATTTTATTTATTTATTTGACAGAGAGAGAGAGACAACGAGAGAGGGAACACCAGCAGGGGGAGTGGGAGAGGGAGAAGCAGGCTTCCCGCTGAGCAGAGAGCCCGATGCGGGGCTCGATCCCAGGACCCCGGGATCATGCCCTGAGCTGAAGGCAGATGCTTAATGACTGAGCCACCCAGGCACCCCCAAAGTATCATTTCTTGATGGGTTGAGAACTAAGAAAACTACAGCAAAAACCTGGTCTTTCACCCCAGATAGTTGGAAAAGCACATGGAGAGAGCTTGTCCCTTCCACTAGATTTGACGTTTACTGCCTCCCCACTTTGCACTGTCTACCCACCTCACTGAGGCCAGAGACCATGAATAAAGCCTCGGAGTAGTGTAGCACTTTATTGCCTACGGAGGCTTGCGGCAAGGATGACCTCCCTGTGGGAGGTAGGTGGGGCCTCTGTCGTTACCAGTCCCACATTCAGATGAAGAGACCGAGGTTCAGAGAGGATACGTGGGACCTGGAGTCCCCATGTCCCGCCCTGCAGAGCCCACAGTGCTCATTCCTCCTCACCACTCCAGTCACGTGCTCTGGAAGCCTGGGTGTCCAAAATCCCCTTTAAGTTAACATGTGAATGCAGGGCTGTGGGAAAGCAGTGTAGACCCGGTCCAAAGAGCATACAGAGAAATAGAACTCACATATATAATATGAGGAGGGTGATTGACCTAAGTACCGGGGAGCCTGTGCGTAGGCGGGGAAGGCTGCGGTGGTCTGAGGAGTGAGAGTTGGGCCCCTTCAAACCAGGCAGTGGCGTGGGTCTGCAGCGCTGGCCTCAGAGCCAGGATGCTTGAGCGGAGCAGGCAACAGGAAACAGGAAGCCAGTGCAGGGCTGGGCGGGGCCTAGGAAGGGAGCTGGCACCTGGGCTCGGGGCCTGTGGGCTGGCTGGTGCCCATGATGGGAAGGAGGGACAGCAGTGTGCAGGGCTGATTTCTGCCGGCCGGAGAGTGTGAGCCTGTGTGTGGGTGTGAGTGTCAGGGTGGGAGGAAGAGGCATCTTCCTGTTCACCAACTCCTGAGGACGTAACAAGTGAGGGCGTCCGAAGCTGGGTCCTGCCTGGTCACAAGCCCAGGCGGCCTTGCCGCCACCTTTGTCTTTCATGCTGGTTACAACTGGGGCATCAGGAGGGACAGTTTCTGCCCTTGCCCACCAGACCCTGGGGGGGTGACCAGCCCTTTGGGGCTCCATACCCTGTTTACTAGCTATATGTATTTATTCATTGAAGATTTATACCCACCAACTTCCTCCAGGGTTATTTTTGCTCAGTGGGAGCATTCTGAGGTCACCTCTTGCTAAGAATAACCCAGAAAGGGAGGGGGAGGGGGAGCAGGAGGGGGCTGGGAGCAGGGGCTGAGCTCAGCCAGGCCAGCCCAAAGCCAGCATTACTCACTCCACGTTGGAGGCTAAGCCTCTGTCACAATGCCCGAATGAGTTCAAGAGGGCAAAGCTGCCCCTCTTCGGAGCAGAAGACTTGGGGTATAAACTGGGAAGTTAGGGGCCGTTCAGCTGCAGCTTAAGCCAGCTGGGGACAGTTTAACTCAGCTGGGAGTTTGCAGCGTGGGCTTATTTGCCAGCCTGATAGGACCTCTTGATTTGTCTCCAAGTTAAGACGGAGCTCAAATCCCCTTTTTGTGTCCAGGTCAGAATGATTCCTTCACCAATCCCTGGAACCTCGATTTAGTGACTTTATGCCCCCTGGTTTTTATGCACAAAACTTCCAGAAAGAGTATCTCCCAGTCCTAGCTGCCAGCCCCTCAGAGGGCTCCCCTGCCTGTGAGCCTGCGTGGACACTGCTGGGGCCCCTCTGCTCATGTGTTTGAAGGTGTGAGGAAAACAGGTCTGTCACACATCTTACGGGGTGAGAGACCTCTCTTGTAACTGTGTCCACAGATTCATATGCCCATTCCTGCACCTGATTGGTCAAAGCAGCACTCACCCATGGCGTCCAGGACCGAGAGGCTGGCTGCTGGTCTGGTCTCCAGGTGCCAGAGACATGTTGTGGGGGGAGGGGATCTGGGGAGGGAGGTCGTGTTTTGAAGTCCAGGGCAAAGCGGGAGACTTTCCTACCTGGGACCTTCCTGAACCAAGGTTTGGAGGGAGGAATGTGCAGGGGGGCGGGGGGGCCGGGTCTGCGTGCTGACTGGTGTGGCTGAGCGCCTGAGGGTTTCTTGTGTGAACATGTTAGACCCTTGTTGGAGAGGTCATTTGCAGGTGGCCTAGGGGGTTTACACTTTATCATCTCAGAAATATGTTTACCTGGAAGGTTTCTGAGGGGGTGGGGGAGTAATGTTTTGGGAAGCTGGGCCTGGCATCCGTGAGCATGGTGGGTCGAGCACGAGAGGATGTGGGGAGATGGGGGGATGGGAGGGTGCCAGAGCCTGCTGGGGGGAGGCAGTAGGGGACAGATTCGGCAGGGCCTGCACTGCTGGCTGCCGCAGACCAGGGAGAGCAAGGGGAGAAAGGAGATGCTTCAGGCCTCAGGGATGGCGTCAGTGTTACTGTCAGAGATGGAGACTTCTGGAAGAGAGCAGATTTGGCAGGGGCTCTTGCGGAGGCCACTGTAGATAGCCAGTCTTCGTAGGGGAGCTGCTCAGTGAAATCCCAGCATCTCCATTTTGTTTTTCCAAAAATCCCCATTGCTTTTCATCCCTCCCTGGTCCCTTCCTTGAAGTCACACATTCCAGGGCCACCTCCAGGGAAAGTCACGCGCTCCCCCCGGGTCTGGCCTCTCTGGGCTTCCTGGGAGCCTGTGGCCTTCCCTGGAGCCCGAGCTGCTCCTGCACCACTCTGTGCGGCTGGGACTCGCTGGCAGGTGCGTCTGGACAGAGCTGTTGACGCTGCTTTTCTTTCATCATCCTCGCCTAGAGAATTGGGTGCTTTTCGGTCCTGCCACCTCGAGAAAGATATAACCGAACTGGAAAAGCTCCAGAGCCCGGCAGCTAGCTTGATCAAGGGGAAGGCAGTGCTGCCAAGTGAGGACAGACGAAAGAGATTACAGCTCTCCAGTCCAGAGAGATAGAGGCTAGCGGGGATATGATTAAAGCTATGAAATCACGTTGTGGGGTGGGGCAGGGGGAGTGCACCCCAGTGTGGGCGTGGCGGGGTGGGGAGATACCCATTTGAAGCTTTAGAAAGGTACGTGAAGCATAGAAAAGAAAGCCCCATTTCCCAAGGTGGGTTTCCTACTTACCAAACCCCAGGCATGGATGGTAGAGGTTGGAAATAGAAATCACTTCAAAAGAGATTCACTTAAATATGTGGATCTTCTATACATAATGGCTTGTCAGAGGGAGCCTCCAGCTCATCCTGAAATCCTTTGAGGTTGACTTCAAAGAGCACAGCCAGGCCCTCTTCCAGGTGGACAGGTGTCCCAGCTGGAAGCGGAAACCCCAGTGGCTTGGCCACCACCAGGCATGCTCGTTCTTGCATCCACCTGCCATGGCCAGCAGAGGCACGGACTGCATGACCTCTGATGCTCTGCTGGGCCCTGAAGTTCTCTCCTAAAATCGGTGTCTGTCTGTCTCTCTCGGGCACATGCACATATGGTAGAGGGATCTCTGGGAGGAGGGAGGGAAGGCAGCTCCCCGCCCAAGTGGCGAGGGAAATGGTGAGACCCGGAGGGCATGCCCAGGCTTTCCAAAGTTGGCCCTCTTTGGTTTCTGGTCCTACTGTCCCTTCATCCCCCTGGTGGCCCTTTTAGCTGCTCCACCAGGGAAATGGAAATCGGAGGTCCTAGTTCCAAAGTCTTGCAGCCCGACTCCACTCACTCCAGGAAGGCTGAGCAGGGAGGCTTTGAGGACCTCTCTTGGGAGCTGGCACGGGGTGGACCTCTCCCTCTCTCCCTGCCTCAAGGCCACTTCCGGCCAGTCAGAAGCCGGGCTGCCAGCAGAAGGGGCTGCAGGAAGACCTGGAGCAGAGGGGAGGGGGGAGCGTGGGCCCAGCGCCAGTGCTTGTGGGACAGGCTGCCCTGCTGTTTCCTGAAGCTAGAGTCAACCTGGGAAAATCCAGGGCTTGGTCAGGGGCTGATGGGCTTGCAGTTCCGAGGAGAGGGGGACCGTTTATGTGTTTTTGTTGACATGGCTTTGCCGCATCCTTGCACATCTCCCGGGCTGTGTCTCCGGGAGGTGGCGCACCCCTGTGTGTCTGTGTGTGTGACTGTGTGTCTCTAATCAAGAGGCCAAGGCTGGCCGGATGCCAGGGTTCCCGGCTGGCACGGAGCTGAGTGCTGCCAAGGGCCTTAAAGGCACAATGGCGGTAACATGGGGTGGGAGGGGCCGCCCCACATCTGCCAGCCTCTGGGCCTCCCTCCCCAGTGCTGTGCTGGGATGCGGCAGAGAAGCCCCTTCCAGCCACAGCCCCTGGCCTCCAGCACCGCAGGGAAGAGCAAGGCAGGTGCCCAGAGCCAGCCCTGGACCCTGGCTCGGACCTCCAGGGGCTTCCAGTAAGAGAAGCTGGGCCCTGGGCCTGCCCCCTCCACACCTGGGCCCAGGTGAGCCTGCATGCAGCTGGTCCCAGACAGCTGGTCCCTGTACCCCGGCCGCCCCCAGCGAACGGGCTCCTCTGACCACAGATGTCTGGGCCTTGTCTCTTTTGTATCGTTTCCCTCATCTCTTATTTGTTAGGTTTTAATTTTTTGTGTGTAAATATTATTATTATAATAAAGGGCCTCTCAAAAATCACTTCCTTATTTGGAGCCTCAGCACTCTGCCCGACTTTGGGAGACCAGGCCTCACCTGGAGAGGGCGGGGAGGGCGTTCTGGGGTCTGGTCCAGACTTCTAGCAGAGAGGGAGGAGGGCCGGGGCTGGGGCCTGGACAGGTTCACTGCTGAGGGTTGCTTCTCGCTTTGCCTCCGGCTTTTCCCTGCAGTGGCTGCTGCCAGGGAAACAGCCGGCGGCCTTTCCCTGGCCCTGCTTAGGCACATCAAAGCCTCCTTTTCCTCCTTGGAACCCTTGGGATTTGAGGTTGGGTTTTTCCAGAGACTCAACCCAAAGGGGGAGCCAGCTTTCAAATGCCTCTCTTGTACCTGGGTCATTCTGGAAGCTTTACCACTTAGAAGGTGTGTGACTTGAGGCAAGCCTTGGACCTCTTTCCTCGGAAAAGTGAGCGTGTAACACTACGCATCGGGACAGTCGTGATAACGACATTAATCGATTGTGTACCCGTATTTACGTCAGCCACTGTGCTGCGTGCTGGGGAGCTGGATGTGGAGTGGTTGGAAGGGAGACAAAAAATAAGTAAGGCAGAGCTCACAAGTCTAGGAGGGAGACACGCAGTGAATAATGAGGTGCAGGAGAGGAGCGCTATAATGAGATAGGGTGTGGAAAGCTCTGTAAACACACGGTGCCTGTGGTGGGCCAGGGGTTCGGTGACCATGCAGCGGACTTTACCCCCACTCCTTCGCTGCCCGGCTGGGGGGCTGGGGGGGGTGAGGGCTGTGGCCTGGGGGCGGAGCCCAGCACAAATGCCTCCCGGGGGTGAGTATGTGTGTAAGAGACAGACAGGCAGACTTTCAGATGTTCCTGCGAAGACAGAAAGCCGAGTAGTGGTGACCGGGACCGGAGGCTGTGGGGGAGGGGGGTGTGTGGGGAGTTAATATTTAGTGGGGACACAGTTTCAGTCCGAGGTGACGAAAAAGTTCTGAAGATGGATGGTGGTGACGGTTGTACAATATGGATATACTTAATGCCACTCAGTTGTACACTCGGAAATGGTTAAAATGGTAAATATTATGTCATATATATTTGACCACAATATTTTTTTAAGGTTATTTATTTATTTATTTATTTTAAAAAGGCTCTTAGAGAAAGGCAGTCTCTGGTCAGTGCGCTGACCTTCAGCCCTGTTGACCTCTTGGGCCGAATAATTCTTCCGTTGTGGCTGCCGCCCTGTTCTAGTGCAGAGTTCAGCAGCATGCCTGACCCCTACCCACTGGAAGCCAGCAGCCTCCCACCCCAGTGTGACCACCACAAGTGTCTCAGACACACAACCAAAGCAAAAGTGCCTCCAGTGGAGGACTACTGCCTTCCCCAGGTTGGAAGAAGCCGCGCGCAGGGGAGGCCCGAGGTGGGGGCGGTGGGCAACAGGGAAGCAGGAGGCAGCTGTCCCGGGATGGAGGGGTCTTGCCTGCATAGAAGGCAGAGGTCAACAAATTCTGAGGGACCCCAGGGGGTGGTGGGAAGAGTCTCAAGATCCAGAATGGCCAACCGGACATGGGTAGGTACACAGAGGGCAATAGGATCAGGCTTTACCCAAAATTTGTTGCCCCACCCCCAGGGAAGAGAGGGGCACTCATGGCCATCATTCCCATTCTGCCACCTCTGCTACCCCCCCCCCCCCCGCCTCACAGGTGAGAAGCAGAAGAAGTTGAAATTGTCACCTTCAGCTGCTGGTGGTGGCTTCTAGAAGGACCAGGGGCTTCTGCTGCTCCCCCTCCCCCCACGGGGAAAAATGAGTATCTCAGGGTATGCTGTCTCCTTTCAAGGCAACTGTAAAATAAAAGCAAGCAAAAATAGAATTTTAAACAGTTAACTTCTGAGGTGCAACTAAGTTGAAACTCCCTGTACGCACACGAGCAAGATGTTCTGAGTCTTAAGCGAGGCTGAAATTCAGGAATCAGTTCTGGATACCGAGTGCCCACCGGGCGCCCTGCTCCTGTTCCTGCTGAGTCTAGCCTGGGAAAGCAAAGTCCCTGCCTCCAGGAGTGGACAGGCCCAGGGTGACGGGGGCCAGGAGGTGGCTGAGAGAAAGGGGTGAGGTGGGGGCAGAAGGGCGCAGGTCCAGCTCTCCTAATGGCTTCCAGGTGTGGAGTAGGCTGTTCTCATCAGAGATGCCCTCTTCCGGGCGAACCCAGCCCCTCTGAGAGATCTGGACAGGTGCTTCAGTCCGTTTGCCTGTGGACCTCCTTCCTTCCTCTCAGTGGTTTCTTACAGGTGGATCCAACCTGCTCAGTTGCCTGGGCCCCAGAGAGGGAGCCAGTGAGGGTCAGCTGCTGGCTGGGGCGGGCCGAAGGGGGTGTGTGTGTCTTTTCTTTCTTTATTTTATTTTTTTTAAGATTTCATTTTTAAGTAATCTCTGTACCCAGTGTGGGGCTCAAACTTACAACCCGGAGATCAAGAGTCACACGCTCCACCAGCTGAGCCAGCCGGACGCCCCAGGGCGGGAGGGCTCGTGAGGGCTGAGTTGGGTCAAGGGCTGGCCTGGGCGGGAGTCAGCAGCTTCCCGGATCCCAGAACCTTGGTTAACACAGGGTCATCTAGAATCAGAGAGGGTGGCTCAGTTGGGAGGAGAGGAGGTGAGGACGGAGGGGATGGGGGGTGGATTTCAGCAGGCTGAGCTCACCCTGGGCGGGAGCTGTGCAGAACACTTCCCTTCCCCTCCCTCGCCCACCCCTGGAAGGCAGGTGGGCCTCAAGCTGCTGCAGACTGGGGTCCTCCAGGGCAGGCCTGGGAGGGATGCTTGATCAGCGTGAGTGTCAGAGCAGGTACTCCTGGCTCTCTCTGCTATGGAGCTGGCAATCAACAGGAAGTGAGTCCCAGAGTGAGAGGAGGCCATGTGGTCCCCAGGCAGGAAGTTAGTGACAGCAGAGTTATCTCAAGCAGCTTAGTGGGGCTGGGAGCCTGCCCCAACTTCAGGTGTCTGTGGGGCAGGTGGTCAGAAGGAAAAAGGACACGGCCATGGGAAGAGCTTGGCTCTGACCTGAATTTCCCAGCCTGAGTTGGCCAGGGGCCCCCCCAGCCCACCTCCCTGAAAGTGCCACATGTAGATCGCTGGGATACCCAACACAGCTGGACACTAGGGTGGCTGTGGGGGCCTGACCATGCCCCACTCTGCTCGTGCTGTCTAGAGGTGAGAGGATTTCTACCAGGGAGGGGCATTCTAGGCCAAGGAACTCTGTTGGCTTGAGCTGGGAGGTGGGAAAGGCCATCTCAGTACTGGACAGAGCGTGTCCCAACACTCAGGGATGGAGGCTAAGGAGAAAGGGCCTGCTTGCTCACTCGCATTCCTGTGTCTGACCTCCTGGGTCTGCTGGCTTCAGCCCTCTGTGCCCAGGGCTAGGCTAGCAGAGGACTTCTTGCCTCTTCCAGAAGCCTTCTCATTCTCTTGCTCCCTACCCCCACCTGCCAAGGACTGCACACCTTTGCAGCTTTCCCTGGGAGCTTCCCTTCTTGGAAGCAGAACTGCCCCGAGCTACCTCACTGGGCCAGGAAACAGCCTGGCAAGTCCCTCTGATCGCCCTTAGGCTGCTCTGTGTGCTTGGAGCCGTGTCCAGGGAAGACTCTAGTTTTTATTTTTGCTTTTTTTTGTTTTTTTTTTTGTTTTTTTTGTTCCCCAGGTCCTTGTCCCTATTTGCCACCCTGTGGTTCCTCAACAGACAGCAGTGGGCTCAGAGTTGGGGATATAGACCTTAGAGCAGAAGCAGCCTTGCAGATTGCTGGGCTGTGTGGGGAGGGAGCCCAGCGCTCTCTCGGGCTGTCAGGGTACGCTGAGGGGTACAACTCTTTGGAGGGAATTTGGCCTGTCGACTCACACTTAGGCAGGCCCTCCTCCAGCCAGCCCACCTCTGGGATTCGGATCACAGACATACGCAGGTGCACAGAACTGTAAGTTGAAGGGGTTCATTGCAGCAGAAAGCAAATCGGCCCAAAGTTCTATTAGGGGACTGCCTGAATAAATTACGGGGCATCCATTCAATAGCATGTTGAGCAGCTGTGAAATAGGAGACAGATCCATATGCACGGGTATGGAGAGATGCCCACTGTGCTTGTTAAGTGAAAAAGCAAGTTATAGAACACTGAGTAGTGAGACGCCCTATTAGAAAAAAAAATTCTGGATCTGGCTGTGTGTGTGAATCCTTGTGTGTAAACATGTAACTCACACGTGATTGTAGACGCATAGAAACAAAGTCTAGAAAGGATCCTAACCAAACTGTGAATAAGGGTTTACCTGTGATTTTGGAGGTAGGGGATTGAAAAAGGAGCTTTAACCCTTTACCACGACTCATTTTTGTGTCATTTGAATTTTTATATGTGTCTGGCTTTTATAAACAGAAAAAAAAAAAAAAAGACTTAGATGGAAAAAACCTCAGGGGACTAGCCTAGGCGTCTCACCTTACAGCTGGAGCCGCCGAGGCGCCCTCCTGAGCAGCGCCCTCGCTGAGGCGGCAGGCCGGCCATGTTTGCCCTTCCCGAAGGCCTGCCGCCGATGGAGCTGGGCGGGAGTGCTGAGGGCAGCCTCGTGGCCATGGGTGTGAGCGCAGGGGGTGCTGGCCTCTTCTGCCCCAAGAGGGCACCTCTGTTCCTTCTGAGGTACCCTAGCCTACTTGCCCCCCTCAGGGCCAAGGACAGAGTGCTCACCGTGCTCTCATGCCCTCACTCTGTCCTGACAACCCGTGTGACCTTGAGCAAGTCACGGAAGTCTCTGAGAGCCTCCTCGGGGAGGTTGAGTGGCCCTAAAGGAGTCATGGTGTGAAGGAGCCTTGCCCACCATGCAGTGGCACTTACAAAGGACAGTTATGATTACTCTTGCTGTGATTCTTATTACCTGGAACTGTAGCAAGTTCCATTCTTAGAGTCTGGGGATGAAGGGATACATTTCCTTCTGGAAGGGGAATGTAAGACCACATGCCAGGGTCCAGAGCTGAAGGAAAGAACTGCGCTGGGCTTTGGGGCCCAACAGAATGCTTATTTGGGAGGCCTCCTTTGACCCTTCCGCTCCAGTCGGCAGCTAGTCCCTGTTTGGGTCTGGGCCTTGAGAGGCCGAAAGGAAAGCTGGAGGGATCTGGCAAAAGTCAGATCAGAGTTTCAGATCAAAGGTTACCAGAATTGATTGGTGGCACTTGAATCTTCTGAGGAGGGGTCCTGATTCGAAGTAGGGAGAGTGTGAGGAATGTTTGTTTTCAAAAAAATCCTTGATTTATTTTTTTGTTTTTAAGTAAGCCCAGTGCAAGGCTTGAACTCATAACCCTGAGATCAAGAGTTGCATGCTCAGGGCACCTGGGTGGCACAGCGGTTGAGCGTCTGCCTTCGGCTCAGGGCGTGATCCCGGTGTTGTGGGATCGAGCCCCACATCAGGCTCTTCCACTATGAGCCTGCTTCTTCCTCTCCCACTCCCCCTGCTTGTGTTCCCTCTCTCGCTGGCTGTCTCTATGAAAAAAAAAAAAAAAAAAAAGAGTTGCATGCTCTTCCGACTGAGCCATGCAGGTGCCCCAGAATGTTTGTTTTCACTTGCTTATATATGTATTTTTTGGTCACTTATGTATAGCGGAACGTTTGTTTGTAACAGGGGCTGCAGGGTAGGCTTGGAGGCCCTGTGTCACCGCAGGGAGTGGGGGTGCTGGCTGCCATGGGTCACAGCTGGGGCAGTGAAACCAGGCTGGCAAACCTGCCTGCATTCTTCTTCTGCTTCTTACACCCGAGTCCACAAACCCCTTGACTTCAGGGTGTTGGGCCTAAGGATCCCTTAAAACTGAGAGCAAAATTGTGTGTGTATTTGCTTGCATGGACGCTTATGTGAACAAGGTTTTCTGGACAATGGGTACATAACTTTCACCAGAATTTCAGAGGGGTTAGTGATCCCGAAGAGGCAAGACCACGGATCTAATCTTCCCCTCCTGTTTCTTCATCTTTCTAGGTGGAAAGCAGTGACACGCCAAAGGACCCCGCAGTGACCTCCAAGTCCCCGTCCATGGCCCAGGACTCAGGCCCCTCAGAGTTGTTACCCAACGGGGACTTGGAGAAGCGGAGTGATCCCCAGCCAGAGGAGGGAAGCCCTGCTGGAGGGCAGAAGGGCGGGGCCCCAGCGGAGGGAGAGGGTGCGGCTGAGACCCCGCCCGAAGCCTCCAGAGCCGTGGAGAATGGCTGCTGCACCCCCAAGGATGGCCGAGGAGCCCATGCAGAAGAGAGTGAGTCCTGGGCGCAAGGGGCAGCCTCTTCTGGGGTCTCCAGGATTCCCCCAGGGGCTAGAGACTGGGAGCCAGCAGGCCCCAGGAGGCATGGGAGCTGGAGGTCTACTTGCCAAGGCTGTACCCTGAAGGCTGCTGGCTGAATGCAGCCTGCGCACATGTTTTATTTGGCCCATGTAGTGTTTTAAACATTTTAAAAAATTAGTTGCCAGTATTTAAAAATCAAGAAATTTCACATAAAAATCTGGAGTTCTGGCTTCTCATGGGAAAAAAAAAAAAACCTAGATCTGGCAACAGTGGGTTTATAGAATGCCAACAGTTGCAGGACTGGGGTGATGGCTCTCCCCGCACCTGGCCCCCCACCCCTTCGAAAGCTGGTTGTGAGCCTCAGTTTCCCTCAGCCCTCACCTGGCCTGCTTCCTCTTCTGCAAGACCTGCAGCTCTCCGGGACTGCGTGTGTAGCCCCTGGCCTGGGTGCTCCAGGCAGCGGATGCCCTCATAGCTGGGAAAAGCCCAGTTAGCCTGCCCCAGCACAGAAGTCTCGAACCCACCACAGTTCAGCTGACTCAACTCAAGTGTGGTTGTAGCTGAGCGGGGTGAGGGCGGGGCAGAGAGGGGGGTGGCCAGTGCGCCGCCCTGGCCCAGGCCCCTTCCTCCCCAGACTTTTTGGCCTTGCCCTGGAATCCTGGAAAATTGCCTACTTTTCTCTTTCAGGTTAAGCCAGTGATTTCAGGGCCAACCGAGCTGTAAACATGTTAGTAATGAGGACAACTAGCATTTGTACGGGGCTTCACAGTTTACAGAGCGCTTCCTCATATATTATCACATTTGATCCTCCCGGGGCCCTGCCAGGCTGTTTTGCATATGTGCATTTTAATTCCAAAAGTCTTCCTTCCAAGTGTGTATGATGGAATGAGTAAATCGATTAATTGGCATAACTTATTTTGCATGGCTCCAAACCCAATATTCATGCAGGGTTGAAAGCATTTCCAGAAAAGAGATTTCCAAATTTAAAAAAAAAATATATATATATATATATATTTCATTCATTATTCAGCTAATATTTGTGATGTTCCCATTATGTGCAAAGCTCTTTCTGAGGTACTCTGTATTTGTTGTTTTAGTCCTCCAAACAATCTTCTTCAAGAGGTGTCATTATCCCCATGTTAAGGCAGAAAAAGCGTGCCACTTAGCGAGATGAAGTGACTTGCTCAGGGCCCCCTAGCCTTAGGCGGTGGATCCAGGATGCATTCTGTCTTGGTCTCTGGCTTCAAAGTTGGTGTGCCTTCCGCTGTCCCCTTCTGTTCTGCAGTGGGGCCTGGGGCAGGCTAGTCTGGAACTGCCCAGAGCTCCTGGCCTCACCTGATTGCCTTGTGGGTAGGCCCTGACACAGGGCAGGAGTGTTCAAGGGGCCAGAGTGGAGGGAAACCAAGGAGAAAAGGGAGATGAGACCCCATCCCTCCCGCTAAGAAGACCAGATATTCCAGAGTGGAAGCTGGGAGCCCATCAGCTCCCATGTGCTGATTCCTGGGACCCCACCACTGACAGGCAGAAGCTGCAGTCCTTCCTGCCTGGTGGGATGGGGCTGTAGCTCTAAGGCCCCTCTTAACCCTTGAGGGTTTGCTTTCACTTTGGAATTTCCCTGTCTCCACTTCTGTTTGTTCTCCAGAGTTCCTTCTTCAGTCAGTCAGTAGGTGTTTATTAAACATCCATTTAGGGGTGTGTGTCAGGATCTGGGCCAGGAGCTAGGGAAACCATCATGAACAAAAACCTGGTTCTTGCCTTCAAGGACCTCACAGTCCGCTGGAGAGACAGACATTAATGAGAAATTCACATTGAAAGGCGTGTGATTATACAGGGAGATAAGTTCTCTAAGAGAAAACAAACACAGTTCTATGAGGAACTGTGACCAGGGAAACCCCAGCCAGCCCGGCCTGTTCCACGGAACGGAAGGATGACTGGGGGTTCACCAGGTGAGGGGTGGTGTGGGAGGGAGTGAAAACAGGTACAGAGGCTCCCGGGTAGGAGGGAGCAGGGCACCCAGAGACCTGACAGAAAGCAGCAAGGCTGCAGAGGAAGGAGCAAGGGAGAAGGGTGTGAGAGCTGCCGGGGCCAGGGCAGGCCTTTGAGGACACCTTGGGGCTGGCGGGCGGTGGGGGGAGTGACACGATCTGCTTTGTGTTTTGAAAAAATCACTTTGCGCTCTGGTTCCCAGAATGGAACAGAGGGTCTGGGAAGTGGTGTTAGGGGGCTGCTGCAGGCGTGGAGGGGAGGACGGCGGCTGTAATGAGGGGGCAGCAGAGGTGGAGAGAAGCGGGCTACGCCAGGAACCCAAGGGGAAAGGGGAGAGATGGTGTCGAGGTGACTCCTGGGTTTGGGATTTTTACATATCGGGAGGACCTTCTTCAGAATCTTAGTGCTGAGTGTGGCAGGCAAACGCTCCAAGACTCCCTGACCTCCCAGTAGCCTCAGAACACTCCTTGTGAGGAGCTGGTGGGCCTCAGAGCCGCAGGGACCCCTGAGATGCTGAGACCGGTGAGGTGCTGCCCGGGGGCGTGGGCGGTGGTCTGCTGAAGGCTCCACCGCCTGGCCCACAGTCAGCCACACAGAACACGTTCGCAGCTGCTTAGCTCCAAGGAGGAAGGAGACTAAGGCCCCAGGGAGGAAGCAAGTTGGCCACAGTCTCCCTTCTGTTCCCCTCATTCCAGGTCTCCTCTCAGAGGGCCCTATCCATTTCCCCTGAACCCCTCCCATTAGTTCCTATACAGGAAAAACAGAGGACTTTAAGGCAGTGTTCCTGTGCACACAGGTGCCCCAGATCCTGATAGTACAGCCAGGAGAAAGAAGGAGGGACAGGGGAGATGATGAGTAATCAGGACAAGAGCCACCTGGATAGGCAGGTGGTGGCCTTCAGACTGCTCCTGCACTCCTAGCATTAATGCCGCCATGATTATAATAGAAATGATGGTAATACGGCTTTCTTTTACTGAATATCGACTATGTGTGGAGTGTCCTACATCCTCACTACTCAAAGTGGCCCATGGACTAGCAGTGTTACCTGGTATCACCTCGGGAGTTAGAAATGCAGAATCTCAGGCCCTACCCTAGACCTGTGGAGTCAAAATCTACATTTTAAAGAGATGCTCGTGATTTCGATGCATATTAAAGTTTAAGAAGCCCTGCTCTTTAGTTACATGTTCTATGGTTTAATCTTTGTGATCAGGTGAGGAAGACTCTTATTGTCCCCATTTTTCAGATGGGGAGACTGAGGGTTCAGAAAGGTTAAGTTACTTACCCAAGATTATACAACTAGTAAAGGACCCGATTAGGGTCAACACAAAGCCCTTTTCTGCTGAGATGGAACACCCATTATTGGGCTAGTGAAGGCCCTCTGAGGCAAGCCTGGGCTTAGCCTTGTCATGGAGATTTGGGTTCTTTTTAAAGGAAATTTGGGGTGGCCCCCAGCTGAGTATAGGCTTCAACAGACAGGTAAGTGTTGGAAGCACCCTGGCCTCTCCTGCCCCCTGGACCTGAGATACTCTAGGGTCATGTCTGAGCCTGCCAGGGCCACCCCGGGAGGCACACAGCCACCTGGCCCGCCTGTGACCCTGGGTCTGGGCCAGGAGCAGATGGACTGCAGAGGGAGTGTTGAGAGAGCAGCTGACCCTCCTTGACTCAGGACAAGTGCTGCATTCTGAGGCAGCCCAGTTTGTTGTTTTGCTGGGCCAGGCTGGAAAGTGTGTGTGTGTGTGTGTGTGTGTGTGTGTGTGTGTGTGAGATATCACTCAGTGGGCATGTGCAGAATCTGTCAGGGAGAAAATTCCAGAAAGAAACCAGTTGGAAACTGCACGAGGAAAAGTAATTCTGTTTGGGGGAGCATGGGGGCCAGGAAATGGGGAAGGGGAGAACATGAAGGTGGTGGAGGGCACCGTGAACGGGCTTGGCATTCAGGAGCCTTGAAATCAGATTTCAGCTCTGTCACTAAGTCACTCCACACCCACCCCCCAGCCTCAGTTTCCCCACTGGCAAAATCTAGGGGCTGGACAGATGCTCCATCATCTCTACAGTTCCCTTCAACCCTGACTTTCTTTCATCCGAATTAATAGATGATTCCCCATCATGAGATGCCCTGGAGGGATCCCTATAGGAAACGTTTGCGAGGTCCGTGGGACCCCGGGCCGCGGCCTGGTCCGAGGGCGGGCGCCCCCTTCTGGCAGCCCAAAGCCTCGCCGGGACAACGTTGCAGGTCTGAGAGAAGGGGGGGGTAGGGCGGGACCCCGGGGGCGGGAGGGGGACCCGGCTCCAGGGAGCCTGAGAAAAAGTCGGGGGAGCTGGCTGTGCTGAGCGGAAGCACGGAGGAAGAGACAGCAAGCTCGGGTGAGACACCCCTTAACGAGCCTGTCGTGTAAAGTGTTAGCGAGCACCCCCGTTGCCACCGCGCGCGCCCACGACAGATACCCACGACAGACACCGGCGCTTCCTCCCCCGCGCCCCCCGCGGCAGCCGGCGGCACCGTCCTTGTCCCTGTCGCACGGCCCGCGTGTGTGCCCGTGCTGGCTGCTGGGGCCCCTGCGAGCGCCGGGGGCGCTGTAACCCCGGGACGGCCCCTCCCCCGGGGACACACACTAAGAGCCCCAGGGCTTCTCTAGTGAGAGAGAGGGAAAGAAACTTCCTCTCTGGGGCCTGAGGAGGCCTTCAATGCTGTGTCTGGTTTCCGCTTCAGAGCCAGGAGATGAAGTAGGGGCTGTTTTTTCCGTTTTTGGCTCCCCCACCCCAACTACCATGAGCCAGCCTCAGTGACCTTCCTGCTTTGGGCCCAAGCTCAGTACTCTTGGCTTCTGAGAAGTTCAGGGGCCCAGGTGAGAGGAGGGCTCACCGCCCCCCCTCTCCAGGAAGCTCTGGAAGGCATAATTACCCCAGCCTCACAGCCAGGGGCAGCTAGACTGCAAGGTGTGTGCTGGGCCTGGAAGGGCATCTGGGTGAGGACCTGAGAGGACCAGGGTAGGAGCACGGGGATATTCTGGAGAAGTGTGGCTGCCCTCTCGTGTGGAGCCGGGACAGGGACAGGGAGAGGATGAAACTCTCCTATAAACAGAACTTCTGGGGCTTCTGTCCCCAGGGGAGCCGTTCCTTCTAGGAACTGGAGTCCAGGCCCAGTTGAAGAGCTATGGAGAAGAGGAGCAGAGAAATGCATTAGGGAAAGGGATCCAAACTAGTATTTATTGAGCACCTACTATATGCCAAGCCCTGTTCCAGGCACTCAATGTTCCCAGTAACTAAAGATTTTAGAACAGTTGGCTATCTTGATTCAGTGAGAAAACAGACTAGGAGACGTTACAGGGGTCACACAGAAATACCTGGAATCCAAGTCTTTTAGAACAAAAGTTCAGAGACCTGAGAATGGGGTGGGGAATGGGGGTACAGAGGTAGGTATCAATAACAGAACCATAGTATTGAGAACTGCAGAAGGACCCTAGAAATCATCTCCAGCATCATTGTTTTCCAGATAAGGAAACTGAGTCTCAGAAACAAAGTTACTTCACCGGTCTTTCTCCAGTGGCCCTATACCCCACTGCCCCCCAGGACATCTTTGCCTCACTCCATAGAAGCATACAGCTCCCTTCCAGGGCAGGGGGAGGCTGTGCCGTCTGGCCCCTCCTCTGGGAAGGGAGCTGTTCCCAGATGACCCCGTTTGTGTGCCTGAGACAGTCAGTGGGCCAGAAACTGTGGCCCTGGCTTTTCTATTGTTCCTTTGGATTTGGGCCTCTAAACCTGCCCCAGTCCCTTCTCTGCTCTAGGCCATGCTCTGAGTCCTTGGGGCTAGCATGGTGCTTAGCACATGGCGGGCCATCAGGTTTGACACATGAACAACTGAATGGTTGGAGGACCCTTGTCCCTGTGGCAGGGACCCCAGGCACGAGGTGGGGCCTCTGAGCCACTCCTGTAACCCTGCCGACAGTCCCTTTGTTCTTCCCTCTCCACAGGCAAAGAACAGAAGGAGACCAACATCGAATCCATGAAAATGGAGGCAAGTGTTTTCCTCACCCCCCAGGGGCTCTGTGGATCCTGATTCTAGAAGAAAGCCACCTCTCTGACCAACTGTGGCGAATGTGTGTGAGGGGATCGTGAGGTGGTCCCATCCCCTTCTTTACCTGTCCCTGTGTAAGGAGGAAAGGAGATGGGTGTGGAGGTTAGAAGCCCCCCAACAAAGCAGCCAGCTGGTCCCCCTCGGAGACCAAGCGCCTCCCCTCATGGTTCACGTCCATTTGCCCCCTTGCCCCGTGGCTCACTTCTCCAGCCCAGACAGGACCTTGCCCAGCACTTGCAGGGTTGACATCTCTGGCCAGGAGTCAAAGCTCCTGTGTTCTGTTCGAGGTGAGTGCCTCCTCAGTTCCCCCTCAGGAGGAGCAAACCTTGCAGTGGGACTGCCAGTGCCCATCTTAATGCCAGTCTCTCTGTCGTCTCTCTGTCCTAGGGCTCCCGGGGCCGGCTGCGGGGTGGCTTGGGCTGGGAGTCCAGCCTCCGCCAGCGGCCCATGCCGCGGCTCACCTTCCAGGCGGGGGACCCCTACTACATCAGCAAGCGCAAGCGGGACGAGTGGCTGGCACGCTGGAAAAGGGAGGTGAGGTGCCTTCTGGCCTGGGCCCCAGCCTGTCCCACCCACAGAATTGGAAAACCAGAAGTTAGCTTCAGCCACCCTCTGAAGCTGTTGTCAGGCCCTGGCTGAGCCTCAGTTTCCCCTTCAGGTTAACCTCTTGCACTTACAGGGAATTGCTTAACTCCTAGGCAGTGACTGGTTTATTTTTTTGTTCAACAAACATTTATTGATCACTTACCATGTACCAAGTAGCATACTAGGCTCTGTGCATATGTAATTCCCAGCCTCGTGGAGCTGACATTCTGATGGAGGAGATAGAACAAGTAAAGAAGGAACAGTAAAGGAGGGGCTGAAATAGAGGATAACAGAGGTCTGCTTTAGGTGGGGTGGTCAGGGGAGGCTTCTTGGAAGAGGTGGCATTTAAGGTAAGATGTAAAGGAACAGGAGAGCTGGCTCCGATCTGGTCACTCCTCGGTCCTTCATTCTCCACTGCCGCAATGCCTCTTGCTGCTAAATCCCTCTGCTAGCTCGCTTCCACCCCCAACCCACCCCCTGCTATCCACAACCCCCATGGAAGGTATCTGGTGAAGAGCAGGCTGGGGTAGAATGTTCCAGGCAGAGGAAACACCACAAGCAAGACCCCGACTTGTTTGGCAAAACGAGAGACCAGTATGCCCAGTGTGAAACGAGCGAGGGAAAAAGTGGGGTCAGACAAGACTGGGAGGTAGGCAGAGGTCCAACCGCATGGGGCTCTGCAGGTCTCGGCCAGAAGCTGTTGTAATTCTGAGTACATGAAGGTTTCTGTGCAGAGGAATAATGTGATGTGGATTAAAGGGGCAGCAATGGAGACAGGGCAGATTCAGGATGTATTTTGGAGATAGAATCAGTAGGGCTTGCTGATGGATGGGAGGGGTGAGGGAGGGGAGGAAGTGGAAGGACCCAAGGACAACTCCCAGGGGTCTCACCTGAACTGTCCAGACCCAGTGGTGGTTGTGCCAAGTCCTCAGATGGGGAAGACTAGCAGGGGAGCAGGTTTGGGACTGGCGGGAACTGCCAGTTCCGTCTGAGAGGCTGAGATGCCTGGCGCCTGGGGGGTAGGGAGGTCTGCTCTGCAGATGCAAAGGCTGGAGGACGTCAAGAGCAGAGGCTGGTGTTTAAGTCCAGAGAAACCGATGAGCTCCCCTAGGGACAGGGAGAGAGAAGAGCCCAAGTCCCAAGGTCACATCCACAGAAACCCCACCGTTTATGGGCCGTGTAGCGAGGACTGCAGGAGCGGAGAGGCATGCCCGTTGCCTCTGCCAGCCTGGAGGTAGCTGGTGACTTTTCTAAGAGAAGCTTCCATGGGGGTGGAAGCCAGCCTGTGGCAGGCTGCAGCAATGACAGGTGAGGCCGTGGAGACTGAAAGACCAAAGAGACAGCAGCCCTTCAAGCCTGATGTGTGGGGCTGCTCTCCTGTCTGATCCACAGAGACAAGGTGGTGGACCTCTGGCACCAGGAAGGGAGCGGAAATGGCGCTAGTTGCCACCATCTGGGGCGTTCACCCCAGGCCTACAAAGGAAGGTGTTATCCCGTTTCCGTTGTGTGAGAGTTTGCTCTTAAAAAAGTTCAGAACAAGGTTGGGGCTTGGCTACTTGACTGTTTCCAGTTCCTTCGGGATCCAGGAAGGCAGAAATTTCTCTCCTGGAAGAGCCTGGAAAAGGGGCAGCCTGTCGAAGGTCCAGGAGAAGAGAAGCACTTGACCCTGAGCACGAAGTGTGATATAGGATGAAATTCAGGAACCTTGGGACTACTCTTGCCATCTGGTCAGTTGCCCACTAATCAGTCCCAAACGGCCAGCAGGGGGGGGCTTTGCTTTTTCCTGCTCTCCCTGAGCCCTGAGGCAGGAAGCTAGGCAGAGTGACTTTTAGACCTGGGACGTTTATAAATTCTGTGGTTCTCAAACTATGCTCCCCTGAAGAAGCATATGGAAGCCTGCCCTTGGCTGCCATAGAAAAGGGGATCTTCTCCCAACTCGCAGGAAAAACTAAGATAGTAGGTGCATTTTCTCGATTTTAAGATTTCTACTAAAAAATGAAAAAGACTTTATCATGGGCCTCTTGTAGCATACACAGAAGTAGAGAGAGTGGTGTGCTGAGCAAACCCCCACGTACCTATCACCCAGGGTCAACAATCATTAAAAGCTTTTCTAGTAAATTTTAAACATTTGGCATCCGCTTCCCCACCCCCAGCCAAGAAAGGTAATCAATGAGCATTAACAGAAAAACTTAAAAAGTTGATTTAATTGAAAATGTTTTAGGTGTACGTGACTTGAGATGTTGAGACCTGCCCCTGCCCCCAAAATATATTTTCTGGGGCACCTGGCTGGCTCAGTCGGTCGAGCATGAGACTTGATCTCTGAGTCATGAGTTCAAGCCCCACGTTAGGTGCAGAGCTTACTTAAAAAAAAAAAAAAAAAAAAAAACTTTTTGCCAGTAAAACTGTTCCTTCCTTATTTATATTCTATAACTAAGATGTCCATAGTGAATTCTGTGACTGCCAGTACAGATGTCAGAACTGCTGGTCCCCTTACTCAGACTAGGGGGGCAGGGGCTGCACTTAGGCGCTGGCCATAGGCTTGGGCCCCATTCAGGATTCCTGCCGCCCACCGAGGCCTGGCCCCGGTACTGTACCCGCCCGCCTTGGGCTGGGCCAAGGGTCTAGAGGACAGCTAGCTGCAGGTAACAGCAATGTTGGGGAATCCCAGGTCACTCTCAAGACTGCCAGGTTCCCTTCAGACTGAAGAGTGTTAACTGTCCCCAGCAGAGTGGCTTACCAGAGGTAAGGAATCCTGTCCTCCTCTGGCAACCTCACCTCGTCCCCTGGTGTTGGACCCTATCTTCTGACATGGCCTCGCTCGGCCTTCCTGACCTTGGCCCTGAAATTCTTCCCCATTTCCTCCAACTGCACTTCTCAGTCTCCTGCTCTGTCCTGTGACAATGGCATCCCCAGATCTGTCCCTGCCTGCCACGCTCGATCCCCTTACCACTTATGTGCTCTCATAGATCCTACTACCCGCCTTCTTCCCAAAGAGACACCTCCCCTCCCAGAAGCATGGTTCCAGCAGTTTCCTAGGCAGTCGCTTGAAGGCCCAGCCAGCACTTCTTAACCTCAGAATGCAACACCTGCTCTTTAAAACTTCCTGCAGGGCACTGTTACTGGGCAACCAGAACCCTCCATGTCTGAGCACTGTGTAAGATACTGGGGGTACCTAGTTAGAGGATTCCTAGTTATCCCAAGATGGGATGAGGGTTCAGGGAACCCTCAGGAAGAGTGTCACCCCAGGGGACTTAGATCAGTTTTGCCCAGATCACCCTTGCATCAGCTTTTGGCTTTTAAGGTATGAACTAGAATTTAGGGAAGGGGGAAGAAGGGCATCGCAGAAGGGCCTTGCAGCCCGTGCAAAGGTTCTGGGGCACACGGCAGCATGGCCTTTTCAGGATCAGGAAGGGAAGTTGGTGGTGGAGCACAGGATGTGGGGCCTGAGGACTGTGTTGTTGTCCTGTCTCGGACAGTCTGCACCTGCTCCTTCCCTGGTCCACGGGGCCTGCTTCCCTCAAAATACTCCCTCAGCTAAATTTCCTTTCGCCACGACACCCTTGTCAGGCAGTTACTGAGTGAGGTTTACTCTTGACTTTTCCATCTGAGATTACCTACCTCCCCGGGCTTTGCTCCCCCAGAAAAAAATGCTTAAGAAGGCTTAGAATATCACAAAAAGAATGAAATTTAAAGTAACTGGGTGAGGAAAATGAGACATTTGCTCCTTCCCTGGGGCTGAGGGGGATTCCGGCTGGAGGTGGGAAGCTGTTGTCTTCTGTCTGTCCCATCACGTATTCCCTTCGCTTCCTTACTAATCCTTTTAAGGACTAAGCTGTGCTTGAATCATGACCAGGCCCTGCTATACAGCCTATAGTGGCTCCCCATTGTCTCCCTCGTGGTGCCAGAAATCCCCTGGCTGCTTCTCAAGGTGTCAGCTTTCGCTGTGACTTCATCCCACCCTGCTTCACTACCATTCTCTAAGAGAAAGGTCCTCTAAGAGGGACCAGTCCCCGCTTTATATTTGCCTCTTGTTTCCTCCGTGCTTCTGTTCCCACTTGGCTTTCTTTTATCTGTTTGGCAGGAGTGAGTCCAGGAGGCTCTCGGTTCACACTGATCCCCTTCACTGCATCCCACAACCCCTACCGTTCACACTGACCCCCTTCTCTGCACCCCACAGCCCCTACTGTTAGTATTTTTGGACTTAATGCTCTGTAGTATTTCATAAGGTATTTTTCACCGTTTCTTATGTGTTAATCGCGTCTTCCCCCATCATGCCTAGTCTGATGTTGGGCAGGGGAATTAGGCTCAACAAACGGCGGTGGGTTGGCCACGCAGTTGACAGGTTGGTGAACGTGGACACCTCAGAGAGCTCAGGCCCAGGATTTCTGCCTTGAGGCCCCAAGCCCTTGGTTTCCATGTGGTTTTTCCAGAGGCGATGACAGGTGTACCTGGAGAACAGCATGGGGCCAGGGGACCTGTGTGGTTGGGTTTTCATGGATAAGGTGGTGCCCTGATTCTCGTTCACCCTGTGCTCCTGCGGTTTCTGCCGGGCCTCTGCTGTGCTCGAGCCTGGGGGAAGCTGCCCCGCCCTGGTGGGCAGAGCGGGCCAGGCCCTGGCAGCGGGGAGGGCAGGCGTGAGGCAATTCCTCCTCCCAGGGGAGGGCAAGGCCTAGGCTCCTCTTTCTGGTAATTAACGGAACAGAAGGACCCAAGGGAGTACTCTGGGCTTAGGAAGGGCTTCTCACATGCGTTACTTCGTTGATTCTCCCCACTGTGAGGCAGAGGGGGTGAGGAGGGCTAGTCAGGCAGCTGGAACAGTCATCCAGCCAGAGGGGCTGTGGACGCCCAGTTTGTACTACTGCTAATGGTTTTAGGACTAGCTTGTAGCTGGGGTGTTATGCTGTCAGTTGTCTCTTCCCCCAGCCCGATTCTAAGTTCTGTCAAGACAAGGATACCACATCCCGCTGGTCTAGGATCTGCTCTCTTTCCTGGCTCCCATCCTGAAGGGAGGGACTCAGGCCTCCTTACACCTACGGGATGCTTCATGCGTATTCAATAGTGATGATGACAGATCATCTGTGGTTCAAGTCTAATCTCTCCTCCCTGTCCGTCCCCCTCCTACATCAGGCAGCCGGGCGGCCCTACAGGTAGCAAAGCTTTCATATTCCTGAAGGGAAGGGTGCCTTTGGAGGTGAGTTCAAATGCTGTTGGTGACTTCCCAGAGGTGGGACCTTCAGCATCACTTTTAACCTCAGCGAGCTGAGGTCCCTAGGCTGGCTGGCCTTGGGGATGCCGGGCGCTCCCGGGCGTGTCTCATGTCCCTGTGAGCAGCACTTGCCCGGGCTTGCTTTCTGCCTCTCCCCACCCCAACCTTGGTAGATGCAGGCACTCTGGGCACCTCTGTCCCCAGGGCTGGCATTCGGGAGGGGCTGGGTAAAGGTGTGCTGAATGAACAAATAATTCTAATCTCAGCATTGTGCGGGTTAATAAAGTAATTCTTAACATCTAAAGCTCCTAGGGCAGGGCTCGCATATAACAGGAGCCTGATGATTTTTGAAATGATTTTAAATGACACAAGTATTACACAAGTACGTTCTTCTTGTAAGAGAGAAAACCTCATCCCTCCCCCATGATTTTAATTCCAGCAGCAGAGCTGCCTGACGTTGTTAGTTTGGTGTCTGTACGACGTGATTTTTTTCTGTGTGTATAAATTGCTGTGTGTATAAATATATAGTTTTGCTTCACAGTTGCTTTTGTTTCTTTTCCCTTTTTACATAAATGGAACCACAGCTCGGTTTTTCACTGACAATAAGTATCAACAGTTTAGCCATGTGTTTATGGTTCTGTCCCACCGAATGGACCACCATGATTTTACTTACCCGTTCTCTGAGCGGGGGGCGTCCATGGTGGTTGTAGTATTTTCCTGCTGCGCACCTGCCACGGTGAACATCCTTGGTCATGCCTCTTTGTGCATCTGTGTTTCTCTACGACAGAGACCCAGAAAGAGAAATGCTAGGTCGAAGGGAATGTGTATTTTGCATTGGGTCAGATCTGCCAAATTGCCCTGCAAAAAGGGCAGGCGCCAGTTTACGCTCCCATAAACAGGGTATGAGAAGACTTCCACCTTTGCCAACATCAGTATTTTGCTAATCTAATGGGTGGGAAAAAACGGTATCTTGTTATGATTTTAATTGGCATTTCGCAGATACTAAGTGAGGCTGGACATCTTTTCATGTGGTTATTGGCCATTTGTGCTGCTGCTTCTATGCGCCGAGCAAATGTTGCTTCCTCTTGCTTTATAACCCCACAGTCTCAACAGACTGTGCTTCCTGTCCGTCCTGGGAAGAGCAGCCTGTGAATGTCCAGAGGGTCATCTCCTGCTGTGCTCTATTCCATTTACTAAGCAATCACTAAGCACCTACTAAGTGGGGGGCCTCTGTGCTGGGGGCTTTGGGAATAAGGAGATGAATTAGGTGTGATCCCCTGGACTTTAGTACAGGAGACATGAGAAATGGTGGCAACGCAAAGTAAACCATTAAGGACTAAAACCAAATGATGAGCAAAGTATGCGACTAGTAGTTTTAGGGTGTTGTGACCAGCAGGCCTTCTTCACTTATCCACCCTATATACATTAATGACAACCCGAGCTTTTGCAGGATGGCCTCAAAAATAACATCTCCCTTTAAGGAGGTGGGGCCATTTGGGGCAGGCGTGACAAGAATACTTTACCAAAAGGCTGAGCAGGTTTTTAAACGTATGCCTGTGACAGCCTGTAATCAGAGTGACTTCCAGGGCTGCTGACCTTTAGGATGGGCTGTGAAACTGTCATCCTAGAGGCTCCCATGGTCTCCTAAGTGGGTGGGCCATTTGTACACTGGGGCGTTCACTTCATCCGGGGGCACAGAGGAGAGCTCATAGAACAACCCTCACTTTTTAGGGTTGAGAAAGCAAGTGGGGTTGAGAAAGCAAGCCGCAGGCTGGCGGTAGGAGTGGGCAGGGTCTAGCAGCTGGCCGCACCACCCTGGAACCAGGAGAAAGGGGTTGGACTTGACTGAGCACCTATTTCGTGCCACGCACTGTGCCAAGAGCATTCACTTTCACCCCAGAGCTAAGATGTGATCGAGTGAATTCGTGTTTTGGGACTCGCAAAATTGAGTCTGCTCCAGGGGCCCAGCCCAGGGCAGACATCTAAACCTCAGTCCATCCGTGCTTATGGGAAACACCTGTCCCAGAAGCCTCAGAGACACCAATCACAGCCGTCCAGCTCAGCTCTTGCACTGGCTCACCTTACCCTAGAAAACAGGACCTGTTAGCCTTATAAGGAAATTCCCGACTTCCTAGCCAATCGAGTCCTGCTTCCGCGTTGCCTCTCCCAGCATTCTGTCACACTCACTCCTCTCCCGAATCCCTATTGCGTGTTAGGCCCTGTACTCCCCGATCCGTAGGTTGTTCTCCCTTGAATAAAGGACATCAAACTCATTACTAAATTGTATTATTTTTGTCATTTGACAGATATATTGTCTGCAATTACTATAAGAACTATTTTTATCCCTGTTTTACTCTTAGGAAACCAAGATTTCCCCTAGATAAGGAGGTAAGAGCCACACGGATGTGCTTGTGGAGAGTTCACAGGGGCAAAACTGATCTCAGGCTGCTTCTGTTTTGCACCCAAATGACTCACCTAGAACAGAATCTTCCTGGTTTGCAGTCGTGGCTTCTCCTCCAACTAAAGTATGGGGTTAAAAGAGGGATAGAGCCAGCTGGCCCAGCAGCCTCCAGCCGCCTCCACTCCCCACCTCCGGGGCTGCCCGTGGGCAGGCCGATCTATCTTTCCAGGTTTGGGTCCTTTTCAGCCCTCGGGACTGGTCCCCCACTCCGCTCCTTTGGTCCTGAGCCTTTCCTTCCCTTGAATTGCCGGTTTCTCATGACTGTGCGTTTGACATTGTGAGATGGGATTAAAACCATGTTGGAATGCGACTCAATAGACGTCACTGACCCCAGAGATTCTAAAATTCTCTCATTTGGGGTGGGGGCGGGGGGAGGAGGGCTGGAGTCCTGCTCCATAGCACCTTTGTCTTCTAAAGTACCTTGGACATGAAGTCCACATTAAATATTCGAGCGCATTCTCTGACCTTACATACATGCCTCTTCAAGGAGTACACCTGTAAAGTATCCTGATAAGGGTTCTTACAAAGTCTTCGTATCATTTACGTGTTCGGTGCTAGAGTCTAGCTTTCCTTCCCTCTTCGCTACTACCCCTCTTTCCTCCTCTGCTGTTATATACCCGGATCAGAAAGGTTGACCATGGTGTTCATCTTCAGATACTATGCCCACGCTGGGGAGGGGCAAAAAGGCCATGTTGCAAAGCCCCCCCCCCCCATCAGTTGACACTCATGTCTTCCTGGGGCGTTTCCTTAGCTCTGGAAGTCACATTCCAGCTTCTGACTTTGGTGGCTGTCTACTTAGATCTGCTCCTTATTGTTAGTTTTCTTTTCATGAATCACATAATCATTCATTATTTTAAAGACTTGTTGAACCTTAACTGAGCAAATGCTGTGCGCTCAGGCTTTAAGACAACACCGCTCGAGTTTGGGTATCTACTGCAGTCCAACATTTTCTAGACACTAAGGAAACAAATTTGAAGGAAAGCCAGAATCCCACCCTGGGATCCCCCTTCCCCCCGAGAGGCAGGCAGGTAAGGGAGTACCTCGTGCTGTAACCCAGGAGGGCCATTTTAGAAAAATGAGCAAATGGGCCATGGGAGCAAGTAAGTAGCCAGCCCTTTGGGGCAGACTTGCCAAAGAAGAGACAGCATGTAGACCCTCCATGGGAACCAGGAGTCTCCCTGGCAGCGATGGTGGGGGAAGGGCACTGAGCAGGATCCTAAGATAGGTGCTGAGAAATCCTCTGGGAGTTTGGAGTCTAGAGCACCTCAAGATGGCTTGCATAGTTAGTTCAACTTCGAGAAGCATTCTCGTAGCACTTTCTATGAGGCAGACAAAGGAGAAGATATAATGGTGATGTTCTCTCTGCTTTGCCTTAAAGACCAGACCGTTTGTCCAGGAGGGCCCAGGGATGTTCAAGCATGGGGATGGGGGGGTGCCAGCCGAACTGTGTGACTCTAAGCCAATACACTAGACGAAGGAGTTAATGGGCTTGAATTCAGTTATTACCGAACACACAGCACAGTGCTGGTGCTGGAGGACTGGCTGCCTGGGCACAGCTCCCGTCCCAGAGGTGCACGGTGGAGGAGGCTGGAATGTTCACCGTGAACCTCGGTGTCAGGTAGAGCGCGGGGCTTGTTCTTGCTGCTGGCACCAAGAGTCTGGTGAGCTACAAGGGAGGGTGGGAGTACTTCAGGGGGAATTCCCAGGAAGCTTCCTGCCGGAGGCATCCTTTGAGAATTCTAGTAGGGCTACGTAAGGAAGGCATTTCAGGGAAAGAACCACTGAAGGCAAAGAGAAGGAGGCATGAAGCTTCTGGGTTGTTTAGGGAGCAGCAAGAGATCTGGTAACTAGGGTGTGAGAGTCAGGGAGGAAGCTAAGAAGAGATAAGACTACAAAGGAAGATGGTCAGATCGGCAAAGGCCTTCCTGTCACCGTGAGAAATTTAGGCTTCGTTGTGCCAGGGAGAGCAGGAATGTGAGAGAAGTGAGCATGGATTTTAGGAAGATAACCCTGGCAACATTGTAAGGGAGTCCAGAGCAGAAAAGTTGAGAAGCGGGACAAGTTAGGAGGGCATTCCACTTGGCTTTGACCGAGGGTCCAGGTAACAGGAGGCAGACATGATAGAATGGTCTCCAGTTGGAGGGCAGGGAGCAAGCTGCTTCATATCTGGGGGCTGGGGGGGGGGGGTGGTGGTCATTATCTGAGCTAGAGAACCCTGGGGGAAGAGCAGGTTTGGGACCAGAACGTGGTGGGGGGTTTTCATTTCCTTAAGGATGTATTTTTATCAGCAGGAGCTTTTAATTTTAATAAGGTCTAATTTATCCATTTTGTTTTTCTTTTATTGGTTAGTGTGCATATCTCTAAGCATTCTTGCCTACCCCAAGGTCAGGAAAATATTCTCTCGGGTGCGGGGCGGGGGGGAACCTTTGAGTTAGGCGTTAGACAGGCTGCTTTTGAGAAGCCAGCGGGGTGGCTCTGCTGGGGAGAGGTGTCGCAGGCCTTTCAAAAGGTGGGTCAGGAATCAGAGTCCCAGAGTCACCATTGTGGAGGGCAAGTGCCTGCTGCAGAGCGGCGAGGGAAGGGCTGGGAGCAGGAGAGCAGCCCGCACTGACAGGACCCTTATAGGGAGGGGCAGGGACACAGAGCTTCTGGGAGCAGCCGGCACCCGGGACTTTGAGGACTTCCAGAACCCGAAGGAGTTCTGGAACCCATTAGAGGACCATCCAGGCCCCCTTTTTTGCCAATCTGTGGAGCCCTTTCTAATCTCCATGTAGTGTCCGGCCATCCTGGCTTTCCACCTCTCCATTTATACTCTCCCATGGCTACCAGATCGTGTGTGTGTGTGTGTGTGTGTGTGTGTGTGTGTGTGTGTGTGT
>NW_024426774.1:19277136-19354328 GCF_017311325.1 Ursus maritimus | reverse complement strand
GTGTGTGTGTGTGTGTGTGTGTGTGTGTGTGTGTGTGTGTGTGTATAATTTTCCCAGTTTCCAGACTTGCCATTTTTTCATTACAACTCTTTGCAGATGCCTTATGACTCTTTCCCATTCCTCTTTCGTCAGTAAACGGTGGGCAGTATAAATATTTTAATTTTTCATTTCCAACTCAGATGGGTGGGACAAAAACAGGGACAAAACAGCTCAGTCTCTGCTGTATCTGCATCTAGATGCTGTTTAAAGGGCAACTTTGTGGCATAAACAAAAACCAAAAATTGAGTTGGACTTGCTTTATACATAACGAAAATGCCATCAGAATTCAGTGTGTCTGGAAGGGCAGGTTGGTGTAATAATTCCGCATCAGAATCGTCTGGGCAGTGCATTCAAAAGGCACATTCCCAGGCCCCTTTTGGAACCTATGGAGACAGATTCTCTAGGGCGGTTCCTGAGAAAGCTGATTTTCTAGCCAGCTACCCAGATGATTCTGCAGCTTATAGGAGTTTGAGAACCACCAAGCTTTGGATGAGTCCAAGAAAACCAAACTCGGCACAGAAGTGATTCCCCCAAAAGATGCATTTATCGTATCACCCACATCGGGGGTCTCTGTGCACATTACGATCACCTGGGAGTTTCGTTTTGCTTTAACCCCACGGCCTGGGTGCCCCCTCTGGATTCATTACATCTGGCGTTTAGCGATGGGCCCTGGTTCACAGAGTTGCTGAAGCTCTCCAGGCGATTCTGATGTACAGCCTGGGGTGAGACTGTGATCTGGGAATACCGAGCTAGGAGAGCAGCGCGGCCTCTAAGGCAGGCAGAGCTAGGGAACTGTTTCCAAACATGGGTGGGGGAGAGAAGACCGGAAAGGACTTGGTACAGGAATTCAAATTTTCCCTTTGGGATGGAGATGGTAGGCGTTCCCGCTGCTTTCAGCAGTAGTTTACCGCAGTGCTTGTCTGCCGGGCTCCTCCTGGGGCTTCTCTTAGGACTCTGAAACTTGAGAGGGTCTGCATGCCTGAATCTGAATGGTGGTCACCAAGGCCCCTCCCTTTGACCCCCAGGCCTGGAGCAGGGGTGGGGGAGGGGAGGGGAAAGGACAGGAGGGGAGGGCAGCCCAGGCTGTTTGGGTTTACCAGGTCCCTTTTGACCCATACCCCCCCACGTATGAAATTCACACTTCTCTCTAGGGTCAGGTTTCTAAAGCAAAGTGACAACATCATCAAGTCTTCAAGCCAACTTGTCATAGGGTTCTTTCCACCTCTCAGATGCAGCTCCCCCCTGACTTCTTTCCGTCCCCCCTGTAACATTCAGCAGATACTCGTGGTCCCATCAGACTGATTAGGCAACTAGGATCCAGAGAAGCTAGGCATTTACTGAAGGTCCTGGCATCTGTTGTGATCCCCTGTTCAGTCTAAGACCTCACATCCTGCTCCTTGTGGGGGATGTAGTGAGGTATGGGGACCAGGGACCCACAACACTGTCACCCGCACCCCTGCTCCCTACCCAGACCCTGCCCTCCACTCACTCACTGGTGGAGCACTGCACACCCAGCTGCTCTGGGCTAGGGGATGCAAGTGATCCCGAGGGGAGAGCTGGCTTTGGGGGAAGCCCTCCCCTTACGGAGCAGACCTGGAGCTGGAGAGAGGGAAGGAGAAGGCAGATGGGTGCAGAGAGGAAGGGGGTAGCGGCTGAAGCTCTGGGAGCCTCAGGGCTGCCCTGGCGAGCTAGGGCTTCCGGGCACACAGCATTAGGGAGAGTGCGGCAGTGACTGGAGAGAATGCCAGGGACTGGGGGAGTGAAAGCTGCGTGGAGTGGTGGCAGGGAGAGATGAGGCGAGGTCAGCCAGGAGGTGCCTCCCCGACCCTTTCTGTGGCTCTCTGGATCCGAAGAATGCCTTTGAGTGATCTGAGTGCGTGGACTGTGCAGCGGGCGCCCCGGGGCTCCTCTCTCACAGCTAGGCGTGGACACTGTGCCTGCGCCTCGCACCCCTGCCCTCCATCTGCCGGGGAGCCGATGCAACTGCAGACATCCCCAAAGATCTGGCTGCCTCTGTCTGAAAAACCTGGGAGGTTGTGCCCACTCCCCGTTCACCCTCTGCCACGCTCACGTTACTGCCCTTACTGATCTTGGTCTCCTCCAGTTTCCTTGGGCACATGGAGACAGCATCCCCACCACATAATTCCCCAACTAATTGCATGCTGTCTTGGAGGAGGGCTGTGGTTCCATGTGTGGTGGGTCTTGGGCACACAATTAGGCTGTGAGTAACACAAGAGTGGAGGCCCGTCTCCCCCACCTCCGCAGTGTCCTCCCCCGGCCCAGCTCCTGCAGGTGCTCAGGACGGCCATGCTCCTGGATTCTGGGGTCCGGCTGTGTTTCAGGCAGGGTCCGATGTCCGCTCCAGAGCACAGCAAGGCCCCCCTGTGGGTTCTTAGACTGGTGAGGGGGATGGGATGCCCCTGGCCCCCAGCATTTGCCTGAATGCTGCACCTCTCCTGGGCCCAAGTTTGGGAGGATGGCACAGAGCCCAACCAGGCCAGCACGCTGCAGGTTGCCATGGTGACCCTTTTGGTTTCCTTCCGAAGGAGGATAGTTTCTTTCAGCCCAGATCATCTGCCTGGACTGCCACCATTCTCTACACTCTGGGAACCAGACTGCCCAGCCCCATTACCTCTGCTTTGTGCCACAGGGGACAACGTGTCGAGAGGCTCAGTTCTAAATCACAATCCAGTATCAGCCGCTAGCGTGTTCCGGCTTGAAGGGGCGCAGGAGGGAAAGGCCCCGGAGATGAGGCCTCCGCTCAGACGCGGGCACTGGGGGAGCTTACCTCTGCACCTCCTTCTACCTACCCCTCCTCTCTCCAGACCGCTTCCTCTTCAGTTAGTGGCTCTGACCCTTTGGGTGGGCTCAGTTCCTGCAGGTTTCAGTTTCCTCATTTGTAACAAGGACAGCCAGGGCCTTTAGTGGTTTCCACACCTGGCAAGAGCCAGAATTACCTAGGGAGGTTTTCAAATAGATTCCTGGGCCCTGCTTCAAGCCTGCTGATCTCCACAGGAGGGCCCAAGAATCTGTATTTTGAAAAACCTCCTTGGGTGATCCTAATACAATTAAACCCAGCCAACTTTGGGATTCTCCTGGCAAGATGATCTGTGGGGCCTTTGTGGAAAGAAAAGGAAGCTCTGCCCTGTGCTGAGGACTGACCAGCCTTTCGGGGTTCTCAGGAGCTTCTGAAGAGCCCGTCGCAGGTTACTCTTGTCAGGAAGCCGGTGTTTCCTGGTCATACTGGCTAAGCCAAGACCAGGCCCCCACCTTTCCCCCACAGGAGAAGCCCAGAGAGAGAGAATGACAGGAAGGGGGGGGGGATGTTGCCATAACAACCAGCTCTAGGCAGAGGCCTCCCTTCCAGGGGCTGGTACTTCACCCCAGTAATGGTGGTTTCCATGGAGATGGGTTACTGAGGGACAGGGGGAGCATTTGCCCCACTTAGAGCATTAGTCAGGAGTTGCCAGAAGGCAGAACATCTCTAGGTGGGAGCCTTGGACCCCTGTCAACCTCAGCCCCGCCCCCCCCCCTCAACTATGGCCTCTGCTCTCCAGGTGCAGGTCTGACGCTCTCCTGCTTAGTTGCTCTCTCTGCGATTGGTCTCCCTAGCAACAAGTCCTGCTAACTCCTTGCTGTTGGCTCCGTGGCTATTTTTAGCTTCACTGCCAGCAGCCCAGTCCTGGTCATTTGCTTGCAACCTCCAGATAGATTGCAGGGGAACAGGAGAACAAAGGTTCCCGGGTTCTTTGGGGGACCCTAGGCCTGGACGTCTTAGCACCTGCTAGAATTTTGCTCTGGAAAGTATCTGTCCCCAATTGGGAACTTGGTGGTGGATTCTGGAGGAGGCTCCGGAGACAATGTTGAATTCAGTTCCGCAAACACTTGTTTAAATCCTCTACGATGTGCAAGGAGCTCTAGTCGTCACTGCTTCCATAGGAAGCTGGGTAAGGTCCCGGCCCTGCCCTCTAGGAATTTTTAATCTTGTGGAGGAGAAAGATGAGTACACAGTGGCCTTAGTGCACAAATATTGGCAGGTGCTGAGAGAGGATTGATTACAAGGTGCTATGGGAGTGAGGTGGAGGAGGGGCAGGGTAATTTTTCGGTGGAGGGAAGGGGCCAGAGCAGCGCTGTCCCAACAGAACTCCACAACGATAAAAATTTTTAAGAATCGGTGCCATCCAGGACAGTAGCCCCAGACACATGTGGCTCTTAGACACTTGGAAGGTGGCCAGTGCAACTGAGGAACTGAGCTTTTAGTTTTATTTAATTTTAATTAACTGAAATAGCACATGCCGTGAGTGGCGACCCTATTGGACAGTTTGGGTCTAAAGAAACTTTCCTGGTGGAGGTAACTGGTGAACTGGGCCTGGGAGGATAGATAGGATTTGGGCTGGTGGGAGTTGAAGGGGAGGAGCAAGGAACAGCATGAGCAAAGGCACAGAGGCAGGGAAAAGGGCATATTTTGGGAATAGCAAGTGGGTGGGCAGAGTGTGGGCTGCGTGATGCAAGTGCTATACAGATTGTGGGGGCCTTGAATGCCACGCAGAGTGTTGACTGTAATCATCACGTCGTCAGAGTCTACTGCACAGCACGGAGGCTTTTGAGCTCGTAGGTAAGAGAAGGGCAGGATCAGAATAGACATCCACTTTGATCTCATGGCCTTTTGTCTGGATAAAGCCTCCCTGGCCTTGGGATGGCTGGGAATGCTCTTGTGGCAAAAAAAAAAAAAAAATACGCAGTGCGTCCTCGATCCGTGTGGCTTTGCAGATGGCTTCACAGGGATCATGGCTTCTCTGGTTTTGAGTAGAGGGACTCAGGTGGTTAAACGCCCTGTTTCGTGGAAGCCACATAACCTCCCCCCTCCTTCCAGCACTGGATTTCATGTCAAAGCAGACCACAGAACACCCAGCCCAGCTGACATGGCATTCCCACCTTGACCCGTGGGAATTCCTGCTCTTTGGGGAGGGGCGGGACGGCGCTCATGGCCTAGCAGTGCGTCATCTTAGTTCTGTGAGCTGGAAAGTCAGATTAACCACACTTACTGCAATCATGTTCTTCACAAACACGGGAGCGTGACATACACCAGAATGTTAAGTTTACTGATTTCTAACAGGACAGGTCCTCGCCACACAGATCCAGGTGCTTGTCCTGCTGCCTTCTGACAACTTAGTGGTATCCAGGGTCAGGGCAAAGAGTCAGGTGCCCTGAAAGGAGGTAATTCATCAGGCCTGTTGAATCACTGCTCTCTGCCTGTCAAACAGGAAGTGTGCCCTCTCTTTCAGGTCACCCTGTCTTTGGGGCCATCCTGGATACTGCCTCTCCAACACTTCTTTTAGGCTCTTGACATCCATCAGATCTTCTTTTCATCCAGGAGTTCCCCCTTTCAAAATACTTTTATCATGTTGCCAAGACCCTGCCTTGTTTTGCATGACCCTCCTCCTTCAGGCTGACTATCTTTATCACAATCAGAAGGCCTGTCTGGGGTGCCTGGCTGGCCCGGTTGGAATTGATCTTGGGGTCGTGAGTGCAAGCCCCACATTGGGTGTAGAGATTACTTAAATAAATAAACAAACTTAAAAAAAAAAAAAGAAAAGAAAAAAGACCCATCTCAGGAACCAGCCCGGGAGGGATACTTTGTAAGGTCGAGAACATACGTGACCTGAGGATCCTTGAAGCCTGCCCTGGTTTTTTCCTGACCTTTTGCTAAAGTCACCTCGTGTTCTAAATCTGAGGTCTCTTCAGTTTTGGGGCCTGTCTCTGCCCGCTGAGCATGAAGAAGACACGAATCTCTGAGTGACTCATGCCTAGTACGGAAGAGGGGGAACCTTTCCTGTCCACATAGCTACCGGAGAGGGAGGGTGCCTGAGGTTGGCAAGGGGACAACCTTGAGTTTGGGCTTTCTTTTGCTTAAGCTGGGAGCTATGTGGAAGACATAAGATTTGAGCTTAATTTTAAAGGATGAGAATAAGGAAGTTTGGCAGCTGGAGGGAAAGGCTCCTTTATAAGTGGGCCAAGAGAAGGTGAAACTGATGATGGCCTTGGTCCATTCTGACACCTTGAGCCCTGGCTGCGATGCACAGGCATCGTTCCTTACTGTTTTAAGAAGTCCCAAGACCGAAGAGTTGTAGGGGCTAAGGTGTTATAGCCACGTAGTAATGGAAAAGGAGATGTCATAGAGGAGATAGAGTGTCTTTCAAAAAGAGCCAGCCAAGCCGGATCAGGAGGTCTTTGTTTATGGGCCCTGGATGCCGAGCAGACGTCAGTGGGAGAATCAGCAAAGCAAGTCCTATTGCAGTCCTTGAAGGATGAGAGCAGGCAAGAGGTTCAGGCTCAGGGCTTCTCGTCTCTGCTTGGGGCTCTCCTGAAAAATTGTACCAGACACCCTGATGGGGTTGAAAGATGGGTTGGAGCAGAAGAGCCTGTGTTTTGCGGAACAGCTCCTTGTCCTGGCCGCATGGATTCTGGGCCTCCGTCGGGGTTGGGAGAGGGAAATTTGAACTCTCCAAGTATTATTTGGAGAAAGCCCTCTCTCTGATTTGGCGTCCTCCTCCCTCTTCAGAGCTTGCTTGCTCTGTTGGCCCTCAGAAGGATGCTGAGCCCTAGGAGGGAAGGTAGGCTGTCCTTCACAGCACATCTCTTGACCTCATTCTCCTGGCATGGGTTCCAGCTGGTATGCTCCCAGCTGACTGTGGCTGGAAGCCAGGCACCTGGGGCATTATCTCTTTAAGAGATGCTGGTATTCCAGGGCCTGGGAGGGCAGATGTTATCACTTCTGTTTTGCAAATGAGAAAACAGACCTCTTGGGGTTAAGTGACTGGCTCAAGGTCGTGGTGGTGGAACCAGAACCCAAGTCCCGATCTTTCGACAAGGGCTGCTGGCTAAACGGCCCTCCGCTCTTCCTTCTGATTCATCTTGCAAACTGAAACCAGGCTGATCTTTCCAAAATACGCATTCATCTGGTCTTCTCAGAAAGTCTGCCGTTATCCTTCGCTGCTATAGGATGTATCCATTGACCTCTTTCTCTGCACCTTTTAGCCTTAGTTGTATTGGGAGGTGGCAGGTGGAGGTGGGCAAAGATTTTACTCCCATCCCAGCCTTACATGTCTTTATGTCCTATCTTACCTCATTCCAAATCTGATTCATCTCTGCTCCGCACTGCCCTCCTTAACCTCATTTATCACTCCTACTAGCCATTTTTTTTCTTGGCTTTGAAGCCAACCAGGTCAGTGGGGCTTGGTATTTGTGGTATAGTTATCTTCACAGGTGTTTTCCAATGACCTTTTCCTATCTCTCCAAGTCTAGTTGAATCTGTCAACTCCTTGAAGGCAGGAGAGCCAAGAGGGTCTGCTTCTTTATCTGATGTGGGTGGAGACTGTGTGTGTGTGTGTGTGTGTGTGTGTTTGTCTGTCTGTCTGTGTCTGTCTCCGTGGGGGGAGGGGCCTCTGCTCGGGAAGAGGGGGTTTGCATTGGTTGAGGCTGCACCTGGGGGCTGCACCTGGAGGCTCCGGGAGAGGAATGGAGAGCCTCCTAGAGCTGCAGGTGGTTGTGCCCAGAAGTGAGAAATTGCTGAACTTTTAAACTAGAGCGTGCCCTCCCCACCACCACCTTGCACACAGGAAAATGGGACGTTCAACGCAGACCCTGAATGACCTAGGGGATCCAGGGACTTGGCCAGGAAGAGGTTTTCAAAGTCTGAACGCAAGCCACGCTTTTAAGGGACCCCTCTCTATCCACCTGTAGTATGAAGAGGAGAGCCCTCTCCCCAGCATTCTTGTAATGGAGCGCTCCCAATTTCTGCAGGCGCCTTCTGTCCGCCTCTGTGTGCTTTGAGTTTTCCCTACAGTTTCCTGGGCCTCTACGCTCATCTGTAAGCTTTTTCTTGTTTTTTCTTGTTTTTTTTTTTTTTTTTTTGGTTGTGCTTCCGAGAGACTGACTTTTAACAACTTTCTCCTGGCTCTCCCAGGCTGTCCGCAACCTCCTCTCTTCTTTTGCCGGCGCTCCTGGCTCTCTCCGCGCTCCCGGCTTACCTCCGCCCTGCAGAGCAGCCCCTTCCCTCCCGGTCCCTTTCCCTGCCTCCGTGGGCTCCCCGGCGTCCCTCGGAGCTCTCGCAGAGTTGGGGAGAGGGGGCGGGAGGGCCAGCCCGGAGGAGGGGGCGGCGCCGCCTCCAGCACGGCCGGGGCGGGGTCCTGGGAACGGGCGGAGGCCCAGCCGCGCCCCCAGGCCCCAGCGGCGGCCCGCGCCCCTCGGACGGGAGGAGAGGGGCTGGCCCACTGCCAGCGTCTGAGAGCCGGCCCCCTCCCCCGGCCCGCTTGCAGCCAACCAGGCACTCCAGCGGGGCCCACGTGACCTGGAGTTCTAGACAAAGAAAATGTTCAAGCCCTCCCCCCCACCTCCCCCCTCCCCCTCTCTCTGGCCCCCTCCGCCCCCAGCCCCATCGCCCCCTTCCCCTCCCCCCAGACGGGCAGCTACTTACAGAGCTTCAGGGCCGGGGCTCACACCTGAGCCGGACCACAGAGGGGCTGCACCTGGCCTTATGGGTAGGTTCCTGGACGGAGCCCTGGGGAGACTGGGGGCGGGGAGGCGGCAGGGGCCGGTGGGAGGATCTCTGGGCCGCTGCAGCCCTCTGGATTTGAGAAGAGTCAAAGTCTGCCTCCCTGGCCCGCAGGAGCTGGCTGCTCTGCCTGGCCTGAGTTCTGGAGATGCTGAGTTAGTGCTGTCCCACCCACTCCCTCCTCAGGAGCCCCAAGCCCCACTCCTCCCAGCGCTCAGGTGGGACCTGGCGGTGGTGCCGAGGCCAGAAGAGCAGCCCCAACGTGTGAGCCTGGGGCAGGAGTCAGTGAAGGCTGGGGGGCAGGCCCTGGCGCAGGGCCGCTGGGAGACCAGGCGTTGGGCAGCGAGCAGCGCCTCTGCTGAGCTGGCTGGCTGATGGGCTGTTGGCATTTCCTTGCCGACCTGCGCTCCTGGCTGGTGGACCATACTGTCCTCGGGCCGTGCCAACCTTGTGGCCTCTTGGGAGGGACATTTTCCTCTCGTGCGTTTCCCTGGGAGCCAGTGGGCAGGCCCTCAGAGAGACGTGGTGCTGGGTGGGAGGGAGTAGCGTGACCCTGACAGGGGCTGTGGCACACCAGCGGGTGCTGTGGGGAGCAGCCTGACGCCGGCCTGTGATGGGAGAGGTGCCTGGGACAGCCTGGGACCCGCTAAACCAGCGGGGAGTCCGCATGGGCGCCCAGACCTCTGACCTTTGGAACGGGAAGCAGCCCGAGTCGCAGAGGAAGGTGGAGGCGGGACAGCTGCCCAGGAAGATGGGACTGGTCGGGGAGGCCTTGCCTCTACTAGAGTGGAGTTACCAGTAGCTTTCCAGGCTGGACAAACTCCAGACGAAGTGGCTTCCTTGAGCCACGGTAGTGGGGGAGTGGTGTGGTGTCTCCCTGGTCCTGCCCCATCTCTGGGCCGCTCTGGAGTGGGACCTTGTGAACTGGGGGTAGGAGCCTTTAGCCCAAATGCCAAAGCCCTGAGTTAACCCTTCTTTCTCCCATTGTTTGCCTGGGGAGGAGGGTTGGAGTGAGCGTGGAAAAAAGGCATTCCCACACTGCCCTAGGCAGACTATTCTAATGAGGCCCCTCCCCCATCCAGCCACTGTCTCTGCCACTTCTTCCCCTTTCCTCATGCCTCCTGCTGCTAACCCACCCCCTTCCTCCTTCCCCCACCCCTGCTGGCCTCGTCCCGACGGAGGCCCCCTTCTTCCTCCTCCTCCGCCTGCCAAAGCCCTGCTGGGTGCTTGTTCTCCTGCACCTAGTGGGTTGGGGGCGCTTAACAGCCATCAGCAGCAGCATCTGACAAGCTGGGGGACGTTGTGGGGGAAGAAAAATGTTCAGGAACTTGCTGTGGAGGGGTTGGGAAAAGAGACAAAGGGGCTGTGGGGGAGTGAGGAGGGTGGCATCAGGCACGACTCCCTTCTAGACCTGGGGAGCCCGGCACCCACCCACTGCTGCTTGCTGTGCAGGTGACTTCACCTTTCCTCAGAAGGCCCCTCCCGCCCTCTGCCACCTGCACCTTGTTCTGGCCGAGGGGCCTCATCACCCCTGAAGCAGAGTCTTGGGGTCTGCATGGTAGCACCCTGGTCTAGATCCGTCCTCCATGCCTGAATTTCAAGGAGGCGTGGTGTTTCAAGGTGTTCCTTGGTGTTTCTCAGTGAGAGGATCTGGGGCTTCAGTAGTGCTGCCACAGCTGATTCTAGAAGAGGATGGGGTTGAGTGCACACCTAGGTGCGTCTTCTTATGGGGGAGGGGGTGGTAGATAATTGATAGTAGGAAGGGGAGGGCAAAGTCCCAGCAGGTGAGAGAGGGGGCTTGGGAGGGAAGAGCAGTTGCTCTGCATTCTCCCACTGCTGGCTTCCGTCCAGCTCAGTTTTCCAGCTGTTTGTGGGCTGGGGGCAAAGGATGCAGGATCCCATCTTAGAATTTGTTGAGTCAGGGAAAGAACTAGGATTTCCATCCTCAGTGTTCAAGGACTCCACCAGAAGCAAGTTTGGTTGGCGGCCTGGAGGCAAAGACGTGAGATTGAAACAAAATGAATCTATAGCACAGTAGACCTTTGAGCTTAACATAAAGGTTCTTAATCTGGGGCCCTGCGATCTGGGAGTCCATGGGGACTTTGGAGAGTCCTTGGCATTCTTGATACTTACATACATCAGATTCTTAAACCGGTCAGAAACATTTAATGGAAATCCTTTAGCTGAAGTGCTTTTTTAGGTTGGAGCAACTTGGAAGAGAGCGGACTGCTCCAGAATGGGCTGCTGAGTGAGCTGCAAGGCGAAGACGGGAATGTAGATGCTCTGACTTTTCGCTTGGAGCTCTTCCACTCTGAGTTCCTTTCTGATGTTCTTGTTTAGCCTTGAGGGTGGGCTTTGCCTTCCCAGCTCTACACTCTCTGGGAAAGCTGCGTGTTGAAAGGCACGTGGAAGGTGGGAGGGTTTTCATGGAATGTGGTGGAAACAGGTGCAGAGCCTTAAAGTTTGAGTTCATGGGGTCCCTCAGATTCAGTCACTGGGGTGAGATTAGTTGAATGGTTCTCAGAGCTAAAGATCAAGGATTTCATTCTCTTCTGTAGGGTGGTGGGAAGCCTGGAGCAGGTTTTGGGAAGGATAAGCGCGAGACAGTGAAAGGATGGAGGCTGTCCAAACGGGAGCATGATTGGATTTGGATTGGTAATTTATCAGGGGGATGGCAGAGAGGATGTGTGGCCTGTAGTGTGTTCTCAGTAAACCGTTGTTGAAAGAATAAATGTATTGACGGATCTGAAAGTTGTGTGTGTAGAAAGAATGGGTGAATTTGATAACATACATTTGATAGAACCTAAGATTCCAGAATGGCGTGGGAGCAGGCAAGCTCTTAACGGGGCTTGCTGTGATGTTTGAGCAGAGGGGGGACACACACAGCAGTGATTTCATCATCTGTAGACATCACGACTACACTGGATTTGTGGTCTGGAAGCCAAGACCAGGAATAGAAGGGGTTGATTGCCCAGGAAAATCGTAAAAAGGACGAGAGGATCCAATTCGTGATTGGCAAGTAAGATAGGAGAGGACGGAGCCAAGGTCTGTGCCTATGCTACGGCGCACAGTTACTGTTTGAATGGAATTCATCTTTCTGTGTCAGAGGGTGGGCAACTGATGGAGGCTAACCGATGGAGGAAGGTTTCGTGAGAGGCGCAACAAGAGAAGGTTGGACACCAGCCAAATGATTTGAGTTCACCGACCAACTTCAGATTTGCCCATTTTCCACGGCAAGCCAATGGAGTTGATGATCAAAGAACTCCGTCCTTTATCTCCTGTCACTGTCTCCAGACCACAAAGAGATTGAGAAGAGCCTCCCCCCGCCCCAAGTATCAAGTGGCCTTGCTAATACCTGGAGAGGTCAAGGTAACTTCTGTTCCTTGTTTCTCCAGGCTGAGAAGAAAGCCAAGGTGATTGCAGTAATGAATGCTGTGGAAGAAAACCAGGGGTCTGGCGAGTCGCAGAAGGTGGAGGAGGTCAGCCCTCCTGCAGTGCAGCAGCCCACCGACCCCGCATCCCCCACCGTGGCCACCACACCTGAGCCCGTGGGGGCGGACGCTGGGGACAAGAACACCACCAAAGCAGCCGACGATGAGCCGGAGTACGAGGTGAGCGGCTCACTTCTTCATCTGCCTCGTCCAGCTCTTTCCTGGGTCCTTCCACTGCCAGCTCTTCCCGTCCTGCTCTCCTCTCTCCACCTGACCCCAGGCCTCTTCGTCTCCCCAGTCTTGCTCTGTCTTGGTCGGTTCAGATGGAGCTCCCTCCTGGCTGTCCTGACCCTCAGATGCCCAGGGCTGGGGTTGCCATGGGGGGATCAGGGTGGCAGGGCCTCGTGACCACCACGTAATGACTTCTGCTCCTTGGGGCTCCAGGACGGCCGGGGCTTTGGCATTGGGGAGCTGGTGTGGGGGAAACTTCGGGGCTTCTCCTGGTGGCCAGGCCGCATTGTGTCTTGGTGGATGACGGGCCGGAGCCGAGCAGCTGAAGGCACCCGCTGGGTCATGTGGTTTGGAGACGGCAAGTTCTCGGTGGTAAGTCCTGGGGTTTGGTGGTAGCCTTGGGGAGGAACGGGTCTTGGTCCCAGGGCCTGTGGTTTGGGGCTGGGGGCTCAGTCCAGACCTGGGGTGGAAGAAGTGAGTTCTGCTCGCCCCCGCTCTCCACATGGGACTGGAAGATGCGCTAGAGAAAAGTGGGCTGCCTTGGGGGGGCTCGGAGAGCTGGGGCACCTGTCAAGCTCTTGACCATTGGGACCCTTTCTCCAGAACTCCTTTCCTGCTTGCATTCGGGTCCTCCCCCACATTGGGGTTGGACTCCTCCTTTGAGCATCATGGAATTATTTATCAGTCCATCTGGTCCTCTCAAGGGCGGAGGCTGAGTGTCAGTGCCCCAGTCCTTGCCCATTGCCAGGCATGTGGTGGGGGCTTGACGGGTGTGGCAGGAGGAGAAAGCGAGGGCGTTGGTGGTTCCTCCAGGTGTGTGTTGAGAAGCTGATGCCGCTGAGCTCCTTCTGCAGCGCTTTCCACCAGGCTACCTACAACAAGCAGCCCATGTACCGCAAAGCCATCTACGAAGTCCTGCAGGTGAGTGCCCCTCTGCGCAGAGGGGGCTTAGACAGCAGGGACTCCTAGTTGGTCTAGAAGCTGAAGTGCAGAGGTTAGGCAGAGGGCCCACCTGCAAGGCCCCCGGGATTCCCTTTTGTCCCCCATCACCCCCCCCATTACCCCTTTCTGCCCTCCCCTCCTCCGACACTCTCCTGTGACCCTCCCATGCCCCTTCTTCCAGCTCTTGCCTCAGGCCACCCTTGCTGTCCTCCAGCCTGTTTTGACACCCTCCCCTCTATGTGTTGCCCTCTAGGTGGCCAGTAGCCGTGCGGGGAAGCTGTTCCCGGCATGCCATGACAGCGATGAGAGCGACACTGCCAAGGCCGTGGAGGTGCAGAACAAACAGATGATCGAATGGGCTCTTGGAGGGTTCCAGCCCTCTGGCCCCAAGGGCCTGGAGCCACCTGAAGGTAAATGCAGGTGCCCAGGCCAGCCTTCTGGGACCCCTGCCAGCTGGGCAGCTCTATGCCAGGGCTGGGAAGGCCCTGCTTGGGGAGAGCTGCCAGCTCTTTGGTTGAGAGGCCCAAGGGGAGTAGCCACGGTCTCCCTTTCCCTGGGGTCATGATAGGGGCAGGGCTGCTGTAGGACTCAGGATAAGCTCCTCCCATTGGCTTGCTGGCAGTGGAGAGCTGGGGGCTAGAACAAGTTGGGGACCAGGCCGCACCCCTTTGGAGGCAGTATAGAGGAGGAGAGGGAGCTGGCACTGCTTGTCGGTAGTAACCGCGATCTCGTCACCTGCTTTCCCCATCCAGAAGAGAAGAACCCCTACAAAGAAGTTTACACAGACATGTGGGTCGAACCTGAGGCAGCTGCCTATGCACCACCCCCACCCGCCAAAAAGCCCCGAAAGAGCACAACGGAGAAGCCTAAGGTCAAGGAGATAATTGACGAACGCACAAGAGGTAGTTGGCCTGGCTCTGGAGAGAGTGGCACGGCGAGGCTGGCGTTCAGAGGCGTGGGCGTGGCCCTCACGGCCCCCTCTGATGCTGGGCTCTCCTCCCCTCCGCAGAGCGGCTCGTGTACGAGGTGCGGCAGAAGTGCCGGAACATTGAGGGTGAGTCCCGACGGCCGTTGATTCCCTGGGAAGTCCACAGTCTTGCCCCCAGGACGGGCAGGAGGGCTTGGCCTCTAGCCTGGGGCCTGGTGCAGAGTAGCCTAGGCACGTAGGTTTGAATGTCCTGGGACGTCCGTACCCAGTGAAGGCCTCTGTCCTGCCCATCCCACCACCCCCACCCTGCTTCACCCACACAGCCGTCTTCCGTGCTACTGTCTACTTCCTATCAGTGGCCGGCGCTGGTCGTTAGGGTTTGGGACACTCCCAGTGGGTCAGAAAAGGGTGGCCTCTCTTGGATTTGCTTGAACTTGTGACCTTTGGCCTTTTACCTTTCCTCACCTGCTCTCATCCAGTGGTCGTTAGAGCATCTCAGGGCCGGCAAGGATGGGGGCAGGAGCCTAAGACTTAAGGACTGCCCAGGGACTATCTCCTGAGTCACCCAGGGTCCAGGCCCTCTTCTCATAGGCGGGTTCCTGTCCTTGAATTATGCCTTTCCTCGATGGGTGGCATTGCCCCTCTGAGAGCTGAATGGGCATCGAGATTGGGGCCATGATGCCCCCTGTTCCATGGGGCACCCTCCCAGACTCCCATCTGCCTCCTTCTTGGGCTGCTGCTTTTCTAGAGCTGCGCTTTGGTCCCAAGGTGGGAAGGGGCCCTTTGGAGACATTCACTCTGCTTTCTCTACTCTCCCTGCTTTCCAGACATTTGCATCTCTTGTGGGAGCCTCAATGTCACCCTGGAACACCCTCTCTTCGTTGGAGGAATGTGCCAAAACTGTAAGGTAGGGGCACCCCCAGCAGCGAAACAGCCCCTGGTGCTCTGCACCTTCACCCTAGGGGCCCGTAGTCGCCTGGAGTAGCTGCCGTGGGTATACCGCGGTTCGCTCTGGACGCAGAGTCCTGATAAAATGGGCCCTTGGGCTTCAGTGTGTTTGACTGGCTGTTTGTCCTCCCCAGAAAGATTCCGTTTTCCTCGAAAGCCCATTCTGGTCTACAGATGTGGGCTCACAGTGTCACAGTTCCTAGTGTGGGGTGGCGGTGGGGCAGGGGGAGAACGGGCTGACTGACGGGTGGGCTGGCGCATCCTTGGGGGCCCAGGAGGAAAGCCCAGAGCTGCAGCGAGGGACAAGAGGGTACAGCTCCCTCCCAGGCCTCACTCTGGGGCTTCCCAAGTCCTCACACTGCTGTGGGTCGGGATACCTGCTGGCCACCACCCACTCGTGTGGCTCAGTGGGCAGCAGGCTCACATCTTCAGGGATGGGTTACGCTTCCCAGGGGAGGGCCCAGAGGCTGGGCGCAAAGCCTGCCTTTGCCCTGGCCATGTGGGGTGCTGCCCGGGGGCCTCTGACCTGCCGCCCCGCCCTCTAGAACTGCTTCCTGGAGTGTGCGTACCAGTACGACGATGACGGCTACCAGTCCTACTGCACCATCTGCTGCGGGGGACGTGAGGTGCTCATGTGCGGGAACAACAACTGCTGCAGGTGAGGCCCTCCCCCCGGCCGGCCCCTCCCCCAGCCCGGCTCCCTCGGGGGTGCCCCGCTCCCCCCCGCTACACTGGGCTTCCTTCCAGGTGCTTCTGTGTGGAGTGTGTGGACCTCTTGGTGGGGCCGGGGGCTGCCCAGGCAGCCATCAAGGAGGACCCCTGGAACTGCTACATGTGCGGGCACAAGGGCACCTACGGGCTACTGCGGCGGCGGGACGACTGGCCCTCGCGGCTCCAGATGTTCTTCGCCAACAACCACGACCAGGAATTTGTGAGTGCTGGGCCTGGGCCGCCTCTCTTCACCCCCGCCCCGCCAGAGCCCGAGGGCAGGCACAGCCATGCGGGAGGGCCTGGGCCACGGCGGAGGGGCCTGAGCCGCCTGTGGGGGTGCAGGTTCACGGGGCGGCGGGGGTTGGGGGGAGCGGGGAGCGGATTCCCAAGCCAGAGCAGTCCTAGCGGGCCGGGAGGGCCCATCTGCAGAATCTCCGCGGGCGCTCACCTAGCCTCTTGTGCTCGCTGCCTAGGACCCTCCGAAGGTGTACCCACCTGTCCCAGCCGAGAAGAGGAAGCCCATCCGGGTGCTGTCTCTATTTGACGGCATTGCTACAGGTGAGCGTGTGGCCCCGACCCCCACGAGGAGCTGCGGTCCCTGTCCCGGGGTGGGGGAGGTCTGCGTGAGGGACCACGTGTGTTTCATGTTGGCAAAACAAAACCATAGTTAACATGAGAGCCATTAACGTAGTACCCTGCCGAGGAAACTTTTGTTTGAGAAGTAAAATCCGTGGTCAACCGCCATGTCTGGGGCGGGGCACGTGTCTCCGTGGGGGGGTGGGGGGTGCTCCAGCAGAGGACAGGGGCATCGTTAGAGGTTATTGAAGATTTTCACAAAGCCTCAAAGGACAGACTCGGCGACCAGAACGAAAACATAGGCAGTGTCTGTCGTACGATGACCGTAAGTCACGGTAAAAAAAAAAAAAAAAAAAAAAAAATCAACAAGAGAGTCTAAAAAATAGTTAAGTCATCCATAATCCTATTATTAGCATTTTGGTGTATATCCTTTTCTATTTTTTTTCCGTGCGTATATGTATGTGTGTTTCTAGAATCATACATGTAGAAAAATAAAACGAGAGGATAGTTAAACGCACACTGTGTTGTAACTCGCCTTTTCATTTGCTATCATGACCGCTTTTTCATGTTAACATGGAACTGCGTCCTTCATTTGTAAGCGCTGCATAGGGTTCCACCGGGTGAAAGTACCATGATTTATGTAACTAACCCGCTGTTGGGTTGTTGAGTGTTTTTTTCTCTGTTCCAAGCAGCGCTGTGACAAGCATCCGTATACACACATCATTACATACGTAAACTTCTCTCTTGTAGAGAGAGCTGGGACACCACGTTTGTTTCATGTGGTTCTTGACCTTGCCCAAGAGCCCTCCCGATAGGTGCTGCTGACACATACCCCCGCCATGCCCCCAGGCCGACGGCTTCTCCGTGTTCTTAAGAAAGGAATAACCCTCCTCAGAACGGGTGTCTTCCTGTGGCCGGAGGGAGATGGGCTGGGGCGGGGTGGCATCCCAGGCCAGATGTTTCTGTTCTAGTCTCAGCTCAGTGTTGATATTCTATAAACCTCGGGAAGTTATATTACAGCCTTGGTTTCCCAGGCCAGAACCTCGAAGCCCTCTTAAACCACACCACACCCCAAGAGACTGTAAAACCCCGTCGGTGGGGGGGGGGGTCTGTGGGAGCAGTGGAAATGGTGCTGCTGCTCCCTGTTTCTCCGGAGGCTCTCGGGGTCTATTCTCATTGTTTCCTTGCCCTCAGTCCAGCAAACATTTGTGAAGGGATCATAGTAAGGAAGCGAGTGTAGTTTGCTCAGGAGGAAACACGGATGAGCTCTTCTCTGTTCTGAAGAGCATTTGGCACATAAGAGAAGGGCTGAATTAGGCATATCCGCTGTTCTGAGGAGTTGGAGAGAGATGCAAGGTGCTAGGGGCTTACAGAGGAGGGGGGTTGCTTCCAGGGGGTTGCAGGGTGCGGTGTAGGGGGCTGTTGATGAAGCCTTTATGGAGCAGGTGGCGTTTCTGTTGAGTCTTGGGAGGACGGGTAGAATTGCAGCAGGAGGCCATGGGCCGGGAGTGTGGAAGGAGCGGTCTATGCAGGATGTAGGAACAGCAAAGAAAAGGCCACCCAAAAAGTCACCTGCTGTTCTCTCTGGTTCTGGAAACCACCTATTGTCTGGTCTTGATGGCCTTCTAAGTAGATCAAAGTAGGCATAAAGTAGGATCCAAAAGGATCCTGCAGCTTACTGGGCAGGGTAGGGCTCCGGCCTGTTGCTGACTCGTGTCCTGCTGGCCAGAGAGCCCCCTGCAAAGACCAGGGTGCTGGGAAGGAGCCCCAGTGACCGTGCCTTTCGCTGGCTGGCACAGGGCTTCTGGTGCTGAAGGACTTGGGAATTCAGGTGGACCGCTACATCGCCTCCGAGGTGTGCGAGGACTCCATCACGGTGGGCATGGTGCGGCACCAGGGGAAGATCATGTACGTCGGGGACGTCCGCAGCGTCACGCAGAAGCATGTATGTCAGTGTAGTGGGACCCATCCCACCTTCTCTGTGTCCCTTGCGCTTTGCTCCTGGGGCGGTGGCAGCCGCCTTGCATTTTGCTCCTTTGCTCTTTTCCTTTCTCCTTTCCCCCAGTCTCTTGTCATCTGCCATGTTCCTCGTCTGGAGAGGGAAAATGGGCAGATTCCAGCGGGAACTGCGAGATGGCCCTTTTAGGCTCCGGCTGCCCCCTGGCTAGCCTCAGGCCTTTGTAGCAGAGTGTTTTGGTTCCCGTTCTCCCAATACTTTTGGCAACATCTTTACCAGCCTCCATTTCAGGGGGGTGGTGGTGCTTGGGTGACCCTTTGCCTTTCCAGTTAACTGTGTCTACTCCGGAAACTGCAGGCCCTCAGGGATCCCCGAGGGCGTTTAGAGGGCGTTCAGATGGCCCAGACACCCTGCTCCAAGTGTGCAGAGCACAAAGTGTCTTTGCAGTCAGCTGCCCAGCCTGGACCGCCTTCCCTCTAAGTGGCTGCTTTTCCTGTTGGGAGCACGCTGTTTCCCTGCTGGCCTCGGAGATGATCCGATTGGATCCCCTCACTTTGTTTAGGAACCTAAACTCAGAGAGCCTCAGTGACTTGCCCGTGGTGGTGGTGATGGGGTGTGTGTGTGTGTGTGTGTGTGTGTGTGTGTGTCTGTATGTACCTATGAATGTATATAGTAAGCATCCCAAGCAGCTAGGTCTCCTCGCTCTGGTGCCAAAGTACTTTTTTTGCCAAGTCCACAGATAATTTCCTACTTCCCTTCTGCCTCTGTCGCCCGGACATCAGGCCATCCCATTACCTTTATCCTCCCAGATCCAGGAGTGGGGCCCGTTCGATCTGGTGATTGGGGGCAGTCCTTGCAATGATCTCTCCATCGTCAACCCTGCCCGGAAAGGACTCTACGGTAGGTGCTGTGCTCACCCCTCCCCTTTCTGAGCTGGTGCTTCCGCACGTAGGTTTCCTACTTGGACATTTCTGCCCTGGGACAGCTACTCCCGATGACCCTGTCCTCCCTTGCCCTCCCTGTGCCCGAGCCACACCACTGTCTCGTGCAGACAGCCCCAGCTGATGGCTTTCTCTTCCGACCTCTCAGAGGGCACTGGCCGGCTCTTCTTTGAGTTCTACCGCCTCCTGCATGATGCGCGGCCCAAGGAGGGAGATGACCGCCCCTTCTTCTGGCTCTTTGAGAATGTGGTGGCCATGGGCGTTAGTGACAAGAGGGACATCTCGCGATTTCTCGAGGTATAGCCAGCAACCTTGGTTTGGCCAGCTCACTAATGGCTTCTACCTTGGACTGCTGCTTTATCCCTGTCTCATCTGCATTGTGGAGCTGGGGACTGGTGACTTCTGCTTTGCGAGGGGCCTGTTCGGGAAGCTCCAGGGCTTCCTAATTAGGGAGGAAACACTGGTAGAGGCCTACTCTGGAAAGAACCTGTGGTCTGACTCTAAGACGTAGTGTGTGGGTGCGGGCCTCCGGGCTTGAAGGACTTGACTGTTCCTAGTAGGGTGGGGTGCCAGGCTCCTAGAGTGTGGAGTTCTGAGTGGTGTTTCCCTGGGGGGACCTTTGAGGTGGCCACATCAATTTTCCCTGACCAGAATGGCTTGCCCACACTCCCTGGCACCATGACAGATGCTCTGTTTCACCTGGGAAGTAAAAAACATGGGTTCCCCATAACGTGGGTTCCATGTCCGCGCTGAGCTGGGTTGGAGCCATGCACAGGGGGTCTCTGTGGCCAGAGGCATTCTCGGGGTGGGCAGTCTGGGAGCTCGAGCCTATGCTCCAGAGTCTTGGGGTCGGTACACCTCGAGCTGGTGTTCTTAAGTGCGAGCAAGTGTCTTTTTGGCTCATAACCTGGACATCCAGTGAACACGTCCACACTCATTAGAACTTTGTTGCTCAGAGCCTCTGGGTGAGCTAGAACTGTGTAGACTGGTTAGGGTAGCCCTCAGCCACGTGTGGAATTTAACATTAAAATTCCTCAGTCACTCGAGCCTCATTTCAAGTACTCATTAGCCACCTGCAGCTACTCCGTTGACCAGTGCAGACAGAAAACATGTCCATCGTCACAGAACGTGCAGTTAGACTGCAGAGGTCTAGAATGTTCTAATGAGAGCATGTGGAATGTGGCTGGGTTCCATTATGGCTTTTCCTGGAGGCTTCAGGCTGTCCTACTGCGTGGCTTCCTGAGAGAGGAGTAAGCAAGGGCCTTTGAAGCTGTAAAGCTCTAAACCAGCAAAATTTCCTGGCCCCATCCGCTATTCCTCTCTCGCTCATCTTTACTCTTTCTCCTGTTTTATAGTCCAACCCTGTGATGATTGATGCCAAAGAAGTGTCAGCTGCGCACAGGGCCCGCTACTTCTGGGGAAACCTTCCTGGTATGAACAGGTTGGTGAGAGTGCCCGGGCCTGGGGTGGCAGCGGGTTGGTGTCTGTAGGCAGCTTGGCCCAAGGAGGAGGAGGTCACCGAGTGGGCCCTCTTGGGCACCCTCCCCTGCGGACTAGCTTGCTGCTCTACCGTGTTCTTCTCTGCTTCCTTCTCCTTGGGGGAGAAGGGGAGTCAGGGTATAGAAAATACCTGAGAAACCAACAGCTAGCGGTTGGAATAGGAGAGTCCCCATGCTGCTGAGTCACATCGTTGGTTCTCGTGCATTGGTGACGTATCCAGAGTCAGCTTGTCCTCAGTCTCCAGAGGTGGGGCTGTGGAGGGTGGAGGTGGGATGGGGAAGAGTGGTGCCCACAGCTGGGCCACACCTGCTCCGTGCAGCTTAGAGAGTCCTGCTTTGCTTATTAGCCACACACTTGTGGCTTCAGGTCCGTTGTTGGGAGGCTGTTCTTCATTGAGGTCACATGAATAGAGATGTTAACATCCAGGAATGAAGATAACTTCATTTCTTCAGTGTGTTAGTTGGATTATAAAAAGGCCGATGAGGAGAAAGGAATTCTGGTTGAGAGTCAGCAGTTCAAGAGCAGAGTGAGATCCACCCAATCTGGATATCTGTTATGCAGGATGTTTCCAGAATGTTCTAAGAGTGGATTGTCAACCTTGCCATATCTATAAATTATTCACATTATCTAAGCTGGCTTCAGTTTTCTCTCCCTCTCGTCCATTAGCATGAAGTTGTAGGAACATCCCCAGTCTCATATCTTCTTTACAAAGCTGCTGGCTTTTGTGAGGGCTTATTGATGGGAAGGAGACCTGTCCGGGGGATAGCTGACCTGCAAACCGCTGAGTCCCACCTCCTACGTTTCCCAGCCCTACCTGTGTCCCGGAAGAGTAGACTGGGTTATGTAGTCCAGTATTCCATAGGAGCCACGAACTCAGTGTCTCCTTGGTCTTATGGGATTGTTCTCACCTGCGTCTTCCAATTCTAAGATTCTAGAGCTCTGAGCTTCGAGGCGGAGCAGAGGTACCATGTGGGGGGTGTGTGCATAAACAGGGCGGAGGCCGGAGGCCTGCACTTGGGCCATGGGTCCCTGTGGGTCCCACGCTGAGAAGGTAGACTGCTATGTGAAATGTCAGGAAAGGTCAGAGCCAAAGGTGATGTTCAGTGATCTGCTCCACTCTAAGAAGTGGCACATTCAGTGTCACAGGATTGTAGTCTTCTGTGGACCGTGCAGACATTAAAGCCTTTCTCACTGCACGGTTAAGGTCCGCGCTGGGATGAATGTCAGCCGTTGCACACACCCGTGCAGCCATCGCCACGGTCAAGAATCAGAACGTTTGATCACCCTCAAAGCTTGCTTTGTCATGGATACTTTTTTTTAAAGATGTTATTTATTTGTTTGTTTGTTTGATAGAGAGCCCATGTGTGGGGGGGAGGGGCAGAGGGCGAGGGACAAGCAGACGGCCCCACTCAGTGCCGACTCCCGAAGCGGGACTCGATCCCAGGACCCTGAGATCATCACCCGAGCCGAGGTCTGACACTTAACTGACTGAGCCCCCCACGCCCCTGTGACAGAGACTTTTAGAACTCAGTATATTTTAAGATGACTGGCATAAAAGTCATTTGAGTTTTCCTTCTTGTGGGCGGGTGTTATCTGCTTATTTGTAGATTGAGACCACCGTGGAATTTACATTTAAGGATGGACGCTTGGGTCTACCAAGCCTGCTTTGCACGCAGTCCTGGGTCCACCAGTCCTGTCCGTGGATGGCTGCAGTGTGTGTGCATATGTTCTGGGGGAGTTTGAAGGGGGTTACGATGTGTGTGGGTGACGACGGTCCTTTTCCACCGTTCTGTGTAAGTCGTGGCTGCTGGGCCGGTGCTGCTGGCCGCATCCCTGCTGGTCTCCTGGTCTCTGTCGTTACCTTCTCTTTCTGCCTCCTAGGCCGTTGGCATCCACTGTGAATGATAAGCTGGAGCTGCAGGAGTGTCTGGAGCACGGCAGAATAGCCAAGGTTAGCCCTGGCGCCAGAGCCCTCCGCAGGGGGGTAGGGAGAAGGGCAGAGAGCGCCGGATGAGCCTGAGTGCTCTCCAGGGCAGTGTCCGCAGTGGTGTGGAGAACACGGTTTAGGAGGTGGCATGGGGTCATGCACCCAGTCGGCCAGAGGGGAGGGCCCAGGGGAGAGCCTGGAGGGCACGGAGAGAGATCAGAAATCCTTCCTGGTCTTCAGCCCGTCCTCGCTGAGCGTCGCCCGCTGGTCCTGTGAGAAGCAGACACTTAAGAAGTCTTTGCCAAAGTCCCTGAATCTGCTAGGGCTCTTAAATTTTTTGGCCAGGACCTATCGCATGAGCCTTCAGGATGGCGCATTCTCCTGTGATGTGGAAGCCGCATTTCTCTCTGGAAAAATCCCCCGGAGTGAGTGTACCAGGCGTCAGGTTTCATGAGCGTGGGTGCCAGCATCCAGGACTGCAGGCGCCCCCAAAGTGTCTGTCAGGAGCCCCTGAGTAATTTGGCATCCGTTTGCCTGCAAGTCACTACACCGGTGCAAAGAACCCGTTCTTAGAAGACTTAGGAGCTCAGCGGCTTGAGCTGCTCCCTCTCAAGTCCTTGGCCAGCGAGACTGGAGTAAGGATGGCCGGGTGACCTCAGAGTGGGAAGAAGAGCAGGGCAGTGGCGTCTGCGGAGGCTCGTGCTGGAGCCTTTACCCTGGCCACCTGCACAGACCAGGCCTTGTCCGTGCTTGAGTCACCCGTCCCGGCAAGTGCCTGGTGCTCATGTTAGACTCATGGCCAGCGAATGAGTGCTCATTGCTCTTTTCCTCTCCTTGTCTTCTAGTTCAGCAAAGTGAGGACCATTACTACTAGGTCGAACTCCATAAAGCAGGGCAAAGACCAGCATTTCCCCGTCTTCATGAATGAGAAAGAGGACATCTTATGGTGCACTGAAATGGAAAGGTAGTACCACGTGCTGGTGTCCTGGGGCGCGTGGCGCGTGGCGGTTGCTGCCTGTGAGGGAGGGATCGCTCCCCCTTCCGGCCGAGCCTGTAGCTTCCACAGATACCGTGTGAGCAGCGGGTCTCCCCAAGCATTTCCCAACAAGGCAGGTTCCGGGAGGTGGGGGACACTCCTGTGCGTTGTAAGGCCGGGCCCAGGGGCAGAGGAGTCTAGGAGTAGGTTCAGGGGGCCGTGGCTCCCAGAGGTCCTGCTAAGCTCCGTGGAAACAGTGCAGCTCCAGGAGCTCCCTCCACTCATGCTGCTCATTTCGGGGACTTTGCAAACCAGGACAGCGCACAGGACCGGGTGGGCCACGCAGCCTCACTCCCTGACTGGGTGCAAACCAGACTCACGGGCTAGACGGTCTCCTGGTCCCTCGTGTGACTGCAGTTTAGCCAAAGCGACCCTTTGACACACACGACCAGAGCAAACAGAAGCTTGGAGCGGCTCCGGTCAGGCCAGAGTCCGGCTCCTTCGTCGAGGTCTCGCTCTTACGGGCGAGGTCCTAGGGATGCGTGTTTATTACCGACAGGTTTCAGGTACACGTTGCATCCCGTCTCCGGCCCAGCACGCCCCGGAGGGGTCTTTCAGCAGTGCTAGCTTTGTTTCTATCGTGTGGCCACTCCCGGGTGGCGCTTGGCTTCCTTCCCTTCCGACCCACAGCAAGTGGCAGGGTGCCTGAGTCGTGGTTGGCGCTCCAGGACGGAGGAGCCCGCCGGATCGCCCCCGCCCGCGCTCAGCCCCGCCCTTTCTGCCTTTTCTCCCCAGGGTGTTCGGCTTCCCTGTCCACTATACCGACGTCTCCAACATGAGCCGCTTGGCGAGGCAGAGACTGCTGGGCCGGTCGTGGAGCGTGCCGGTCATCCGCCACCTCTTCGCTCCGCTGAAGGAGTATTTTGCTTGTGTGTAAGGGACATGAGGGCAAACTGAGGTAGTGACACAAAGTTAAACAAACAAAACAAAAACACAAAACACAACAAAACACCAACAACATGAGGATGGAGAGGAGTATCAGCACCCAGAAGAGAAAAAGGAATTTAAAACAAAAACCAGAGGCGGAAGTACCGGAGGGCTTTGCCTTGCACAAAGGGTTGGACATCATCTCCTGATTTTTCAATGTTAATCTTCAGTCCTATTTAAAAACAAAACCAAGCTCCCCCCCACCCCCGCACCCCCCCTTTTTTTTTGGTCAAACCTTTTGTTTTCTACTCTTTTCAGAGGGGTTTTCTGTTTGTTTGGGTTTTTGTTTCTTGCTGTGACTGAAACAAGAGGATTTATTGCAGCAAAACTCAGTGACAAGGAATAGTAACAATACCTTGCAGAGGAAGGTTGGGAGAAAAGGAAAAAAGGAAATTCTATAGAAATCTATATATTGGATTTTTTTTTTTTTTTTTTTTTACTATATATCTTTTTTTTTTTTTTTTNNNNTGTCTCTAGCCTGATCAGATAGGAGCACAAGCAGGGGAGAGAAAATAGTGACACCCAGTGGCAGAGTTCCCTCCCAGCCACTGAGCTGTCTTGCCAGCACCATTCCTGGTCATGCAGAACAGAGCCCAACTAGCAACAGGGAGACAGAACACACAAGACCCTTTTATACAGTATTTCAGGTGCCTACCACACAGGAAACCTTGAAGAAAATCAGTTTCTAGAAGCCGCTGTTACCTCTTGTTTACAGTTTATATATATATGATAGATATGAGATATATATATAAAAGGTACTGTTAACTACTGTACAACCCGACTTCATAATGGTGCTTTAAAACAGCGAGATGAGTAAAAACATCAGCTTCCACGTTGCCTTATGTGCAAAGGGTTTTAACCAAGGATGGAGAAGGGAGGCAGCTTGAAGGTGAATCGTGGCCGTGGCGGGCTTTCCCCCCGGGTATTTAACAAGGCGAAGGGGGAGAATCCGGGACCCGTGTTCTCCTGCTTCTCCCTGCCAAAAAACGGGGGTGAGATGAGGTGGGTCGGACCGTGGAGAGCTGAGAGAGGGATTCATCCAGGCTCACGCAATAACCTTTTGATTTTTTTTCAAAAAGGAGACTCCCTCGGCAAGATGGCAGGATAAGGGGTCTTCATTCCCAATTTCTCACATTAGCCGATTTGAGGGCTCCTTGTGGTGGGATCAGAAATAATCCAGAGTGTGGGCAAGTGACCGTTAAAACCCCACCTGGAGCAAATAAAAAAACATACAAAACGTACTGGTGCTTTCCTGTCTAAGTCGCCTTTTGTGTGTTCTTTTATGAGGCCCTCACCATCCACCCTCTGCACAAGGCGGCTTCCGGCCCCTGGAATGTGATGTTTTTGGTCATCTCCAAAGGCTGCAGTTTTATACTGGGAGGCTGATGACACCTTTTGTTATAATTATTCTTATGGTTCTGGTTATAATTATGTTTGTTTTCAGATTTTTCTTTAAGAAAACAAAAACCCAACCCCCCTCCCTTGCGGTTTCAAACCAAGGTGCGGGGAGCAGGGTGCTTCTAAGTTAGCGGTGGCCCTGGTGCCCTGGCTCCCCACCCCTCGGGCCAGGTGGGCCACCGGGCGCAGCGACAGCTGGGCGGCCAGGGGAGTCCCTGAGGCCGGCCTTCCGGGCGCGTCCGTCTTCTCTTCTACTTCCCCTCCTCTGAGTCACGCGTGTCAGGGCTGGAGGGAGGACCGGGCCATCTCTCTCCTCGTGTGTATGATTGGAGTGGTGTGTATTTCTTTTCTAGTACTTGGTCTAATGATAGCCGCGCTCTTAGCCGGGGCCGGCGGCACCTGGAGCCCCAGGTGCGCGGACACTTGGTTCCCCCTCCTTACCGAGGCAGGCGGCCTGGTGTTGGCGGTAGGCAGGGCCGGCACTGGGGCTCCAGGGTGAGGGCCCAACGGGCAGATGCTTGCCTGGATAGATGGGGTGTAGATATGTGGCATATAGAGATATATATTTTATAATGGGAGGGGGGTTGGCACCTCCTGGGACTGGCAGGGCTGGGAGGTGTGCTGTCAAGCACATGGTCCCAAGTTCGCATCCCTAGAAAGATAGGGCCTACGGTGATAGGCGCTATATAAATACATAGATAGGGTCATGTATAAGAAATATTATGGAGTGGGGAGTGGGGCGAGGGGGCTCAGAGTGCTGAGCCTCCGATCCCACTGCAGACATAAGCCCCACACCAATCAATCAATCCCACACGCATACACAGGAACAGATTCCTACCGATGCAGAATGGGCGCGCACACACACACACACACACACACACAGCCAGGGGGCTCTCAGCGCTCTTCTCCCCAGGATTCAGGACTTTGTGGCGTCGGCCCTGCAGCTCTTTACCTCTGTTGCCCTGATTGCAGGTAGACTGTCAATCCCAGAAGTTGCTAGGTGCTGAAGGCAGGAAAAGGAGGAGGTTTTATTCCCGCAGGTGCTCTCCTCTAGCAGGTAGCATTCTATCTCTTTTGCCCCTGGTGATGTCAAAAGATTCTTCTGTTAGCAACCTGTGATACTGACCTGCAACTCTAGGCACCAGTCAAGTCAGCCCTCGACTCCCCCTACCTATTCTCCCCCAACCAAAATAAAATTGACATCCAGGTCTGTCTTGGCCAGGGGGCTTCCATTGGACAAAAAATAAAAATAAAAATAAAATGGGACAGTGAAACTCATGTTTTGAATAAAGTAAATTAGTAATTGGTGACAAAACTAAACCAAGGCTTTGAATCCCTTGCTCACTGCTCAGGAGTAAGCTCACAGCTGGTGGCCGCAGTCTCACGGGCCTTTTAGAGGTGCTTGGTCCTGGGCTTCAAGCCACGCGTTTCCTTGTCAAATTGGTTTTTAAGATCACACCAGTCGGCTTCCTGCCAGCTCTGTGACATGACGGCAGGTGGCGATGGTGGGCCCCCTTGGGGCTGGAGCAGCTAGGAGGGGGGTACCTCTGCCCCTCCCTCGTTGGAATCCCTGTACCTAACCCGTGGTGCTCGCCCTGTCCCCTCCTTCTCCAGCCGGGCTCCATCTTCCTGGCCTGGGTCCACCAGCACCACTCCAGGAGGGCTGTGGGGAGGAGGGGCTGCCTCAGGCAGTCCAAGGTGCTCCCTCCCCCACTGGCCAACGCTAAGGTCTTCGCAGCCCCCAGTGTCAGGACCGGCTCTTCATGGGCCTGCCTTTGCAAACAGACTTTCCAGCTCTCCTGGCTGTCCTAGGCCTTTTGTCCACTGCTTACATGAAGGAGTTTGCCTTTCCCTGTGGCCCAGGCTCCTCCCAGGGTGTTGGTGTGGTAGCCGTGGAGACGGCAGGTCTGAGGGCTTAGTGTGGGCCAGCCAACTTGCTCGGGGGAGGCCTGGATGTTGTGGCTGATACTTAAGAGGACTTAAGTATCCTGGTCCAGCAACCTGACTAGGCCCCAGAATGGGCCAGATGACAGTTAACAATCACCAGCTTTTCTTCCAGCCCACCCCAGGGGCTTGGTCCCCCAGTAGAACTTGGGAGGGTGCAGAGGACCTTGGGAATGTGCCAGCCTGACCATGCCCCATGCTTGCAATGGTCTGCTTTAGCCCCGGGTGGGGCGTTTCTGGGGACAAGGATCTGGTCGCCTTCTAAAGGAGGGCTGGGCTTTGGCGAGGCAGGATTGTGTGAGGATTAAGGAGGGTCTCGTTAACACTTGCTGTGGGTGAAGCTGAGGGTAGAGGTGTGGAGAAGGAGAAACCAAGAAGGCCTAGGGAAAATTCTGGAGTATGTTCACCAGTGGGATTTTTCTTTCTCATAAAATTTATCCCTGGAAACCAGGGCTTCTAGGGACCGAGGATGATGCCTCCCAATTCGTTTCAGGTGCCAAGTAGAAGGTGGTGCCAAAGAGATCGGTGGCTTTTGGGGGAGGTCGCCGGGGGCTTGTGCCAGGGTCACAGAGCCGTCGGTCGCCTGTCTGAGGAGGAAGTGAGTCTCCCGTAGGCAGCAGCTGAGCCCTGTGGGCCGGGCCTCAAGCTGGCTGGTGCTAAGCCCCTTCCCCGTGGGACTGGCTGGAGAAGAGTAGGCTGGGGGAGCATCAGGTGAGGACTGGGTGGGGAGAGGGTTCTTGCTGTCAGCAGATGATGCCATGAGTGTGTTACTATCTGTTTTTCTCTCTAGACCCCAGAACCTTCCTGCTATTGAACATTCTTCTAGAAAGCAAACTTCCCCAAAGAGCATCCAGGACCTCTTAGCTTTTGAGACAGGCCTGGGAGTGGTTGGCTGGTGGAGATGCCCGTGGGAGTCTTGGTGAGTCGCTAGGGTGTGGATTGGGACAGGCAGACCGGGCAGCAGGGAAGGCTGCTGGACACTGAACTGGTTTCGTGAGGGCCGGCTCCCCTTCCTTCCCACTTCGCTGGTGGTTTTGGGAAAGCCTAGATGGGAATACGCACCATCTCCGGCACAGGAAGGTCTGTCTCAGGAGCCAGGGAAGGAGCATTTCCGTGGAGCCATCTGGGAAGTGTGTTCTCCAGGAAAACTGCCATCCGGAGTCTTCCCATGTTTGATGATCTAAGTATACATAAAGTCGATCTTGGAGGAGGGTTTCAATTCCTGTCGCCGTTCTGCTTGGCCAGAGGTCGCTGTGCCTTTCAGAGGAGTCGTTTTTAGGAAACTTGCAGGAGCCCCCTCGAGCTGTGGATTAGGGCCTTGGGGCCCCCCTGGCACTGTGATCTGGAGAGAGCTAGCTGTTTCCTTTCGTCAGGGGAAGAGCAGACCCAAGATTCTGGCAAGAACAGTTTCTAGCCAGGCCCCATTCTGATCCCAGGAGGTGAGAGATCTGAATTTGTCTTTGGGTGTTGTCTAGGACGGTTGCTCCCAGTGCTTGTGACTAGAGGTGACACCAGAGTTGTCCTTGGCAGGAGAGCTGAAGGCTTTCCTCCAGCGCAGGATGGAGGGGTGTTGTGGAGGCCTAACCCGGAGCCAGCACGGCCGCCCAGCGTGACCCTACTGACTCAGGGATTAACGACACATGTTCGCAGGATCCGGGAGGAGAGAAGGGGAGATTAATGGCAAGGATAGACTCCATGGTTCTAGCAGAAGCTCTCGAATCTTTACATTTTGGTGAAGGAAAGCCTGGGTGTCTTTGGGAAGTGAGGCCAGTCCCTCCTGTCCCCGTGTGTCTCAGAGACCTGGCTGAGGCGGGCCTTTGCTTGGTGACTGCTCGCTCATCGAGGACCCTAGGCGGGGGATCTTCTGGGGCGGGAGAGACAGGTGGACCTAAAGCAGCAAGGACAAGGACACAAGGTTCCCTTTGCTAGTTGTGACTGGCTGAATTGCCCGAACGCAGGCCCACGGACTCCTGGAACTCTGGTAACTGGAAACCCCCCCCCCCCCAATCTGCTCCACCCGAGGGCCACGGGAGGGCGGGCGGCTCCCCCCAGGCCCTCCACCCCAGTCCCACAGCCTCTAGCTCCCCACGCCTGAGGACCTGAGCAGGGAATCGAAAGCCTCACACCAGTCCCATTTCACTTCCCAGACCAATTCGGTTGTATAGCATCCAGAATTCAACCACCAACCAAAATGCCGAAATTTCTTAGAATACGCAGAGGGAGGAGGTGACTCAACAAGGTGCTAAAACATTTTATTAAAAATATATATTGTTAAATTAAGTCTGCTGTCTGGACAATGACTGTTTGTTTTGTTTTCTTGTAGTGGAGTTTAAAAGAGACTATTATTTTACTCTGATATATTATTATTAAAAAGGCATTTTAACTTTGTACTTGAAAACTAAATGAGCGATTTCATGTGTTTTAGCTGAGGCATTGAAGTAGGGGGTGCTTACTTATTTGTGGGAAATCATGTATTCATACTGAAGAATAAACTCTGTAGCTGGCTTGGTAATACCTTTTACTGTTACAGACGAGTCCGCTTTGACCCCGTCGGCAGAGCGCTTTTACTCCACATTCCACGCAGCTAAATGCAGGACTTCCTCCCCCGCCCCTCCCCTCCCCCAGCCTTTCTCTTCAGTTCCTCTTTTTTCCTTTTTTTTTTTTTTTTTCCTCCTTTGGGGTTGTTGTTTTTTTTTTTTTCGTTTGTTTGTTTTCCTGGTTCCAGCATCCTTTCACCACTGTATTTTTTTTTTTTTTAGGGTTGCTTCTCTATTTATTGACAATAATAATGTACATTTCACAGTCTGGTTCTGGGACATCCAAGGAGGGGCGCGGGAGGGGGGCTCCCCCCGAGTGGGTCCCCAGCCCCGTCCCCTGGTGTTCTGTTGTATCTCTGTGTAAGTGACGCTCGTGACATAGCTGTTTATGAAATAATTAAAGAGGTCAATGCGTACAGCAGATGTAGAAAGTCTGTCAGTTCCGCCTTCATCACATTTTTTTTGTGCCCAGAAGAATATAATAAAGCTCCTTTCTAATGTACTTGTGCTGGAGAACACTTGAATAAATGGACTGTTTTTGTGCAAAAAGAAAAACGGAAAAAGCACCGTAATAATGTCCTTTTGTCTTGCGTCTCCTTCCCCCTGACATGACTGTTCACAGCCTTCCCAGAAGGGTCAAGTGCCCAAGTGGGGAGGGACTGGCATTGGGTCCAGACAATGCAGTTTCTCCCTTGAAAACATCACCTGTGTGAGTGTTAAATAGGGGCTGTAAGACTGGGTGGAAAAAAGGACAGTTTGGTCAACTCGAAGCTCAAACGTAACTTACGTAGTGAGACGAGGTCGCTGGAGGAGCAAATTCTGTCCGGGGCTGAGGGGTAGGAATTTTCAGGCTGGAGCCGCGAGAGGGGGGGCCTCATGCCAGTGTCTGGGTCAGATGAGCAGAGGGCTTTTGGTTACGGGCACTGTTCCCCTCCCTAGGGGGTTTCTGGCAGGTAGACAATCTGGACCGTGCAGGGGACCCTGGAACGGAGAGAGGCATTTGGCCTAAAAAAGAATCGAGAGATGTTTGCAAACAGTTGACAGGGCAAGGCCGAGGGGCTGGGATTGTTCTGGGTCGTTCCGTAAAGCAGGCAGAAGTGGGGCCAGTCTGCAGGAAGTCAGCCCGTTTCAGCTCACCTGAAAGTAGATCCTTCTTTGCCCCTGGCCAGCAGGACACGGGGGCCTCTGGGAGTGCAGTTAAGAGTTAAGACAGCCACTTGGGGATGCCACTGGGCTTCCGTGAAACCCCGAGTCTGATTTCCTCTCGCTGCGCGGCCCCTCCTCAGAACTGTCTTGCCAGTGGACCATGCCTTATGCATTGAAGAGTCCATTCATATGCAATGTCCCCTTCATCTTCACGATTCTTTGAGTCACTAGTTGCCAGTCTCCACCATCTAAAAACCGGCATCTGAACCCACATAGGAACAGGATCTTCCTGACACCTCTCAGCTCGAAGACCCTGGCGTTCCGTGTGGTGTTTCTGTCTCCTTAGTGTCAAGCAAGTCCCTGCCAACGGCTGTTTCTCTTAAGAGAGGATTATTCAAGGTTTCTTTCCTACCTTAGACTTTGGAGAGGCTTAGGACTGCAACACTTGGTTGGCGGCTTTGAAAGAAATTCTAAAGGGAGAATTGGAGAAAATAAGCTTTTCTCATGGGCACTTTTCTTTACAACATTGTAAATGTACATTTTTATCCTACTTTTTTCTCTCGTTTTCAGTGTTGATGTAGAATGCTTTTTTTTTTTTCAAATGGCTGCATGGTATTTTCTTGTTGAGTATCTGTTTCTATATATATGCATTTTATTTTAGCTATAAATAGAGCTGCAATAAATATCTTTATGTGTTGGTTTTCTTTCCCCCCTATATTTTGTATTTTTTTCTCCTAAAGCTAGATTCCCAGAAGTGAGATGTACTGGGACAAAAAAGATGAAGATTTTGGTTGGCTCGTGACACATTTGCCTGATTTCCTCCAAGTGCTCAGCAGACACGTAGTCGATCTTCAGCCCTGCGGCTCTCAGTTCAGAAAACAGAGTCCTTAGTTGGACCAACTCAGAAAAGTGTTAATCCCAGTGGGGAAGTGAAGGCTCAAAGCATTTTTTTCCCCACTGAGAAGGAAATCTGTAGCTAGAAGCAGGAGGTGGCAGCAACATGGTTTGGTCACTAAATTTTGAAAATGAGCTCACTGGGAGTGCCCACCTGGAGAAGCCCGCAGGGATGGAATTCCCGCTGAATCTTTGAGACTCTGGTTCCAAGGCTAAGGAGAAATGGGAGGGTGTCATCAGTATGGAACCCGCCTCAGTGTCACCTGAGCTGGAGATGGGCAGTATGGCCAGAGCTTACAGGAAGGCGTTCCAGGGGCCATTTCATTAGTAAAAACCACCTCGCGAAGTTCCTGCATTTTAACAAGGTACCATTTGATGGTGGAGGAGTAGGGAAGAGAGGGAAGGGTCAGGGCTGGGCAGGAGTCAGGCAGTGGTGAAGTGACAGGGCCCACAGCCCCAATGGGACTGCCCAGGTGGGTCTGCCCGAGGTGGGGTGGCGAGGCTGCGCATCGCCAGGCCCAGGCTTGCTGGTTCTGGAGAAACTTCCCTGGGCTCGGCAAGGTTGATGCGGTGAAGCTGGGGTGGAGTAGAGGAGGCAGGGAGACGAGGTTGTCTGGGAGCTGGCGGGTTGGGGAGGCCAAAGGCACAGAGCAAGGCCAGAGGTGGCAGGCACGGGCAGTGGGGGTCCTTCTGGGGGATGTGGGTGTTAGGCTTCAGTGAAGCGAAGAGACTGTATGTTGAAGATGGGGGCATAAAGAAGTCACAGCTGAGGGGAGTAGGTCTCTCCTGTGACAGGCTCCTGGCGTCACTCCCAAAGCTCCCTTTCTCTTTGGTTCCAATACGCTTTAGAAGAACAAGGCCCGTTCACTTCAGTGGCATATTTTGCTCCTCTCGGCGGGGATCCTAGGAGGGTGCAGCTGGGTTGGGAAGAAAGGGCCTGGAGGTTTGGGGGTTACGAAGTCTCAGGTACCCTGAACTGAATCAGGAAAGACAACAGCATTTAGAACTCTGGGATCTGAATCTGTGTGACCGTGGGCGGGTTAGCTACTGGTCTTGAGCTCAGTCTTCTGGCTGGAAACCTGGGTCTTCTTGTCTGTCAAGCATGTAGTTTCTGGCGCCCCCTCCCCCGCCCAGGTGTGGGGGGGGGTAGTTTGGGGGCCTGGGGAGGCAAGGAGCCCGGCCTGTGGAGACACGCTGCCACTCGGCCCTCACTGAGCCCAGGGCTTCGGCCAAAGTGGGTATGTGTGGGTTAAGGGAGGGAACCTGAAGCCTCTCGGAGGCTTTCGCTCTGATGGAAGCCCAAGGCCCCTGCCTCTCGCTGCATGACCATCCCTTGCCTGGCCCTGACCTGGCTCATGTATTGCCATGAGCAGTGGGTTCTGCCCGGCCCGGTGTGAGGACTTCCATGATCTCGTGTCCCTTCCTGCCCCAACCCGTCCCTGCTGCCTGGCTCGGGGATCTCCCTCCTCGAGGGCCGCCCTGTCTGGCTCTGAATCCTGCCCTGTCCTCCTGCTTGGCCGCGGCTCCTCCATCTGGCACCAGTAATCTCTCTGTTTCTCCCCGAGCATTTCCTTAATGGCACCGTCGATCTTTGACACACGTGCACACTGTCCCTTGCCCTCCCTCCAGATGCCCTATTTCTCTGCTCCACTTCACAGCAAAACTTGAAAGCACTCCTGGGATTTGAGGACTTTGCTGTTCTTACTCCCATTCTCTTCCATCTGCCCCAGAGGCTCCCCCGCCCCCCACAAGTCACCTCTCAGGAGCTGGGCCTGGGCGGGGCTTCCCTCCTCCCTGAAACGGCTTCTTCCCTGGGCTCCTGCATCATACCCCGTGTCTGTCTTCTTACCCCCCTGGCTTCCTTGGCTCTTTCCTGTTCTCTACCTGTTGGATGGCTCAGGCATCCCACGTCTGCTTTTGCCCCAATGTCCCCCGAGGCCCAGGTTCTCCTGTCCAGCTGCCTGCTTGGCCTCTCCACTCGGGTGTGGAACGGGCACTTTGAACATGACTCTGTCAAAAACAGAGCTCTTGGGGCGCCTGGGTGGCTCTGTCGGTGAAGCGTCTAATTCTTGGTTTTGGCTCAGGTCACCATCTCAGGGTCATGAGATGGAGCCCCATGTTGGGCTTTGCGCTGGGTGGGGAGCCTGCTTCAGATTTTCTCTCCCTCTGTCCCTCCCCCGCTCTCTCTCAAAAACCAAACCAACCCCCCCCCAAAAAAAAACCCAGATCTCTTGGTCTCCTCCCAGCTTGCTCCCGTACTTCCACATCTTAGTAACTAGTGCTTAATTGGTGCCAAAGCCCTGGGGCTCATCCTTTATCCCCCTTTCTGTCACATGCCACGTCCCGCTCGCCAGCTTGCTCTGACAGACTCTCCTCTCAATATACCCTCATTTGGGCCATTTTCCACTATCTTACTTCCGCAGCTTTTCCCCAAGTCCACATCATCTGTCCCCTAACTGGCCTCTGTCCCCATCCTAGCACAACAGATCCCTTTGCTCTCTTCCTGTCCCCTCCAGTCCATCCAGCACACAGAATAATCTTAGTAAAAATCAAACCCATCAGCTGTGTGCTCCTGCAAGCAGGATAAACCCTTCTTGCCCTTCTTGCCCCGGCCTGCAAAGCTCCACCTCTTCAGACGCTCCAGCCGCTGGCCTCCCTTCCCTGGGACACGCCAAGCTCTTTCCCACCACAGAGCCTTTGCACATGCTGAATCTGCCACCTGGAAATCTTGCTTCCTCTCTCCTTAGCCTGTTCCCCTTCATTCAGGTCTCAGCTCACTGCCTGCCCGCTGTTTCTCAAATGCTTCTGTGCCCGCCGCTTTCTATTGAATGTATTCTCTTCATAGCTCTCACCCTCTGCAGAGTGTGGGAAGCCAGGGCATAGGGAACCTTGGTGGGTTCATTTTACAGCTCTTCTGTGCGCAGACATTCCTACTGGTGCCACTTTCCCAGGAGAGGCTACCCTGGGCTCAGATTAGGATCTCCTCTTCCCTAATTTCTTGTTTCAGCCTTTTACTTCCTGTGCAGTTCTTATCATAATTAGTAATCATTTTGTTTACTCATTTATTGTGTCTTCCTCACCAAAATGGAAATCCAGGAGAGCGGGAACAGAAGCTGCTGGTCCTTCACTGTATCCCCAGGAGCACTTACATGTTTGTGAAATGAATGGGGAACCACACCCAGCCCCACACCTGTGGGGATCTCCGGGACGGTGTCTCTCCAGAAGTCTCTTGTCGGGCTGAGCAGGGTTTCAGGAATTTTTTATAATGTCTAGGCCTCTGTTAGTTCCAACTCGGCTGCTTAAACGTTGGCTCTGCCCACAGTGCAATAAGGGCAAGGAGAAGGGAAGCAGAGTTCATTACTGAGCGTCCGGCAGACACAGGAACCCTAGCCCCCGCCAACAGTGACTGCGCTCCCCACGGGTGCAGACTCGTGCCACGTTCTCTACGCGCATTAGCTCGTCTCATTCCTGCGCAAAGCCCTCGTAACTGTGCTCATTTTAGAGATGGGAAAACTGAGGCTCATCAAGGGAACACAACTTGCCAGGTAGAAGCTGGATGGAGGTGCATCTGACACCCCAGCCTGGCAGGCTGTTTCCGCTGTCCGGGCTCCCCCAGAGAGGGCGTCTGCCCGATGGAAGGGGGCCTGTGCTCTCCAGGCAGCCTCCACATCGAAGAGAATGAACCATGGGTTTTTAAAGAAATCAATATGACTCCCCAGCCTAAAATTATGCTCATCGCTCCTTTAAAATAATAAAAAAAGGAGTAAGTGAAAACTCATTCATTATCCTGCTTCCCAGAGATAGTGGCTGCTGGAATCTGTTTCGTCCTTCCTCGTGCGACGCATCCACATCCTCACTCATTTAAGGCCACATTATTCGTCAACAGACTGTTTTGAAATAGTAATTACTAACATTGTTTTGAGAATTCACTGTGTGCCAGGTATTATTTTTCTGTTAACATTTTCCTGTGAGCATTTTCCCACATCGCTGTTCTTTGAAAACATCATTTTCCATGGCTGTGCGTTATTCTGTCTCATAGATGCAGCGTAATTTATTTGATCCAGCTTGTCCTCCAGAGGGTGGGGCGTTCCCACCCCCTCCCAACTTGCTGGGGAGGGGGTGGCCCTGCGCAGGCACCTGGCACCCTCATCTGCTACGATGACCCTGACTCCCCCGTGACCGAGACGCATGCTGCCTGCAAGGAGCACAGTCTAGTGGGACCCTTTGTTCAGCCTGGTGTCTGCATGTGATCATTTTCTAGCATAAATGTTTGAGATGTCATTTCAGGTGGAAGGACTCGGGACCCACGTTAGTAAATGGGCCCCGGAAAGATTGTGTGCTCCCGTTGGGGGCAAGTGAGGGCCCCCGAGCCCCCTGCCCCATTTGTATGGCAGGTGGAACAGCAGATAGAGAAAGGTCAGGGGTGTTAGGGGCTCACCTTTGCTGAGGGGCCGCTGGGGTGTCTCCATGCAGTTCTCAGAGGCCACGCGTGGGGGTGGGCATGGGGACTGTCGGGTGGTGGCCCGTGGCAGGAGTGTAGTGGCTGGGGATCCTGGACAATTTGGGTTGCAGCCTTCCATCCTAGGAAGGTTATTTCGCTGCTCTGAGCCTCAGTTTCCTCACGTAAGGAAATGGGGGCAATAATGGGGTTATTGTGGGAATTACAGTGATACTGTTGTGTAATGGCCAGCACCAAGGACTGGGCTGACCTATACGGAAGCACAATAAATGCTGTCTATGTGTGTGTGTGTATGTGTGTGTGTACGTGTGTGTGTGTGGTAGGTCCGGGAATGGGCACAGGTTTGGGACGTGTACAGGGTCACCCTGGCCCGCAGCCTCCTCCCTTGCAGCACTGAGACTATGAAGTCCCACTGTTGACCGTGCACTTTCCCCTGTAGTCCTCCACACCTGGGCTTCTAGGTGACCTGAGTCAGAGGAGGGGCTGTGAGGACATCTGGGTTTGCAGCTCCGGGGGACTCCGCTGTGGTGGGAGTCCTTCTTGGAAGTGGGGGGGAAGTGTGTGTGTTGTGGGGGATCAGGGGGGCTGCTCTCTCTGTCCTGGCTTGCCGTAGAGAAGGGCAAGAAGTGGGTCCTGCTGGCAGGTGCTCACCCCTTTGGAGTTTGGGGGTGGTGTCCGTAGGTCTGTGGAAGGAGCAGGCCTCCTGATCTGGGCCAGGTTTCACCATTTACCTCCTGAATCCGATCTGTGGCCAGAGGAGGGGGCTGCTATGGTTTCATGCATGCAACTCTGAGGAGCCAGGGACCCCCAAAGGCCTGGAGAAAGTTTAATCAGGCACTCCACACCTGGTGGTGTGGTCTTTTGTTGAGTATGGCACGTGGAAAAAGCACTAGACCCAAAACTGTCCCCTATGGGTTCTTACTGGACACTGGACACTGCAGGCAGGGTACTTGACCTCTCTGAGCTGCCGTTCATTCACCTACAAAATGCACTAACTCTCTGCTTGAATCAGGTCCTCGGGGCGTGACCGCGGGCAGCCACACGGGGTGCCGGTTACTGAAAGCCCTGCTCAACCCGCTCTGTTGAAGGGGCCAGCCTCCATCAGAGTGCAAGGTCAGAGACGTGTGATCCCCCCACACCTTGGTCCAGGTTTTATCCAATTACTCAAGCCACACTTGTATGCTGAATTAAAAAAAATTAGAAATTACAGAAAGGCACAAAGTAAAAAATAAAAATATCACACAGTGGTTACCTGGGTGCGTATTTTTGTCAAAACCGATTGAACTGTACTCTTAAAATAGGTACAGCTTATTGTATGTAAATTATGGCTCAATAAAGTCTTTATTTTTAAAACATTTATTTTTAAAATTCCCACCATCATTGGCATTTTAGTATATTTGCTTCTAGATTTTTACTTAGACACGAATATATATTCTATCTTATATATGTATGTAAATGTGTGCGTTTCTCTATATAAATATTCTGTACAAATGCTGAACAACTCTCAGACTCTAAATGTATGTGTGTGTGTATATATATTTATTTGTTTTTTAAATAAAACTGGACTAGGACATGCCTGCTGTTTGTGAGTGGAGGCTTTCTGGAGCCGAGGCTGCCAGCTGGCACGCTCCACCTTCTGGTGGCCTCACCCCTCCTTCGTTACGGACCCGGGCCATGTACACGGGCCCCTGTCCACACCGCGTGCGGTCCGACACGGAGTCACTCGGAGGGGGGGAGCCTGCCTACCTGGCGAGAGTAACACTCCCTGCCCTCAGCAAGACCTCTCTCGGGCCCTGGGAGCTCCGGGGAGAGGAGGTACACGGCCTGTGGACAAGGCTGGGGAAGGAGGCAACCCCGGTCGAGCGACGTTGACGTGAGACTGTCTGGAAACTTGGGGATGGTATAGATGGAGGGGGAGGGCTGCCCGGAAGGGGTGGATGGGAGTGGCATGAGCTCGGTCACAAGAGGTGTTGGAGGGAACACAGGATCCTGTCTGGCTGATAGAACGGGGTTCGGCAGAGCTTGGAATGGGTGTGGAGGGCTGAGGGAGGGGAGGCAAAGATGCTTGGATTGATGTGGGCTTTCCCAGAGAGACAGGGTCCCAAGAACTGCCAAGGGATTTCTGTATGGCTGGAGCGCATGCCGGGAAGATCTGATAGGGGTTCGAGCTTGCGAGCAGGCCTGGGTAGAACCCCGTCCGAAGGGCAGAGCGGACAGACGAAACAGGCGCTAGGGGCTGACGTCGCTTCCAACAGGAGTGCGGGGCCCGCTGACTTCTCACCACGAGAGAAACTTCCTGGTCAGTTCATCCTCCGTCCCTTGAGCCCCCGGAGTGAGTTTTCATGTGACGTATTAAAGAACCGCACGCTTAACAAAAAGGAAACGGTCCCGCTCAGAGTTAGGAAGGATGTGGGCCTGGTCACAGAATGGAGCAGACGTCAGGACCTGGCCTGGAGAGGCTTTGATGCCTCTCTGTTGCCTTCTCTCTCCTTCTCGGTTTCTGTCTCTCGTGCTCTTTCCACTTCTGTCTTTTGTTTGGCTCTGCCTGGCTTTCTCCTGTCAACAGACCGATTCCAGATGGGGGAAAGACAGCCACGGACACCTCGTAGCTCACAGCCTCCGTGGGATTCTCCCGAGAGCCTTGTATCTCGCTCCTTTTGGGGGCAGTCTCTGTGTCCAAGGAAGCTGGGTACTCTGATTGGCCAAGCCAGAGTGATATGGTTGAAGGGGATGGGATAGAATCCGCTTCCGGAAGGAAATGGGGCGGACAGGGGCTGGCTGACCAAAACCAATAGCAACCAGATGCCGTCGCACATGGTTTTCAGGATAAAGTTAACAAGGAGGAAGGCAGAGGGTCTACACTGAAGAGCACAGTCTATTCAGGATGACGGAAACACCACAGAGGTCCCTAGAACATCCTAGTGGCTGGCTATCCTCAGCCCACTGTGAGACTGCTTAGCTCTTGGAGAAATCAGAGTACAGACCTGTTAGCCCTAGTGTGCAACTGGTCGATTCACATTTCAAGGCCGTAGCAGTTGGAGGAACCAAGCCTAGAAATATGGGTCTTAATTATGGTAACAATACAGTGTGGCAAAGCGGAAAAAGCAGACAGACCAGAGATCGAATACTTGCTCTTTACTAGCTGTGTGATAATCTATGTCTTCAAAGACTCAGTTTCCTCACCTGAAAAATGGGAACAATGAATGGCCTCCATCCCAGGGTTGTTGTGAGATTGAAGACAGGCCCTCGGATGTTCGAGAGAGCATGTACCCAAGCACTCAGTAAATGAGAGCCAACATTCTGGTACTGGTCTTTGACCCACTGCAGCCACCAATGAAATTGCTGGAATCCAGCCCCAGTTCCCTCCCTCTCTTCTGGGGGGATCCTTGCTTCCCAGAACCCCAGATGCATTCCTTGGGTAGAAATAGGGCATCACGGCCCTGGAAGGTGGTGGGATCTCCTTGGATGGAGGAAGATGCCTCGAGGACCTGCCCGGGGCTGGGCACCCCTGCCTTCCTTGTGGACTTGCCCCGAGGCTGCTGGTTTGGCTACAAGGCCCAGTTGCCCACCTCAGCTACTTACATGGAGGGGGGGGCTGGGAATAAGCCCTCAGGCATGAGGCACCCAGCCGCGGGAAGCAGAGCAGCTGTCCCAGCGCGAGGAAGGACAGCAGGCAGCCACTCTCTCCGGCCTTTCTCCTCTGAGGCCCTGTGCCCTCTGCCTGCAGCTTTCCTGCGGCTCTCTTCCCTTTCCTGGCCTCTGGCTGTTCACTTATGCCTGCCTCTCCAGGCCCCTCGAAAGGGCCCGTGGCCCCACATTTCCAACCTCCCAATCCAGGCACCAGTCCTGGCTGACTCAGTCTCTCCCTCCACACCAGGTTTCTGAGACAGGATCTGGTGGCCCAGCTTGGAAGGGGGGTCACCCCAGGCCAGTGAGCTCTGACCAGGGAATGGCTCGTGGCGGGGGGGATGCTAAAGCCCTTCTTTCCCCAGCGAAGGGCACGGCCGGCTCTCTAAGGCAGACTAGTGGTCGGGAGGTCCGGTCGGTCACGGGAGGAAAGGCCAGACAGCCGTCCCAGGCTCTCCGCTACGCACGTGTCTGTGCTGGATCCCGACGCTGCCTTGTGTTCTTGACCAATGACACCAAGAAGTATTTGGTGAGATGCGAACACCATATGAAGTTCCAATTCGGTGTTGTATTCATTTCCTGGGGCTGCTGTAAGAAAGTGCTATGAACCGGGGGGCTTAGAACAGCGATTTGTTGGCCCAGAGTTCTGGAGGCTTAGAAGTCCCAGGCCAAGGCACTGGCAGTGCCGTGCTCCCTCTGACGCCTCGAGGAGGATCCGTCCTTGCCTCTTCCCACTCCTGGTCCCCCTGGGGTCCTTGGCTTGTGGCAGCATAGCTCCCACATCTGCTTTGTCCCCGCACGGCTGCTTCCCTCTGTGCCCGTGTCTTCAGTCGGCATTCTCTGTGTGTCTGTGTCCAAATTCCCCACTTCTCAGCAGGACACCAGTCATACTGGGTTAGGGGACATCCTGAGGACCTCGTCTTGACTTGATGACGTCTGCATTTCCAAATCAGCTCACACTCCCAGGTACTGGGGGTGAGCACTTCAAACGATCTTTCTGGGGGACGAAATTCCATCCGCAACAAGTATCTGTAAGTAGAATGTAATGTAACGGTTTCTCGAGCTATTTCTCTAGGACGCTTGTAACGGTAGGTAAAGCCTCCATGCTAGCTGTGACAGAGACGGGAGACAAAGTTTACCCTCTTTCCCATTTGGCTTTTTATGGGAACTGTCGGGGGCGCCCTGCCTGAGGGGAACGGGGTGCGGCCCACGGAGGAGAGGGTGCGGGGCGTCCTGGGCCCGGTGGCCAGCCAGGGAGGCCTCTCGTGAGCTGTGAGCCTGGAGCGCTGACCGACAAGGCATTTCCTGAGCTAGAGTTAAAATACAAAGCGTCTTGAGTGGAAACCCGCTCAGAAACAGGCCTGAAGTTTTTCTTTCCCCGCGGGGAGGCCCGTGTGGGAACTGGAGCCATCGCAGGGCAGCCCAGGGCCGCTCTGGAAGGATCCTCCATGGGGGCTGTGGAGACACCTCGCCCCGGCCTTGCCTCTGCGGATCCCACTGGAGGGACAGTGTCGATCCGACGACTTTCTCAGGAGGCCCAGTGGGCATTGTTTTCTCTGCTCTTCTGCTCTCAGATCCTGTTTGCATCCGTGGCCCCCGGGAGCCGTCCTTGAGCCCAGACAGCGCGATTCCAGAGTCCAGACCTCGTTGGCTGGAAATGTTTGGGAAGCCTCATGTCACCTCTCCTGCTGGGTTGGGGAGAGTTCCCTTTTTGGTAGTGGCGGGCTGAGATCGGTAAGAAGGCCACAGAAGACACCCAGGCCCCGCAGGCCCGTCTGGCCGGGAGGGTGAGTTGATTGTGCTCAGGGCCTGGATGAGGGTGCCCGCGTTCAGCAAAAAATGACCTCGTGGTAGCCTTTCAGATGGACAGGGCAGAGGAAGGATCCCCATCTGACTGCTGGAAACGGCAGCTCCAGGCATGTCTCCTGAGTTGCCCAAGGTCACACAGCTAGGTCAGGCCCTGTGGGACCGGCACCTCGGCCTCGCACCACCCCGCCAGGCCTCCTCTGCTCTCCACCTGCCTTGTCCTGCCCAAACTTTCCTCCTCTGTTCATGGATGACGTAACACGTAACGTGGCCGCATGAACGGGAGACATTTATTTTATTTTATATTTTTAAAGATTTTTATTTTTATTTATTTATTTGACAGAGAGAGCGAGAGAGCACAAGCAGGGAGAGTGGCAGGCAGAGGGAGAGGGAGAAGCAGGCTCACGGAGCAGGGAGCCTGATGTGGGGCTTGATCCCAGAATTCTAGGATCATGACCTGAGCTGAAGGCAGATGCTTAACGACTGAGCCAAAGGGAGACATTTAAAGAAAATCTCTCAAATCCCACACCTTAACTCACTGCTACATAGGCATGTGTTCTTTAAAAAAACCCATTCTTGTGTGTTAAAATTGCATAGAACTACACACACACACACACACACACACACACGACTTAAGTAAAACTGGAGAACTCTGAACGAGGTCATCGGCATCTATCACCGTCACGATCCTGCTTCGGCAAGAAGTTACCGTGAGAGAAACTGCAAAACCTGTACTTTGTCTAGCAATCTTAACTACAAAATTAAAGTAATAAAATGGAAAAATAAAATGATAAAACATGGTGATAAAAGAAAACATAAAAAAAGTAAAATAAAGTTTAAAACGAATATAAAATATAAAATTCAGGGAAAGAAAAGAAATTGGATATAATATTAAAAAATTGAAAATAAAGATACAAAAATACAATATAATATAAATTTGTTCGTTTATTTAACAGGCAGGGGAAGGCCTGCGCCAGCCCTGGCTCCTTCACAGTCCAGCAGTTTGGCAGTGGTCCTCAGCCACCTGGGGGGAGGATTCTGGGTGACAGGTGCCTGTTTCTCAGGGGTGATCACTGCCCAGGAGGCGGGTGGGGCGAGCCAGGTGGAGCCACAGGTGGGCGCTTAAATTTGAATTTTAGATAAACAGTAGATAGCATATGTGTATTATGTAGCCCCTGTATATCCTGTTTAGTGCATCTTACTTAGTATAAATATGCCCCAGGTATTCTGTCCTGTATTTTTATTTGAATCTGGCAACCCATTTTGCCGAGGAACACCTTCTTTGGAGGAAAACTGACCAAGAATCCTAACACCTAGCACAGGGAAATCGAGACAGTTTCTGTGAACTGAGGACACGGTGAGAAGATGAGCCCCGCGGCACAGAACCCATGTACCCCACCTCTCCCGCAGGGGTCTTACCCTTCCCAGAGGGCAAGATAGCAGGAGTCATAGCTGGAGCCTGATCGAGCCTGCTGCCCCTGTTCCTGTCCCCCTGGGTCGTGGAAGGGGACCAGCTGGCACCAGCAAAGGGAGCCGTGATCTCTGCACGTTGAATTTTCACAACCACAACTGGCCCACATCCTCTGAAAATGTCCCTCAGGCTCATAGTCTGTGAGCAACAAGGTCCAAGGGTGGGGCCCAGGTTGGCCACTGTGGGATAAGGGCAAGCTGCTGACACCTCAGTTTCTCCATCTGTGAAATGGGCGATTGCTGGGGTTGCACAAGACGAGTGGAGTGAAAGTGTTTGGTGAACTGCAAAACACAGGCACTCGGGCCGCTCTAGGCCCTGATTCCCAAGCAGTAACATCCACCAGTTAGCATAACGGTCATGGAATTCTGGCCGACGTTTACGGTTGTGTGATTACCACAATGACATATGTCCCCCTTTTCCAGGTCCACGAACACTGGCTGAGCACTGTGCCCTCGGCTGTGCCAGGCACTCCAGGCACAGAGATGAAAGCCGAGTCCTCCCTTGGGGAGCGCGGAGTCTGGGAGAGACGACGGGCCCGCGCACACAGCGGGAGAAACAGCACGTGCAGGCGGCGCCCCGGGACACAGAGGCCCAGCGAGGTACGAGGTTGCTATCATGCCTGTAACTCCCTAGAGCGGTTCACCATCTGGCGGCCTCTACTGCAGCCCCCGCGAGCCCTCAGCCCACCCCGCAGAAGCTCACTGGGGCCCATGTACACCTACATCCTCTCTTCTCTTTATCCGGCAGGAGCTCATCCCTCTTCATGCGGCAAGGCCCAACTCAGATGTTTCCTCCTCTGAGAAGCCACCTGACTTTCCTCGTGGTCCTAGAACGAATTTGTGGCCCTCTGTTCAGTGGATTTGGGGCCTCCAGGTACTTCGGGTTTGAGGGAAGCCCAGCGGCAAGGGCTGCAGGGTGGGCTAGAGAAGGATCACTTCCTGTAAGCAGCAGGTGCAAAGGGCAGGGTAAGGAATGTGGGGGCCGGGGCGCAGGGACGCAGGTGGGGAGTTTGAGTGGCCTTCCTCCTGGACCAAGTCCACTCAGCCAGGAGAAGCTGTGCGGGGCAGGAGCCAGAGTTCAGGCATGGGGGTAGTGAATGGTGTACCTGCTGGGAAGGGGCCCTGCTTGCACAGCCTTCTGGGTCGGGAAGAGGTGCACGCATTCAAATACTCACTCGGCAGGGGCCAAGCAGGCTCCCACCTGCTGCTGAGACCTGTACCCATGAGAGTGTGTGAGAGTCAGTGGGGTCAGGGGGCAGAACCAGCTCAAACCCTTTCCCTGCTTAGCCTGGGGCTGGGGGGGGGGTGTCTCCCACTCAGAGGCTCTGAGCTCTTAGAACCAGTGCTGGTGGTCACTGGCCCCCTGGGTCCTCCAGGCTCTGTTCCAACTGGAGAACTTAACAGATGTGGTCTCTGTCATCACAGAGCTTCTCCCTCTTCCTCTGCCGCTCCCCTGGCTCATGCTTGCACTCTCTCTGTCTCTCAAATAAATAAAATCTTTAAAAAGAGAGAGAGAAAGAAAAAGTGCATGCTGGAGCTCTTTTCCTACGGCCATATCCGCGGACTGCCACCCTGTCTCCGGTGTTGCACTCTTCCCAGTAACACAGCGGTGAAATCAGTTCCTAAAGTGGCGTTGCTGGCGTGTTGGGGACGGACAATTAAGACGTCGGTAGCCACTGCCCAGCAGCCGTTCCTAGTGGCCGTACTGACTTCCGTGTGTGCGGTCGGACACTCCTCCTCTCCCTTACCAACTCACTTTTGTCACCCTGATAAGGTTAAAAATAGCCATTTATTTTAATTTATATTTTTAAAATTATGAGTTAGGCTGAGCTTCTAATGTGTCTGTTACACACACGAGTCTCTTTTCCTGCTACGCGTTGTCTTGCCTGTTCTTTTTACTGGGTGGATAGAAATACATTCATGTTTCCTTCTCATGCCTTCATGGCTCAGTTTTTACATTTAAACTTTGATTCACTTGCAGTTTATTTGGACGTGGAGAAAGGTATGGATCCACATTAAATTGTTTCCTAAATGGCAAGTGGTTTTCCCAGGGCTATTTATTGAATATCCGTTCCCCCACTGATGTATTACCACATTTAGCATATTCTAAATTTCCACGTAAAGTTGGGGTCTATTTCGGGTCTCTCGATTGTGTCCTACTGATCCTTCTGCCTATTTTCGTATGGATACTAAATCACTTTATTTACTCCAGCTTTATATTTTTATTAGCTGATAAGATGATGATTATTTTTTTTTTAAGAAATGTACTGGCTATTTTCACGTGTGTATTTTCCAGACGAATTTTAGTGTTCTTTTACCAAGGTAGCAGGTAGGCAGTCAGAACACACCATCACAAAAATAATCACACGGTCGTACATGTTATGGAGGGAAAGTTCCGGAATTTGGCAAAGTGTTAATACAGGGGCCCGAGGATCCAGAAGGTTACGTTATATGCGTGTGGCAAATATATAGGGAGATTTGAGAACACATCCCACTTTCACAATACTGCCTTTTATTCAAGACAAAATGTGTCTTTCCATTCATTCCTGTCTCTTTTCTGTCCCTCAGGAAAGTTTACAGCTTTTCTTTAGACACGTATTACATATTTCTTGATAAATGACTTTCTAAATAGTTTGTTCTTTGTGTTACTCTTATGAATGGATTCTTTTCTTCCAGGGTACTTTCTAGCTGGTTATGTTCATACAGGGGATCTTTCTACAAGGCCAGTCTCGCTCACATCGCTCAAAACCCTGCGGTGACTTCCTGTTGCCCCAGGATGGACCCCACACTTGCTCCCTGGCTTACAAAATCCTGGGAGGTCTGGCCGGCCATTCCCTTCCCCCCTTCTTCTCTCTCGTTCTCTGGGCTCAGGTGTTGTACCTGTGCTCTGTCTGCCTGGGCCCCGCCCTAATTACCCCTGCACAGCCTTGAGTTCTGAGCTTAATGAAGCCCTCCTCAGGGGAAGGGGGCCTCTCAGATGAAGTCGGATGAGCTCCGGGTGTCTGGAGCACCCGGATCTTCAGGACTGAGGACCCCGAGGCAGTAAAAACCCACACGGGTGGGATGGGAGGCCACTCAGCTTTGAAGAAGCAGCCGCCCCTAGACCAGACCGATGGCTGAGGACAGTCACTCAGTGGACTGTCATCCAGCCATCAGCAGTGATCTGCATGAAGCCTGGGTGGCAACACACTTACGACAGAAGCGAAGATCTCAGGATAAAAAAATACAGAGTGATTTCGGCCAGGCTGTAAGCCCTCTGTGAATACTTGATTGGATGAATGAACTAGGTGTCAAGCAGGCGTGACTGAAGCTCCAGTCGCATCAAGGGTGTTAAGGTGATGCGATTACTTCTTATTCCCTTACTCACTGTCTTCCCAGTTGTCTGCAATGGGGTCAGGGAACTTGCAGGATGAAAAAAAAATTCCCTAAAATCATTGTCCAGGCTTTTCCGCGATGGCACTGCACGTGGTGGCCACCAGAGGGCAGGGCTGCCCTACTGTCGGGGACTGTCACCGCCAGACCAAGATTTTTCTAAAGACTTCTATGCGGAGGTTTAGTTACTTGCCTGGGGGCCTTCCTGGTGACCGGAATCAATCCCATTTGCCCCTCGCCTAGATCTCAGCTCCCCAGATTGGAGACAAAATGGTCTTTTTTTTTTTTTCCCTCTCTCCTGTGAGGAACACAACCTGTCCCGCTGAGCCCTGCACCTTCTCCGAACCACCCATTGTTTGAAGGCTGAGCCCCTCTGAGTGTCTGCTCTGAGAACGGGACTCAATCCCTACTTCACGGGGCTTGTCCCAAGCTTCAGATTCACGCAGGAAAGCTCAGGCCTGGAGAGATTCCAAGCTTGCAAAAAAAGTCAAGACTTTAGGAACCTGTGTTCTTTTTTGGTGTGTCTGGAAAAAAAGCCTGCGGTGCTGACTTGTGTGGCTGGGGCCTGTGGGCAGGTTCATTCATTCTCCCCAGATACGCACCCAGGGCCTCTCGGGTACAGGCACCACTCCAGGTGCTGGGGAAGCGCGCAGACCGGGTGCTCAGGAAACTGCCAAGTTTGTGGGGGTGGTACTCAGGGTGAAGCCGGCGGTAAGTGCTCCGAAGGAGAGCAGCAAGAGAAGGGGATTGACAGCGATAGGCTGGGGTGCTGCTTTGTACGAGGGGATCAGAGAAATCTCCGATGAGGTTCATTACGAGCAGAGACCTCAGTAAAAGGAGGGAGCTAGACTAGTGGCCATCTGGGAGAAGGCAGAGCAAAGGCCCTGAGGCAGGAGTGCGTTTGGGTGGGAGTGAGTGTGTGTGTGTGTGTGTGTGTGTGTGAGGTGTGGGTCCCAGAGAGGTGTGAGATCCCACAGATCGTGGGCACTATTGCAGATTTCTGCCTTTCACTCTGGCCGAGTTTGCGTTGAGAAGAGTGTGTCGAGGTGCAAGGTGGAAGCAGGGAGACCGGTGATCCAGGCGAAATGATGGTGGTGGCATCGCTCGTGGGACGTGAATGCTTGCGGAATGGAACCAAGCTGTTCCACACAGAGCTTGCTAGAAATCGTGACTTTCTGATCCCTACAGAGAATGGAAAAATCACCACAGGAACAAAGCCTCTGAAGCAAAACCTGCCCCGATTTTGGTGGTTGGGGTTAAGAGGAAGATTTCTTTCTCGTCTCCGACAGGAACCTCAGAGTTCTAAAGGGGAAAGGATCCTGGTCAGAGATCCCTGGCCACACCTCAAATTTGACGGAGGAGTTCTCTGAAGCCCCGGGTGGTCACGTGACTGATCCATGGTCACACAGCGGCTCGGTGGCCACCCGGGACTCCGGATTCTTGCCCCGCACGGTGTCTCTCTTTCTGCTTTGTTCCTTTCTCAGGCTCTCAGATGGGCCCCTCTCTGTTCCCAGAGCACAAATCACCGCATCCCCAAGGTTCCTAAGGTCTGCCAGTGAGTGACTGTGGTACCTGCCAGCTCGGCGAGGTCGTGGCCAGCAACCCAAACCTTGCCTTGTTCCCCCAGGACCCTGAGCCGGCTCTGGTCCTCTGTCCCCTTAGCAGGCGATCTGGTTGTCTCACTCCCCATCCGGAACAGAATGCGACTCCATGCCCTCCCGATCTGCCCCCTCTGGCCTTCCCTTCTGCCTCTCTCTTGTGGGCCGCTCCTCGGCCACCCAAGCTCTAATGGGCTGTTTCTCCAGGCCCTAGGCGCCGTCCCCTCTCCCCTCTCTGTGCTATCTTGGTGCGACTCTCAGCTCCCTTGAGTTTAAGTGTCATCTCTACGCGGACTCTCCCTCTGTTAGGTCTTCAGTCCTGACCTCTAGACAGCCCCAGACCCGTTCAGCCAAATTTAATTTGCCATTTTATCTTATTTCATTCTTTTAAAAGATTGTATTTATTTATCTGACAGAGAGAGAGTGAGAGAGCACAAGCAGGGGGAGCAGCAGAGGGAAAGGGAGAAGCAGGCTCACCACTGAGCAGGGAGCCCGATGCTGGGCTCCGTCCCAGGACCCTGGGATCATGACCTGAGCCGAAGGCAGTTGCTTAACTAACTGAGCCACCCAGGTGTCCAATTCCAGAACATTTTTATCACCCCCAAAAGAAACCAGTCACTACCATCCCTCTCTCCCCAGCCCTAGGCAAGCTCTTGTTCACTTTCTGTCTCCACGGATTTGCCTGGTCTGGACATTTCCTATAAATGGAGTCAGACAAGACAGAGCGTTTCGTGTGTGACTTCTTTCACTTACATCCGGTTGGGGTTCATCTATGTGGTCGCCTGTCTCAGCCCTTCATTCCTTTTTGTGTCCAGGTACGAGTTCAATGTTGTACCACGTTTGGTTTATCCATGCCTCAGTGGATGGACATTTGGGTTCTTTCCGTTTCTTGGCCATTGTGCATCATGTTGCTATGGGTATTGCGGGCAAGTTTTCATGTGAACATGTGATCAGTTCTCCTGGACGTACACCCAGGAATGGAATTACCTTTCACCTTTTGAGGAACTGCCAAACTATTTCCCAAAGCCGCTGCACCATTTTACATTCCCACCAGTGGTGTACGAGTTCCCGCCTCCGGCTTCTAGAGGTTCCCCCCGGAGGGGCCCCGGGGGCCTCTCACACGCAGCGAGTCAATACGTGAACACTCTCTCTCCTTCGTCTTGGTCCGTGGCACACAGCTAACTGTTCAAGCTGGACACTTGGGGACCGTTCTTCAAACTGCCTACGTTCTTGACCCCTTCAGTCAATTCATCAACAGGTCCTCTCAGCGTTGCGCCCCAAATAGATCCCCAACCTTTCCATCTGCCCATCACCACTGCCAACACCCTATCCACTCACTTGAATGGCCTCTGCGGTCTCCTGATGGCATCCCCACTTCCAGGCTTGCTGCCTCCAATCTACTCTCCAGCCGAGTTATTTAAAAGAAATTTAAAAAAATCAAATCAAATATCTATCTATCTATCTATCTATCTATCTATCTATCTATCTATCCATGGTGAGAAAAATCAACCATTAACCAGAAGGTACTATGGCCCACAGGCCATCCCTGATCTGGCTGCCTGTTACCTCTCAGACCTTATCTCCTACCTCTCTGCCTTGGCTCACTCCAATCCAGCCTCACAGGTCTCCTTACTGTTCCTCAAACCCACCAGGACCACTTCAACCACAGGGCCTTTGCACATGCTGTTCCCTCTGCTGGTGTGCTCTTCTCCCAGATGTCCATGTGGCTCTCTCTTTTGCACTCCTTCACACATCACTCAGTGATGCCATCTCAGGCCCAGCTATCCGAAATTGTAACCCCCTACCCCATCCCATCCTTCCCTCCTGCTTTTTTCCCCCCATAGCCCTTACCATTCTGGAACACATTACAGATTTTATTTCTTGTCTCCCCTTCTGGAATATATACTCCTTTTTTGGGCTGCTTTGTTGACTTCTGTATCCCTCGTGCCTAGAACAAGGCCTTGCACCAGTGTAGCTCAGCGAGTATGTGTTGAATGAGTAAGTGAATGGATGAAGTGCAGCTGTCCCACCACTCGCCTCTTTCCCATCCCTGGTCCTCTGCCTCGGAAGTCACCACTTTTCACTGTTTGTTGTGGTTGTTCACTCCGTTTCCCTGCATAACGTGCTACTGCTGCTGGTTCTGACTTACCCCTGAAAACACGGCTGACTTCCTCTGACCCTGCTACCACCTCCTTCCCATCATCCCCAAACTTATATTTTACCTTCCGTTAAGTGGTCAGGACTATGTAAATATTGTTCTCTGCAAAGACAAGTTCGCACCCTGATGCTATGTCCTTCCTCACGCAGTTTTTGCTCGTCCCAGCGCTCACGGCAATGTTTATTGCAGCGACCACAATCCTGATAACGTTCACATGTCGCACCATATCAGAGATGCTCAGGCCTTTTTCTCCCTTCGTAGTTTATTTGACAATGTGTAATTATACATCTGTCTGAACGTATATCTGTCACTGGAGCATAAGCTTCTAGAAGCCTCTTTGTTTACCAGAGCATTCCCAACACCTGGCATCTCACTCCGTGCCTGGCACATAATAGATCCTCAATACATATTTAGGGAATAAATGAACAGTAAAAACTGGCAACATAGGTGGCCATCAGTGGCTGGCTGGTTGGACAAATGGTAGAGTTGTCTCTGTCCTGGAATAGGATTCACTGAGAAACGATAAGCCTGAAAGTCTGAATACTTTTCCAAATCATCGTTTTGGTTGTTTTTTTCTTAAGTGTATTTATTTTTTTAATAATCTCTATATACATCAGGGGGCTCGAACTCATGACCCCGAGATCAAGAATCTCATGCTTTTCCTACTAAGCCAGCCAGGCGCCCCTGTTTTCATTCTTATTACTATTAACCCCCCCAAATTTAGCGGCCTCCAAATAACCATTTTATTACAATCAAGGATTCTGTGGGTTAGGAATTCACCTCCCCATTACTGTTTTTAAAACTTAACATTGAGGGGCGCCCGGCTGGCTCAGTCAGAAGAGCGTGCCACTCTTGATCTGGGGGGGGGGCGTGAGCCCCATGTTGAGTGTAGAGAGTACTTAAATAAATAAACTTAAGAAGATAAAAGTTAACATTGTGTTTTTTTTCCCTATGAGACTGAAACGTGTGGAAACAAAAAGAATAAATAAACCCCATCATCTAACTCCTTTATCTGTAAATACCATTAACACCTCCAGTGTGTCCTTTCCAAGTCCTTCGTGTTTTGTTTTTATGGAAGATCTTCTAGGCTTAAACAAATGTAGATGCAAATCCCTGGCCATCGCCACTCAATGGCACACGGTGGCTGTCTCTCCCCACCAGGAGTACCAGTCTCGGGGTGCCTGGGGGCGCTCAGCTAGTGAAGTGTCAGGGTCCTGATCTCAGGGTCGTGGGTGCAAGCCCTGCTGGGCGTGTCGCCTACTAAAAAAATAAAATAAAATAAAGAGTACCAGACCTCAACGTCACTCTTCGATGTGCTGTATCACATAGCTTTTGTCTGCTTGCTCCTTTGTGCCTTCCTCCTTGGGCAGAGACCTACTATGTGCCACACGCTGTCTTACATGGTGTTGACGGGGCAGACACCGCTCCGCCCTCTCCGGGCTTGCGGTCACTTGAGCGTGTGAAAGCCCCGTGATGTACTGGACCAGCTGATGGCTGTTCACTTGTTCCCCTCTTTGCCTCTTACAAATACAAACTCCCCTCTCCATCCATCTTCAGGCACCTCTTCCTCCTCTTTCTTAGGATAAAAATGCTAGAAATCGGATTGCTGCGGTGAAGGACGGGTGCATTGACAAGATGGACACATAAATCCGGATTTGCTATCCAGCAAAGTTGCTTCGGTTTCTGTGCCCAGAGCCCTGGCTGAGAGTCAGATTTTGTTTCTGGTACCCACCTTGTGGGTGCCCACCAGCGCTCCGGTCTCTCTGGGCACACCTGCCATCCAGCCCGTTAGGGAACAGACTCTCTTTCCAAGCCCTTACCTGGTCTCAGAAAAGAGCCGACCCATGGTAAACACACAGCCCCCCTTTAACTCTCAGCCCCTTTCGGCCCTTCCCTCCGCCCCTCTGCTCTCCCTGCTCTGCGTCTGTCCCCGCAGCTCAGCATTTCACTCTCCTGTAACCTTGATATCATTTGGCATCTTCTCTTCAAGGTCATGTATTAACATCTTTTAAAAGACCAGTCCTTGCACGGAGCCCTGAGACGCCGAGCCCTTCCATCTCGCTGTCCCACCGGTTTCCTGTTCGTGAAGACACTCCCTCTCGCGCAGGGACACATTTGCATTAAGGTGCTTTTGGTGGAGAAGCTACGTGTCGAAATCTGAAAGGATGATGCAGGCACTCAGCTGCAGGCACAGGTTTTCTTCAAAGCCTCATCTTTTGTTCCTTGAGACGAGGCCTCGGCCGGAGGGATTATTTTGGGAAGTGGGGGTTCTCCATACTGTAGCAGGATGTGGGGGAGGGAGCTTTGTATTGATTTATGAGTCATTAAAAGTTTTTTAAATTAGTTTTTTAAAAGTCATCTCTACACGGAACGTGGGGCTCGAACTCATGTCCCCGAGATCAAGAGTCAGATGCTCTGTTGACTGAGCCAGCCAAGTGCCCCTTAAATTTGTTAAAAATTTTGTCTTACGAAAGGACTATGTGCTTATTTTAGAAAGTTTAGCAAATAGAGACAAGCAAAAAGGAGAGAAAAATTCCCGATATTCCCCAGATAAGCATCGCTAGCTTACGGTACGCTTCCTCCAGAGATGTACGTTTTCTTGTATACAGTCTTTGAAAATAGCAAAAATAGGGTCACACCATAGATATTGACTTACAACCTGCTATGTGTCATGTAGTAATTGCATGGACATCTTCTCACGTCATCACACGTTTTAATTCAACATAGAGGTACTAATTCCACCAATCCGAGGGAGAGACTTCTGGATGCTTGTGTTGTCAGCATCCCCCTCATGCCTGTGCGCGAGCCCTGCTTGACCCCGGGGGTGGTAGAGAACCCCTCTTGGCTCTGCCCCCGCCCCCGACTCCTCTGGGCCACAGGCTCTGGCCCGTCTCAGGATTGCTGGAAAGTGTGCGTCCTTGTCCCTCCACTGACGACGAGGGGCAAACCCTGACCACCGCATGTGGGCCTTGGGGTTTGGGTCTGTCATTCCCGATGTCCCAGCCGGCCCCTGAGTGCACAGCAGAGCAGAGACCCCAGGCCCCCTGAGAACTTCTGAGAGGCTCCCCACCCCAACCTCCCTCCTCTCTTTCTCCATTCTCCCATGCCCTTCACATCCCATTACCGGGGTCTGGCCATCATTAGCGTCTAAAACATACGCCAGCCGAGTCATGGGGTCCCAGGGCCTTTGTCTTCCAGCCACTTCACTGTGAGTGCAGTGGGCTGAAGGCCGTGGGCACAAAGGCCCATGGCTCCCCTGCCTGCACTGAGGCAGCCGGGCCTCTGCGCTTCTGAAAGCCTCTCCCTCCCCAAGCTCATTTCCCCAGCAGCCCCATCTGGGAAATCTGCCTCTTCAACCCAGGATCCTGCAAACAGCCTCCCCTCTCAGCATCTCAAGCTTTTTAAAAGCAGAGGGAAGAGGTGGAGATGTGACTACCCCCTTTCATTCCGACCTCCCTCCCCTTCCCATCCGCACTCAGGCCTGTGGAATGGAGGCAGCATCTGCCCGAGAGGAGGTCAGGGCTTTGTTAGGGAAAGGCAGAGCCTGGTGGACCTTCTTTCTCCCCCCTGGCTTCAGCTGAAAAGGCGGGGGCCCTTGACAACATTTGTTTCCTCTCAATGACTGTCTCAGGGCTAGTGTTCTCAAGGCCAGGCCGCCAGCAGCCCTGGGGACTAGTCAGCGCAGATCCGAGGTGGAGGTGGACCGTCCATGCTGCTCAGGTGGCTGGACGTGTGCCCTACCCAGAGACCCTTTGAGGGCAAACATGGCCGCCATTCTCCTCCTGCAAACTGGGGTATAATTTCCCTACAGTGAATGGTACACGTGATAATACCTTTTGTGCACCTCTGACAAATGCACACACCTGTGTAACCCACACCCCATTAAGACATAGACATTTTCCTGACTCCAGAAAGTTCCATCCAACCTCTTCCTGGCCAACCCTCCCCGCCATCACCAGGGGCAACACTCATGGGACTTCTTTCACCTGAGATGAACTTTGCCTGTTGGAGAACTTGACAGAAACAGAACCACACAGTATGAATGCCTCCCACTTCTTTCACCCAGTGTCCTGTTTTTCAGATTCTCCATGTTGTTGTTGCATCAGTTGTCTGTTCCTGTTTCAAGTAGTATTCCCTTCTATGAATCCACCGTCATTTTCCATAAGCTTTCCTCCACCATCATGCCCTCCCCGCTTTTTGTTGTTTCATGTTTGTTTCTTTCTTTTTTTAAGTAGGTTCTGCACCCAGCTTGGAGCCCAAGGCAGGGCTTGAACTCAGGACCCTGAGATCAATACCTGAGCCAAGATCAAGAGTCAGACGCTTAACTGACGGAGCTGCCCAGGCTCCCCACGTGTGTCTCTTTATACGACACTGGACTGGATTTTTTAAAACCTATCTATACATATTTTTTTTGTAGGAGACTCAAGTCCATTTACCCATATGAATATGCTTTATTGGGTCCAGTTTGTCCTATTGCTTTAATTTTCACGTGTTACACCTGGTTATACATACCGAGTAGGGTTTTTCACTAGATGGACTATGTTTTCTTCCTCATTCTGTGGTGTTTAGGAAGGCATATATTATTGTTCCAGGGATGATCACTAATGACTAATTTCTAAGAGATACCGTTAGTTATCTCTTTATTCAGAGATTTAGATATTGTCTCTTGGTTTCCCAGTAGGAGCCATACTGACATTAGCCACGGACTACTTCTTTCCCTCTCTCGCCCACTAGTTTGCTGCTCAGGATTTTATCTCTGTAAACAGAAAAAACACCTGTTACTTGATTTTTTCAGTAACACCAGTTACTTGATTTTTTCCCCTAATGCCCAAAGGCAGTCCAAGACCTTATTCTAGTTTATGCTTATTACCTTCCTTCCTCTCCCACTTGTAGCTGAATTATTTCTACATGGTCAGAGCATATGACCCGTTCTTACAGCTTTGCCTCCCTTTGCCCATCTTTTGGTTTTTTATGCTTGGCTTATTTACACTTAATATTAACCCTTCCAGACTTCTGCTGAAGCTTCAAAACTGTCTTGTAGTTACCTAAAATTTGGGCTGTGTTCGATCCCCTGCAGCTCGTCATTGGTTGTCTGTGGTCTTTTTTTTTTTTTTCTCTCTCTCTCTCTCTTTTTTTTAAGATTTTATTTATTTATTTGACAGAGAGAGAGACAGCCAGCGAGAGAGGGAACACAAGCAGGGGGAGTGGGAGAGGGAGAAGCAGGCTCCCAGCGGAGGAGCCTGATGTGGGGCTCGATCCCATAACTCCGGGATCACACCCTGAGCCGAAGGCAGACGCTTAATGACTGAGCCACCCAGGCGCCCCTTGTCTGTGGTCTTTACACTTGAAGAAGGGTTTAGGGCAAGACTAGATCCTTGGCTCACATGTTTCCATGGGAATGTCCCTTCAGTTAAATATTAATTGACATTAACTGTTATTAATTTATAATTAATTGATTAATTAACTGATAATAAGTCTGATTTTCTTTGATCTATACAGATTTGGACTTTCTGCATAATGCTGAAAGCATGTTTTCCTTGTAATAAAAGCCCAATGATTGTACTGAGGTACGTGTCGGTATTGAACATTTTGAGTCAACTTTTCAAGTTACGGAGTGTCCTTTCAATATAAATATTAAAACATGTTATCTATATATATTTTAAAGTTTTTCACATTTATTATTATTTTTTAGTAATCTCTACGTCCAAGGTGGGGCTCAGACTCATGACCCCGGGATCAAGAGTTGCATGCTGTTGTGGCTGAGCCAGCTCCGGGCGCCCCAAGTATATCTCTATTTCAAAGTCTTTTATTACAGCGATGTCTCCTTGAGTTATAGTTTTAAATATTTATTCCATTGCTTTGGTTTTCTTTTCTGGAGACGTCAATTAAATATCCGCTAGATCGGGGCGCCTGGGTGGCTCAGTCAGTGAAGCGTCTGCCTTGGGCTCAGGTCATGGTCTCAGGGTCCTGGGATCGAGTCCTGCCTCAGGCTCCCTGCTCTGTGGAGAGTCTGCTTCTCCCTCTCCCTCTGTCCCTCCTCCCCACTTGTGCTCTCTCCGTCTCAAATAAGTAAATAAAATCTTAAAAAAAAATATCAGTCAGATCATGATTGCCTCGTTTCTTTATCATTTTCTCTAGAAGCTTTTATTTCTTTTTTTTTCCTATGTGATTTTTCTTTTACCTAAGTCTTTTTACAGCTTATTTCCTTTCTGTGCTTTTAATTATGTGTATTTTTTCTAGTGTTTGTTTTTGTGCTTCTTCTAATCTAGTCTTTATCTCTGAAACATCATTTTCTCCTAATATGCTTTTATTTCAGTAAGCATTCTTTCGCCTCTTTCTGCCCACCCCCGAATAACTCCTGACGGTGTTAACTCACATCCCTGCTTTCGTTTGCATGTTTAGATCGGATGGGTTTTCTGGGGCTACTATAGGAGGTTCTCAGGGAATGGCGTGAGCTAATAGGAACTAGATCTTATTGAGATAATAGGAAATATATAACCGTATCTCTGCCCCTCGTTCCTGGCACTGTTCCTAAGACCCTAGCAATTTCCTAAGTGATAGGAGTACCAGGCGCATCTTTTCTTCTATTGAGGGGACTCTGAGGTGACTCTGAGGGGGCTCCTGGATGGACACCGGTCACCAGAAAGACCAAGGCATGATTAAAAGCTTGAAATTTTCAGCACCCCACTCTTGTCCTCTAGAGGGGGAGGGGCTGGAAATGGACTTGATGATGAATCCTGTTTACATGAGGAAGGCTCCATAAAATCCTAATAGTGGGGCTCAGGGAGCTTCCAGGTGGGTAAACACTGGGAGGGTGACACACCCCAACTCCACAGGACAGAAGCTCCTGCTCTCAGGGTCCTCCCAGACCTCACCCCAGGCGTCTCCTCATCTGGCTGTCCACCTGTATCCCTTATCAGGTCCTTGAATAAGCTGGCAAACATGTTTCTCCGACTTCTGTGAGCCTCGCTAGCAAATTAATCCAACCTGGGGAGAAATCACGGGAACCTCCGGTTTGTAGCCAAATCAGACAGAAGTCGTGGGTGATCCGGGGACCTGCTATGCGCCATTGGCATCTGACGTGGGGTGGGGGGCAGTCTAGTGGGACCTGTGGGATTGGACTCTATCTCCAGATAGACAGTGTTAGAATCAAGCTAAATTGTAGGACACCAACCTGGTGTTGTGGAGAATTCCTTGATGTGCGGAGAAAACCGCAGACATTTGATGACCAGAAGTGTCAGGAGTGAAGTGTTCTGTGTGAAGAGACCCACAGCAGAGACACAGGAGGAGTAACTGGGTGTTTTTTCTTACACCAAGGGGTAGTAGGTCTGGGTGGTTTTCACACCCTCACATCTGCAGGGTCCCCTCCTCTTTTCTTATTTTGGAAGATTCGACACAAGCCTTCCTCTGTGGCCACATCTTTGTCTCTCAAAAAATTACCCCCTCTTATATAACGTATGGAGATATAATTCACATACTATCCAATTCATTCATTTAAAGCATAAAGTGGCTTTTATTATATTCACAGAGCTGTATCACCATTACCACAGTTTTATTTGTTTTATTTTTTTAAGATTTTGTTTATTTGAGAGAGAGAGAACACGAGCAGGGGAAGGGGCAGAGGGAGAAGCAGACTCCCCACTGAGCTGGGAGCCTGGCGTGGGGCTCGATCTCACGACCCTGAGATCATAACCTGAGCCAAAATCAGACTAGTAACTGAGCCACCCAGGGGCCCCCGCACCACAATTTTAGAAGATTTTCGTCACTCTAAAAAGCACCCTTATGCCCATGAGTGGTTACTCCCCATTTTCCCCAACACCTCCAGTCCTAGGCAACCACTAGTCGACTTTCTGTCTGGATGGGTTTCCCTCATTCCGGACATGGTGCGTGCGTGGAATCCACCATATGCAGCCTTTTGCGCCTGCCTCTCAGCGCAACGCTTTAAATATTCGTCTGTGTTGCAGCAGCTCTCAGTCCTTCATTTCTTTTTATTGCCCAATAAAATGCCACTGTACAGGGTGCACCATATTTGGTTTACCCATCCATCAGTGGATGGACATTTGGGTTGTCTCCACTTTGGGCTCTTATAAATAAAGCTGCTGTGGACATTCATGTATAAGTTTGGGGTATAGACCTGGGAGCAGAATTGCTGAGACATATGGTAACTCCACGTTTGACTCTTGGGCAGAGCCACAAACTATTTACCATCATTTTAGATTCCCACCAGCGGCAGAACTCCCTTTGAAAAGCAAATATTTTGTAAGGTCTTATTTACTCTCTTGAAATGAAATTCAAAGATAGCATAACCTTCGTACACCCACCATGAATAGAAAAAATTTCAATATAAAGACCCAACTATAATATAAAGGAGAAAGAAAAGGGGCATAATTGATGCGTTTTTAATAAACCTAATTTAAAAAAAGATTCTATTTATTTATTTGAGAGAGAGAGAGCACGCATACGAGCACAGAAGAGGGGCAGAGGGAGAGGGAGAAGCAGACTCCCTGCTGAACAGGAAGCCCCGGTGCAGGGTTCCATCCCAGGAACCCTGAGATCGTGACCTGAGCCAAAGGCAGACTCTTTTTTTTTAAATTTTAAAGTATTTTTATTATATTATGTTAGTCACCATACAGTACATCAAAGGCAGACTCTTAACTGACTGAGCCACCCAGGCGCCCCACTGACGCGTTTTTAAAAATGTGACTTTGGAGTCAGAAGACGGGCCTTCTTGGTTGACTTAGAAACTGGCCTTGGAGGCAGCTCCCCCAGAGGGGTCTGCCAAAAGCTCCAACCCCGGCCCCACTGTAGGCATCGCAAACGACTGTAGGGGGGCTGCTTGGAAGGGCATCACCTTCGGCTGGACGTAAAGATGCTAGCCAGTTTGTTAAAAACCAAATCAAACTACCTTGCAGATGTCCTTGCACCGCTCGCATCACTCCCCACCGCCATGTGTGCATGCCCAGGTTCCCGTGCATGTGCAGAGCCCTGGGCTCTCGGAGCTGTGGCAGATCAGGTCACGGTGCACCTGCACTGCCCAAGCCTGGCGTCACTCTGCCAGGGCAACGGGCTTGAGGGCATGGCGTGGGCTCTCTGGGCCTCCATGCCTTTGAGCAGGACTCGAAATACAAGATGAGCCCCAATGGGTGGGGCTCAGAGATAGGGACTGAGCTGAGTGCCTGTAAAAAGGCCACTTCAAGCCCCCACCACAGCAGCCATTGTTGCCTCTGGAGGAAGGAGGACAATTCCAGAGCCTCTGAATGCCTCTCCTGTGACTAATGGATGTCCATTATCAGTGTCCTTCCTGGCCACCAAGGCACTCTCCTGACTTCTACTCCTGGCTGGAGAACTCTGCATTCTTCTGGAAAACCATCTGTCCTGCCTGAGGCCTCACAAAGGCATTTCTCCACAAAAGGCCCATCATGACGGTCACTGCGTCAGAGTGGTGGCTGCCGGCATCTGGGCTCTGTCTGGAAGTAGTGGCAGCAGGGACGTCACTAGGAGAGCTTAGGGTGTCCTTAATGTCTGTGACATCTCCAGCAAGACCCCCACCTCTAGAGTCCACTTTGCACAGGAGCAAGCCCTCAGTCTGAAGGAAGGGATTAGGATAAGGGGGTGGACGAAAGAACATCCACACGGTTCTATGTGCCCATGTCCCTACATACCGAGTGTGTGACGTTCCTTTTTTTTGTTTTAAATTTTATTTATTTTTTAAAGTAGGCTCCACGCTGGGTGGAGCTTGAACTCAACACAGGACTCGAACTCACGACCCTGAGATCAAGACCTGAGCTGAGATCAAGAGTCGATGCTTAACCGACTGAGTCACCCAGGTGCCCCAGAGTGGGTGACATTTCTAACTGGGACTGTAAATATGAAGTAACAGGCCTCTGCCCCCCCCAACGTCCCCCCCCCCCCCGGCCTTGGTCACACTGAAATTGGCCCTGTGTAGAGAAGCAGTTGCAGGGGGCTCTTTACCTGGACTGGCCATCTGGAGACACCTGGTCGCCTCGGGTAGCCGCCTGCAGGGCTCTGCCCAGTATAAGAGAGGGAGGTTCGTCAAGCCACCCCCTGGCTTCCTCTGGGATTTGGGGAAGAGAAAACAGAGATCTGACTGGCCCATGGAGGGGGCTGGAGCAGAAATTTCGAGAAAAACAGGCAGAGCATGAGAGAGGCCTATGAGGAGAGAAAACAGAGCTTTGCTCCTTAGCCCAGCAGGCTTTGCTGTCCCCATTCTGGGCCACATTCTATAAAACTAGCTATTTTTACCAGCCGGTTTGACTTTAGAGATGAACGTAAAACCATAGAACATCAGGCCTGGGTGGGACCGAGGGGCCCTCTACTCCACAAGTCCCCTCCCTGCCACTGTTTAGAAAAGACAGACCCCAAGGGGCAGGGCCAGCCCAGGTTTCCAGGCCCTCGGGCAGCAGAGCTGGGGCCCGAACCCTGTCCCTGCTTCTTCCTCCACTCCTGACTCTGCCTTGGACCCCGAGGGGGCCGCACACCCATTCCTGGGAGGGGGCTGGCCTCCGGCTCCTGGGCCCCCTCTGGCCTTTCCCTGCTCTGCCCACCCCCCTCCATCCAGACGGAGGCCAGGCTGCTGCACTAATGCACCATTAGCGGATAAAAGCAGTCTCGAGGGTCTCTTCAGGAGGCCCCTTCGGCTGTAATAAAGCAAATTAAAACCCCATTCAAAGGTCAATTGAAATCGCTTTCATTCCAGTTCTCTGCACAAATTGATTCCTCTTTGCCCTTGGGGTCAAACTGAAGGCCAGCAAAGTGGCCCAGCTGCAAGGGGCTGTGGCTGGGAGTATGTGTGGGGAGCAGGGCATAAAGGGGGGGCGGGCGTGGGACCCTCCCCCTCTCCCTGGGCCATCGGGGCACCAGGGACCTCCTCCTTCACTGTATTCCAGGCTTCAGGGTCCCTTTCTGGAGGCTAGCTCTACGTCGGCCCCCCCAAGCCCCATCAAGCTCCCCTTGGAGGAATTCTTTTCCATTGACAAGAATCTACTGATAGTTAGCTTCTCTCACACCCGCTCAGGAGTCTTGCAAGAATCCTCTTCAGGACTGTGAGATGGGGGCTTTGGATATCCCCAGGGAAGCTCAGAGAAGTAACTTGCCCAAGATGGCAGAACTCATGGTTTCCTCCTCCAAACCTGTGAGCCCTTCAGTCTTCCCCAGTATCTCTGAATGGTCCCACGGACTCACTGTCCAGATGTTTAAACCAGAATCTGGAACCTTTTTTAAAACCTCCTTTTGAAAAATAAACAAATAAGTAAATACCCTCCCTTTGCTTCACTTCCACATCTGCTCCACGTCCTGTTGATTCTGACTCCTGTTGTTTGCCCTCAGATTGATTCTGCAGACAACAGCCAGAGCCATCTCTTAAAGGAATTCTAGTGGATTCCGTTAGTCCCTAGCTCAGAACACAGCACTGGCTTCCCTCTGTTCTTGGCATAAAATCTGAGTCACCATCTAATGACCCTCACAGTCCTCAAGACCTATCCCGTCATGTTCCTCCATTCCCAGGGTTGCTCCCCTCACCTTACTCCCATTCCAGCAACTCCTGGAATGCCCTTATCTTCTCTGCCCCAGGGCCTTTGCACTGTCTGTTTCTTCTGCTAAGAAGTTTTCCCCTCCCCTCTCCCACTCAGTTTCCTTCATTGTATTTACCACAGTTTGTAATAATTTATTAATTATTTATAAAATTATAATTTATCAATTACATGTGTATTAATATTAATATATAATTAACTATACTTATTAATATAATTAATGAATTAATGAATTCATTAATTAATGAAAATTAGTAACGGGAAGCCTCACTAAAATGGAGTCAGAAGGTTTCGGCAGGTGGAGCTCTCACGCCCTACCACTTGTGTTCAACTGCAGACCCAATAGGAAGCGATGGACTTGACCTTACCTAGACTTGACCTTGCACATGGCTGGCTACTCCTCTACTACTTCAGCTGGAGGAAGAGAAGCTTTCCTCATGGCTCGGGCTCACAGCTCCACCAAAGAAAGGCCAGCACATTATAAACTCCCAATTTACTCCCGTGTACTTCCAGTTCATAACAGCCTTCCTAACTTACCCGTTTTCTCCTTAAAAGGCACGCCTTTCCTATGTTCCCCAGACTTGCCTGTGGTTCTGCTGCAGCTCGTGTGTCCCAGATTGCAATTCTTTTTGGATATCCGAATAAACCCATCTCTTGCTGGTGAAGTCACTGGCAGTGTCTGTTTTTAAGGCTAACATTGACTAGTTTATTTTTAGTTTCCCTACAGCCGAATTCCCCATGGGGGAGGGTCTGTCCAGGCACATGCTGGGGTCCGTGGCCATTTGTTGAGTGCATGAGTGATAGAAGCAAATCTGGTCGCTCCAAGCCGGCACTGTCCCCACCACACCTGGAGGCCTACTACGTGCTGTGTGAGCACCCACTGGGTTCCTGGTTTCGGGCAGAGAACAGATTGGACGGTCACTGCTTCAGAGACAACATGTCTCAGCTACTCCCTCTCCTTGTCCTCCCAGCCCACCCCCCCCAGCCCCCACTAAATCCTGCCCAAATTCTCTCCCCCAGCCTTGAATCCAGGCAAAGCCTAAGGCCTGACCATGACCCTTTAATGACCCTTCCTCCCAGTCTCTCTCCCTCCCTTGCCCTCTCTTCCCTCCTCCACTCCTGGGGCAGCGTGCGCCCAAAGCCCCGGTCACCCCAGACACCCTGCTGTACCCCTCTCACAGACCCTCCTTTCCGCTTCTCTCTGCAGCATAGGGGCTGGTCTGCCTGGGGCCTCGCAGGGTCCTGCTCTCCGGCTGCCCGCTGGAGGCTCCTCTTCTCCCAGAGAAATGTCCCCCCTGCCTGGCCCCAGTGCCTGGAGGCCGAGGGCAAGGCCACCCTCTTTGTGCGTCCCTTCTGCATTGGGCTCCCAGCCACCCATCCTTGTCGCTGACCTCCCTGCTCTTCCCCCTCCCCTGGAGGCCACCTCTGCACCTGTCTTTGCAACACACTCACACCCTGGTGACATTGTTTTTTCAATTAAACCCTCAAGGGTGAAAAGCTGGGATGACGAGAGCAGCCCTGGCCCTGTGCCCGCAGCCAGGTGTGGGCACGTTACCTTGCCCCAGGGTCCTCACACTGAGTCTCACCTACCCTGTCCAAAGACCCCGTGTCTGCTCCTTCCTTCTTTCTCTCCCTTCTTGCCTTTCTCCCTCCGTCCCTCCCACTGTTCCTTCCGCTCCAGGCCGGGCTTTCCTGGGCCAGCGCCTCTGTAATAATTAGGAGAAGGGCTCTAGGATCTTTACATGTATTACCTTATTTCAGCCACATGACAGCCACCTGGGTTAGGGCAACCATTTGCCTCATCTCACGGATGAACAGCTAAGGACAGAGAAGTTGGGAATTTGTTCAGCATCACACAGCTCAGCAGTGGTTGAATGGAGGTCAGACCGGGAAGCCTGGCTTCAGAGCTGTGCTCTTAACCATGGCACTGGACTGTGCCATCCACGCGGCCACATCCACCTTGTGTGTGTGTGTGGGGGCGGTCCATGACTCCTTCCCCGACACTGATGCTACCTCTTTAATATTTCATGAACTTGCCTTTGCCTCATCTCCCCACTCCCTGTTCTCACTCCTGGCTGAACTGGTCTCCAGGCCCTGAAACAGACCACTGGACTTCTGATCATCCCTTGCTGACTCCAGGCTCCTTCCACTCTGATTATATCCTCCTCACTGCCACAGAAATCTGGTCCTTTTGCTCCTCCAACTCCATCCCTACCTGGTCCTCTACTTCCTCCCCTTCAGTGCTCTCTCTCCCCTTCCAGCACAGGCACCCGGCATTCCAGGAACATAACCTGATTTCTCCTGCCTTGAGCTCTTTGCACATGCTGTTCCCTCTGCCTGGACTGCCTTTCTTTTCTCCATCCTGGTGACCTATTCTATCAAGGCTCAGCCCAACTTAGCATTTGCTTCTCTGGGAAGCCCTTATTGACCAGCCACTGCCTCTACTTGGCAGAGCAAACTGCCTCCAGTTGCATGCTTGGGTGGCCTGAGCCTTATGTAAGAAGTCCAGCTCCCCTAAAGCTGCCAAATGCAAGAGACCAAGTGGCAAGGCTAGAGAGAGACAGAAGGGGGTGTCTGAGGAGCCCCAACTATTCTTGCCTCCAGCTGTTTGAGTCTTTCCAGCCCAGGAACCAGTCATGCGAACGAGTGGTTTCGGTAATTATAGAAGCCAGCCTTTAAGCTGCCCAAGCTGATGCCAAGTGGGGCAGGGACATGCTGGCCCTGCCAAACCCTGATCATACTGCAGATCTGCGAGCAAAATAAGTGTTGTTTTAAACCACTACGTTTTGGGAGTAGTTTGTAATATAGCATTAGATAACCAGAACAACCACTACACACACTTTGATATCTTTTAATCTTTATCTCAATTCCTATCTCTCTCTCTATTTATATCTATATCTTATTATACTTCCTCCACTTAACACATAGTAGCCATTTTTTATATCTAGAAATAAATATCTACATTATTATTTTGAATGGCTTCAAAGTATTCCATTATATGGCTTTATAATTATACCCCACTATAGATGTTTAGTTTATTTCATTTTATTGCTACCATTAACAATGTTGTATGAATACCCTTGAACAATATTTAGTGTAACTGTTAAGATAATTTCCTCAGGATAATTCCCAGGAACTGCTGGGTTAGAAGGTAAAGGCTATGGTTCAGGCAGAAGTCCACTCATCCTCCCATGGCTTATCCTATAAGTCTACCTGTGTCTGCATCTCCTTCTCCTCCTTCACCACTGCTGTGGAAGAGAAAGACCACCCACTGTTCAAAGGTCAGGTTCTTCTGGATCCCAGCTTGCTAACACCAAAGACTTGGATTATTTTGTTCCCCCCCATCTGTAGCATCAATTTCCCCCCTCCACCAGATTATTCCCATCAGCATGTAACGATGCTCTAGTATCTTTCTGCTTTATCTTGGTCCTATATTACTGTCCACCACTGCCCCACATTCACCATGAGATTTACAGAAAGAGATGTTTTTATAGCCAGGACTAAAGGGAGAAGTAGATAAATCTACAAAAACAATGGGGAGATTTCAACAACATACTTCTATCAGTAACTTATAAAATAAGATGACAAATAATCAGAAAGGATATAGAATATTTAAGAAACTTGGGGCACCTGGGTGGCTCAGTCATTAAGCGTCTGCCTTTGGCTCACGGCGTGATCCCAGGGTCCTGGGATCGAGCCCCGCATCAGGCTCCTCCGCTGGGAGCCTGCTTCTTCCTCTCCCACTCCCCCTGCTTGTCTTCCTTCTCTCGCTGGCTGTCTCTCTGTCAAATAAATAAAATCTTAAAAAAAAAGAATATTTAAGAAACCATAAAATACATAATGTTTTGAAGTGTAGATGAAACACTAATCAAAATGGGCCGTAGGTTCATCCATTAAGCAGCCCCACACATACACACTAATTTCAAAGGACTGAAATGAAATAGAGCATGATCTTTGACTACAGTGGAATCAGTCTAAACATTAGTTTCAGAACATAACTAGAAAATCCCCAATGTTTGGAAGTTAAGCAGAACACTTTTCAATAACCCATAGGTCAATCCAGACATCTTAAAGAAAATAAGAAGATATTTCAAATGAAATGGCAATAGAAAAAAACATAGCAAAACTTGTGGGATGAAACTAAAGCCATATCTCATTTTTTAGAAAAGATTTTATTTATTTATTTGTCAGAGAGAGAGAGCACAAGCAGGGGGAGAGGCAGGCAGAGGGAGAAGCAGACTCCCTGCTAAGCAAGGATCCTGATGCAGGACGCAAACCCAGGAGCCTGGGATCATGACCTGATCCAATCACAGACACTTAACTGACTGAGCCACCCAGGTATCCCTAAAGCTATACTTTAAAATAAATTTATAGGGACACCTGGGTGGCTCAGTTGTTTGGGTGACCAACTTTTGATTTTGGCTCACGTCATGATCTCAGGATGGTAAGACTGAGCCCCGTGTAGGGCTCTGTGCTCAGTGCAGAGTCTACTTGTCCCTCCCACCTCCCCCTGCTTATGCGTACTCTCTCTCAAATAAACAAATACAATCTTTTTAAAAAATAAAAAAATAAAAGAAATGTATAGCCATAAATACATATATCAAAAAGAATAAAGGTTGAACATCAATTGTCTAATTAAAAGCATTCATTTAATGTCCAACACAAGAGGATATAAAAGAGGGGCTCCTGGGTGGCTCAGGTGGTTAAGTGTCACTCTCTTTAAAGCTTTTTTTTTTTTTTTAAGAGAGAGAGTGAGCATACATGGGGTGGGGAAGAGCAGAGGGAGAGGGAGAGAGAATCTTAAGTAGGCTCTGTGCTCAGTGTGGAGCCAAGGCAGGGCTAGATCTCATGACCCTGAGACCATGACCTGAGCTGAAATCAAGAGTCAGGTGCCTAACTGACTGAGCCACCCGGGCACCCAAGCCTCTGACTCTTGATCTCAGCAGCTCAGGTCTTGATCTCAGGGTTGTGAGTTCAAGCATTTGGCTCCATACTGGGTGTGGAGCCTACCTAAAAAAAGAGAGAGAGAGAGAGAGAGAGAGAGAGAGGATAAAAAGCAAATAAATAATTAGGAATTAGAAAACAAAAAATAATAACAGTGGAAATTTCAGAAATAGATAAAAGTGTACATGCAATAGAGAAATCAATGAAACTAAAATTGATTCTGTAAAAACACTAATAAAATTGATAAACTCCTAAGAAACTAATCAAGAGAAAAAGAGAGATGACATAAATTACCAACATCAGAGATGAAAGGGGACCATAATTACAGATTCCATAGATGCTAAGAAGATAATAAGAAGATAGAAGAAATAATTTTAAGTCAATAAATTAAAAAATTTAGATTAAATGGATACATTGTTAGAAATATACATCTTACTAAAACTGACACAAGAAGAAATAGATTATTATAATAGTGCTATTCAAGTGATTGAATCTGTAATTAAAAGCCATTCAACAAACAACAAACATGGTATCACTGATGAATTTTCCCTAACATTTAGGGAAGAGATAAACACCATTGTATACAAATTGTACCAAATTATTAAAATGGAGGAGATGGGGGATAGAAATTTCCAGCTTGTTTTATGAGGACAGCTTAATTTTGACACCAAAATCTGACAAGAATGCTACAAGAAAAGAAAATTACAAGCTTATCTCATAAATATGGATGCAACATCTTAAATAAAATATTAGCAAATTAAGCCCAGTGCTATATAAAGATAACACATCATAATAAATTAGGCTCAAGCTAGGAACATATGGTAGGTGTAATACTAAAAATCAACAATGTAATTCACCACATTATCCCAATAAAGGGGAAAAATCATATTATCATCTCAGGCAATCAAAGGAGCTGTTCTGGGCTCTCAAAGAGCAGCTAGTGCTAGAGAAGCAAGGGCAATGGTCAGTCCTGCCTGGTGGCATCTGCAACCTCCCACTTCTTTTTATTCTGGGGACAGAAGTTATAGAAGTATGTTCAATGCCTATGGTGTTGCCAGTGCTACTTGTGGCCTCTTGTTCCCAGTAATGATCTGATTTTCTTTCTCATTGGATCCAGTCAGCAACCTGATTTTGGTCATGATTCCAGCCAACTTTTTGCCCCTGCCCATTTTTAGGTCCTGGTTCCCCAACCTGCTCAGTGATTCTAAATGTAATTCAATGGTCTTTCAGTTCTGCTGCATGTAATTAAGAACTCAGCTAACAAAGGACAGGAGCTGGGTCAATCTGAACTTTTCTTGGTCTGGCCTTTCTGCTACCACCAGCTGCCTCTTAAAGTTAGAAGAATAATACAAAGAAAAATAAGATAAAATCACATTCTGATTTAGAGTGCTCAGAAGCCTGGTGGTGGTGGGACAAGAGTAGGTGGAAGAGGAAAGATGGAAGACAGCATGGAATTTGTTCCAGCAATAAAGGCTACATGTGCAGATGGGATGAGAATGGGATTCTTTGGAGAACAGAGAAAGCCATGTTTCATGTCCCAGGTAGCACAAGGAGCCAAGGAGGGTTTGAGAGAACAAGTAATGATGGATGAGCTAAATCTTAATGCAGGAGTCCAATTTTCCTGCGTGGCCGGAGAGAGGAAGGATGTTCCAGTTGTGGGAGTAGCATGGACAAAGACATGGAAGCTTGAGAACATAGCGTTTGTGGGAATGGGAATGTTGTGGATGGTTTTTTTTTTTTTTTTAAGATTTTATTTATTTATTTGACAGAGAGACAGCCAGCGAGAGAGGGAACACAAGCAGGGGGAGTGGGAGAGGGAGATGCAGGCTCCCAGCGGAGCAGGGAGCCTGATGTGGGGCTTGATCCCACAACGCCAGGATCACGCCCTGAGCCGAAGGCAGACGCTTAACCGCTGTGCCACCCAGGCGCCCCATGTTGTGGATGGTTGAAGTGCCAGGATGCAAGATGGACAGGTGGGAGATGACCCTGGAAAGAGGGCAAGGGCAGATGATAAAGTACCTTGTTTACTGTTTAGAAGCTTAGATTCTTCCTGTGTCCCAAAAGGAAAGGATTGTGGAATATAAAGCCAATGTCACCAACCAGGAATTCTCATGGGAGTGTTAGAGTCCGAAAGAACCTCTGACCGGGAAAAAAGAAAGCTCCTGCAATTGGCAGAGTAAAACAAGCACCTCAAAAAATAAAAAAATAAAAAAAATATAACAAGTACCTTGATCTGAAGTTCAGTTTAGTCGCAACACTCCCTCTCACCCCCACTACTCCTTACAATTTGTTTCTCCTTTACTCCAGGTTAAGGTAGAGGCCACAGGGAAAATACTTCAGCTGCTCTTCACAGAGCACCCCCTTTCCCCTCTCCATCAATAGTAAAAGGTTAACAGCGCCTTTTCCTCGGGGTTTGGGGCACAGGAAGCAGCCTGCTCTGGACTAGGTCCCAGGAGGGGCAGTGCAACTTGCCTTCACACCTCCAAGAAGGCAACCTTCCCTGGGCTTCTGGTGAGTGACCCCTGGCCTTCTCTGCTCCCCTCCCTCCCCCTTCCCCGACCCCCCCACCAGGCTGCCCTGCACCCCTAACCTGGAACTGAGGCATTGTGATTCCGCATGACGTCTTCACTACAGTTTCCAAACGATGGGGGAAATCTGAGGCATTACAGATGTACTCCCCTTTGAGGGATATTTACCTTCAAGTGCGAACAAGGCAAATGACAGTCCAAGCACGCACACAAGTAACTTCACCCTCTCCTCAACGACCTCAGCCGGCGCTCCAGGCCTACCCCACACCGGGGTGCTAAGCCGCCTGCTCGTCCTAACTGGAGATCCAACACCATCCTTAATTAAGTTCTTTCCTGATGGCCGCCAGGTGCGTCTTCAGCAGGGCAGTGTTAATTCCAACCTCCGGGGGCAGATACCTGGCCCCCTTTCCGGGCATGCCTGCCCTTGCGCTAGCCCCTACCTGGAAACCCCCCTCCTGAGCCCCGCGGCCCCCCTTCTCATGGTCGGGGGAGTTGCTTGTTACGCTGCCAGGAAGTTCACGTCCGTTGCCCACCCGGGCGAGCCCCGCAGGTATATAAGGACCGAGGAGAGCGACCCGGACCAGGCAGCGGCGAAGGAGGAGAAAGGAAGGAAGAAAAGTGACCTAACGAGGCCACCAAGCATCCTCGCCCGGCGCAGCGGTAGTCTCCCAGAGCGCAGCCTCTCCGCAACAGGTAAGGGCGCAGCGGCGTGAAACCTCGCTCTTAACCCGGAATCCCCTACCCCTGGGCCTCGGGATGCTCTCGCCTGGCTCCCCATCGGTGACTTGAGGCTCCTTTGGCTTCCTGCGGTCCTGAGTTCCTTGAAAACTTTCTGTACTGAGTGCGGCGTGGGAAGCCTCCTGCAGCAGAGCAGCGAGGGCCAGCCCCGGGATGGTGAGCGAAGGGCTGCGACGCTGAAAGAGGTGCCTTCCAGGAGCGGGCGACCGCGTCTTCCCCGGGGAGTTGGGCTGCTAGGACCCCCGAGACTCCTATAGCCTTCTGGGGGAGATCTCGGTAGAGCCCCGCCTTTGGGCTCCTCTTCCTCTAGATTTTCTTGGGTAGGTGTCGCTTCTTAAAAGATACCATGTGCTGTAGAGCAAATTAACGTTGGAAATGAGAGCAGGAGAGTAAAGGCTAGAAGCTACAATAAACTCCCTGCATTCCAGATTTCTTTGGATTTAGACACCTGAATCCTGGTTTCTCTGCCCACCTTAACGCACCCGATGTGGCTGAGGTCGGTCCAGACACGGGTCTCCTTTGTAAGACCCAGCTGGGATTAAAAAGAGGTGGCCCGTGTGGGAACTGTCCAAGGTTCTGAACCACCCTGTGTGTGTGCCCTCAGGACCGCAGAATGGGCCTTCTATCCTGAAGACCCTGGATTGCAGGGAGGAAGCAGCCTTTTGAGCTGATGGAGGCTTAGGCAAGGGAGGTTTCCGGTGAAGAAAGGAGAGTGTGCAGGGCATTTGGATTCCCCAGTTTTTCGTGTATAAATGAGGAGGTGGTGGTTCTCACAGAATGGCTGGAAGAAGCCAAGGAAAGTACAAGTGTGCATTTATTTTGTCAGTGAACATATGCACAGATTACATCTTATTTAATGACTTAATATTCCTTTGACACTTTTGTTTTAGGACTCGATGTGTGTGTATCACGGTGAAAGGAGAAAACTCCTTTCCTCTGCTCCTCTATTCTTTACAAAAGGGCATGACCAGTGTACAGTTTTAGACTGACAAACACAATGTTTTGCTTAGCTCAAAGAGAATGCATCTACACATATGAAGTTCTAATAAGTGTAGTTCTGTCATAAAGTTAATGTCAAGATTAGTAAATTACAAATTTCCATTTATTTTCCCAAGGCTTTCAATTATTGAATTATATATAACATTATCCTATTTACAAAAAGCACAACATTTGATGTCTCCCCGTTAATTTATTGCTTGAAAAAAATGACACAAGGTAATATTTGTTCATTATAGAAAAATAGAAAATACACATAAGCAAAAAGAAATCAAGTTGCTCTCAGGAAACAAACTTTTTAGCAGAAGAATGGAACTCTGAGAGGTTGGCAGTGTGACTGTTAACATGTACAACACAGACAGCCAGTGGGGTAGAGAGAGAAGAAATGCTCTCTGGGACTTTGCAGGTACGCCTGAAATCATGAGGTAGGTTTTAAGAAAATGGAAATCATCCCAGAATGGCCAGCCTTGAGGAGAATTGAAGTATAGTTGAGGGGACTGCCAGATCTGTATGATTTTGCTTCTTTCTCTACTAAGAAGTTATTTTACATTTGCCCACAGTGATGTGTAATGACCATTTTTCTGCCTCTGTTGTAAATCTCAGCATTTTTCTAACCCAAATGTGTTGTGTGGTCTCAGAGCTTTAACCTAAATTGCTTTGCCCACCAAGTTCGGGCTCCATTCTTGAACTGGAGCGTCAAAACGCTACAAGGGGAGCAGCCTGACCCTGGTCAGGACTGAACACCGAGGGTGATAATGCTCTCCTTGTTGCCCCTTCAGCCTGAGGTGCTGATGGGCCAACGGACTGGCTGCCAGCGCCATCTAATGGCTGCTCTGAAGACACTCAGGTTGTGCCTGGCAATCATTCAAGAAGGGAGCCCTGAGCTGGCTCAGCTTTGGGGGAAAGGAGTGGGGGTGGGGCATAGAAAAGGAAATGGCTTTCTGAACTAGACAATGAAAGCCAGAGAGAACTTTCATCTCTAAAGCCTTCTCTATAAAAAAGATTTGGCCACCTCTCCACAAATAGATTTCTGTTAGGCAAACATTTTAAAATGAAAATGTCCACTAGGACAGATAAGAAAATTAGTCATCCACACCTTAATGTGAACTGCTTTTCTCATCTAATTAGATTTCTTTCTATAGCTGGTTGAGATCTTCTGAAATCCAAAACGATTGTGGGTTGGTGGTGAGCTAATGACAAAACTTGGGGTCAACTCTGGAAGCTGACCTGGGAGAGGAGGGAGGGGGAAATGGCAGTGGGAGAGGTAGAGGGCTGGGGAAAGTGTTGGGCACAGTGGGCAAAGGGCAGCATCAGTGCTCCCTTCTTACTTCATCCCGACCTCTTGACTTCAGCCTCTGCTGAGACGTACTTTCTAACTTCTCCAAAAGTGTCTTTGGTGGGTGTTCACAATGGGGGGTGGGTAGTTCCCTTCTGTTTCGTGTGTTCATCTCCTTCTCTTCTACACGTAAAGCATCTTCAAGTCCAGCTATTTCAGACTACATTTGAGAGACTCAGAGAACAAGTGGAGGTCCAATATGTAATGTATTCAGAAGATGAGCCGGTTTTAAAAGAATGGGAGTTTGTTTTAAAAATAAATCTCTTCAAAGCTGCAGGAACCTGAGAAATAGTGATCATCTGAGTGATTTGTGTACAGGACATCATATCAGGTTGGCTGAGGTTTTGGCCACATTAGTCAGAGGTTTTATTTGCCTTTATGCAAACCTACTATTTGTAGGAAACAAGTGTTTCCAAAGAATGATAGGATCGTAGTAGACGAGGAGGAGAATAGACCATCTTGAGGAAGAATTTCAGAGTCCCTTGTCTTTCCCAAGTTACTCCCTGGATCTCGAGTGTTAGAACTATGGCTTCATGAAGGTAGTGAAATAGAAAAGTTCAGAGAAACAGGAGCACTTAGCCTTGCCTCGTCATGAGCACCCAAATTATTTTCTTTCTGGACCTTAGTTTCCCCATCTTTCAAATAAGGGCTGGACCAAATGATTCCTAAAATAGCTACCAGCCCTAACCACCTTCGGGGTCTGATTTTTTAACAGGAGAAAAAGGGGAAATTGCACATAGACTACCCAGGTCCTGCTCCCCTCCTCTCCACCACAACTCACACCAAACTTCTCCTTGAACTGCTCCTGTCCTCAAAAAGCCTTGAGCTCCACAAGTGAGTGTGTTGTTAATATTGGCTCACAGTCCTTCCTGGTCAGTGGCCAACATTGTTCTGCTCCTTGCAGGGGTCCCACCAATCTTGTTTGCCTCTGCAGAGCCTCAGCCTGCCTGGAAGATGCCGAGATCGTGCTGCAGCCGCCCGGGGGCCCTGCTGCTGGCCTTGCTGCTTCAGGCCTCTGTGGAAGTGAGTGGCTGGTGCCTGGAAAGCAGCCAGTGTCAGGACCTCACCACGGAAAGTAACCTGCTGGTATGTGGGCTGTGGCCGCCATCTTGGTTTGGGCACTGGCTGGGACTGGGGCTGGGACTGGGACAGCACAAAAGAAAGGGGTGTGGGGAAGGGGAAATTCATTCCCAGAGATATGGGTAACTCAGCACAGGGTAGGAACAGATCTCTAGGGTGAAGTCTTAATTGAGCCAAGGAGGGGAAGAAGCAGCTTCAGGGTGATGGGTCTGGTCCACAGTTTCTACTTGATTATCTTTCTGCCCTATCTTCTTGTATGAAGACCCACTCCCTTTAAACTATTTAGAGATATTGCTGTTAAAATAATAACAATGATAGTAACAGTAATAATAATTGTTCCCTCTATTGATTCTACATTTTCAATCTCTTAGCCTTTTTATTTCTTTTTAAATAACCTTGTATCACTTGACATTTTCATTCCTTCTACCACCAATTACAAAGTCAGCTAGGTAGTACTCCAAATCATCTCTAGCAGGAGAAGGAAAAACCCAGGTGCCATTTTCCTCTAATTGGTGCCAAATGTGTCATGCTTCTTCCAGAGGACTGACCTGCAGCCTTTCCAGAAGCATGTAAAGGCCCTTTGTGCCACGCTGGAATTGCATGTTTGTGTGTATTGGGAGGCATAAATGAGAAATTATACCAAGTTAAGGACTAAAAGACACACTGCCAGTGTTAGTGACTGAGTTCCATCCTGCTGCCACCACCTGCCTGGTGAGGGTGGAATGCACATCACTACATTCGGTGAGTTTTGTCAATGAAGAAGCTAGTTAAGGTGAAGAGAGAGAACTCAAAAACAAAGAGCAGTTTTTATATACAATATAAAATAGAAAGAAAGAGCTCAGGGAATTCTGTCAATTCTAGTTCAGAGAGAGATCCAAGAGACTCTTGATTGGAGATACCCACTGCACAGCCTCTCCTGTTGAGAACCCACCAGGGAAGGAGCAGCGACCACCGTCAGAGCCCATGAGTTCTAGCCCTACCTCTGCCACTGAAGAGTCGAGGAAACTTGCCAAGGTCCTTTCACTTCTCTGAGCCTGCTGCTTCGTTATGTGTCCAGGGGAGAGGCATATGAGATAGTTTTTACTTTCCACTGTTAATATTCTGCAGCGTCATAATTCTAAATCCCTGGAGTATGAAGTTCCCAACTCTACAGAGTGGGTGGGATCCTTCTGTTTCCTCCTTGGCAGTCCCAAATAGCTGAAAACTCAAGGCTGCAGCCTATAGGTCATTTTTCTCAGGCCAGTGTGTACATAGTGGAGTTGTCTGTTTACAGAGAGCACAGACATATGCTCCATGACCCAAGCAATGGAAATAATCCTGGCTGTTTACCCCTCCCTCCAGTCGGAACGAGGTGACAGGGAAGGGAACTACTCCTTCCCAAAGCTGGCTGATTGGGGTAAGTACCGGATCAGCTCAAAAGACTTGAAAGAACCAAGGAAAGTGGCAGATGGCATGGGAAATTTTTTGAGGCATGGCACAGGGAGATGCCTGGGGTAGGACATGAGTTAGGTGTGCAGAACACTGGGGAAAGGTTGACGCATTATTGAAAATACAGGCTCTAGAGGCCAGACTTCTATACCTCCCACCTGAATAGATTCTCCCCCCAATTTCAGCCCAATGCCCCTCTCAGACTCGAACTGAGCCATACTTACTCGATTTATTCAATATTCATTAAGTGCCATTTACCATTTATTGATCAATGCCTATATATCATGCTTATTAAGGTAAGACTCTGACCCTGCTCACAAAAGCTCTGGGATAAGTAAGCCAACAAACGGGATGGGGGTGTTTGTTGCAGCTGCCAGGCAGAAGAACAAGGGGGGCAGGGGACAAAAGAGGTGGTGAGTCATAGACGTCCGCGGGCGCCAACAGGCTGGGGAGGGCAGACGTCTTCGGCGTGGAGGCCGCGGCCACCGAGGCCTCACGTCCTGCCCGCACGTGCTAAGGGCCGCGGGCGCGCAGGGCGCGGAGGGCAGGCGCAGCGTGAGGGACGAGGCTGCAGGGCGAGGCGGCCCTAACCAACCCCCTCCCGCTCGCGGCCCTCCCCGCAGGCGTGCATCCGGGCCTGCAAGCCCGACCTCTCGGCCGAGACGCCCGTGCTCCCCGGCAACGGCGACGAGCAGCCGCTGACGGAGAACCCCCGGAAGTACGTCATGGGCCACTTCCGCTGGGACAGGTTTGGCCGCCGGAACGGCAGCACGGGCCAGAAGCGCGAGGAAGAGGAGGTCGCGGTGGGCGAAGGCGGCGCCCCGCTGCCGGCGGGCGGCCCGGGGCTCCGCGGCGACGGCGGCGAGCCCGGCCTGCGCGAGGGCAAGCGCTCCTACTCCATGGAGCACTTCCGCTGGGGCAAGCCTGTGGGCAAGAAGCGGCGCCCGGTGAGGGTGTACCCCAACGGCGCCGAGGACGAGTCGGCCGAGGCCTTCCCGCTGGAGTTCAAGAGGGAGCTGGTCGGCCAGCGGCCTGAGCCCGCGCTTGTTCCCGAGGGCCCGGCCGAGGGCGTGGCGGCCCTGGCCGACCTGGAGTACGACCTGCTGACCGAGGCCGAGGTGGCCAAGAAGAAGGACGACGGGCCCTATAAGATGGAGCACTTCCGCTGGGGCAGCCCGCCCAAGGACAAGCGCTACGGCGGCTTCATGACCTCCGAGAAGAGCCAGACGCCCCTGGTGACGCTGTTCAAAAACGCCATCATCAAGAACGCCCACAAGAAGGGCCAGTGAGGGCCAGCGGGGCCAGAGGCTTCTCTTCCGAGGAAGTCCAACCTAAGGCCCCCGTCTCCTCGCCTGCCCTCCTGCCGCCTCCCAGCCTGGGTGTGCTCCTCGCTCAGGCGGCGATAGCCCGATAGTCAGCCTCTTAAAGCTGTCTGTAGGTAGGAAATAAAACCTTTCAAGTTTCACATCTGACTCCGACTTTGAATGTCCACTGGGGAATAAAATAAAAATACAAATCCATCAAAAAAAAAAAAAA
>NW_024426774.1:19272556-19277126 GCF_017311325.1 Ursus maritimus | reverse complement strand
AAAAAAAAAAAAAAGCAGCATATATTGACAATGGTTTCTATGTGACCACGTGGTAGTATATTTTATAGGACATAGTGGGAATGAAAAGAAAATGTACCCCCGCCCCCTGTGGGTCTTAAAGGGAAGGGTGCAGGAACTCCCCTCTATTAAAGAACAAAAATTCAAATGAATACATCTGAAGATCTAATTGGCTTTATTAATGATTCATGAGTCTAGTAGCATCCCATCTAGCATGTAGAAGGAAGCTCAGAGGAGTTGTACAAGATGGAAGGTTTTTAGGGGAAGGAGGGTTGGGCTAGAAGGTTATTAGCAAAAGAATTGTTCAGGGCAAGGTCTTTCCCTTAGAGGGAAAAGCAGGGGGTCTCATGCTGATTATCTAATCTTTGGGGTGGGGGTGTGTGATGTGTGTGCATGCCCACTGTGCATGTTTGCACGTTGAGGGTGGTGGGCAGCAAATGGAAAGAACCCATGTGACAGATAACCTGATCGGTGCTGACCAGGAAATTACTGATAAAGGAATTAGATTTACATTTCTGGGGGAGGTTGAAACTTTAATTAGGTAAGGTCTTAAGCCCCAGTTTGGTGACTTGGCTGATGCCATTTGGGGCCTGTGGTTTTCTTTTTAACATGTCTGAGAGCCAGCCCAACATTGGTTGAAGCTCACTGTTACTGGGGGGGGCCCTCTGGGCTGTGAGATAGGAAGCTGTGGTAATGCCTCCCTGAATCTAGCTATCTGTATGACCTTAGGCAAGTCTCTATACTTTCCAAGATTTGGTTCTCTCATCGTCTATCCACCCTCTCTTCCTAGTATGAGGATTCATAAGAAAATAGATGTGATCTTTTTATCACTGAGAGGCTACATGTGACAGCTGAGGGTTGGTAACATGTGACTGCACTCCCAGCTACTCACAAATATTCTCAAACACTTGCTCTCACCTACATAGACCCCCGCCCCCACCATGGAGACACATCTGTATAAATACAACACAATAGACTGTGACAGATGCTTCTTCCAGTCCCTCAGGCTCAAGCCTTCATGTCTCTGTTTTCTCACCCTAGCTATACCCAAACTCCTCCCCATGTTGCCTCGCTTCAGCCTTTCTCTTTATTATATTCAGGGCTCGGCCTCGACTATCCCAACAGCTTCCTAACCAACCAGTGTCCTTGTCTCCAGTCCCTCTCTACCCCAACCCATCATCACAGGTTCTTCAGATTAATGTATCTTGCTTTCTTCTCATTCCCTGGTTCAAGAACCAAAAGTCACCCCATCCCAATTTTCCATTAATGTCAAATTCTGGGCCATGGTGTGCAGGACCCCCATCCATCAGCTTCACTCTCCTTACCAAACTCCATTTCCCATGTTTCCACGGACCGGTCTTCTCACTCTTCTTTTCCCTTCCTCCTTCACTCTCTGCCTGGAACTCCCCCCCACCCCCATTTTGAAACCGTTTTTAAAACATGAGCCCAGACTTGACTCCAATTCTGCTGGGAAAGTTGTGATCTCTTCCAGCGGAGTCTCCTCATTCTCAGCCTGGAGGGTACACAGTCCGGCTCAAAAGGCAAGTTCCTACCTACAGGTAGAGCCTGCAGGTGGAGCCCAGTGTGGGGCTTGAACACATGACCCTGAGATCAAGACCTGAACTGAGATCAGGAGATGGACACTTAACTCACTTAGCCACCCAGGCACCCCTGTTTTTCTTTCATATGTCTGCATGGTGTTTGTAGAATGCTGAGGCCATGGATTTACAGCCACACACATTTACAATTCACAAGAAACTCACAAATATTTATATGCACGCAGAGATCCACACATACATGTCAATTGCGTTAGACATACCAGGGAATGGTGTAGATCAAATGCAGCTGGGAAACATTTGTGTATGGCACTTGCACGTAGACCCCCATATTTTGATGCTCCAGGAGTTCATAATTAAAGAAAACTGGAATGCACCCTGGGAAATCCTGTACAAAGGGAATCAGAAAGCCTCTTAAGTCTAAAATCTCCCCCACGGTGGGTTATGTAATGGGGCTAGAGGCTAGTCACTGTGATGAAGAAATGGCCCAGGCTTTCCCATCTGAGGGTGCTCCCATGCTGGGAATTTTGAGCTTCATGTTTACATCTTGGTAGCATCTTTCCCCTACTTTCCTTCCTTTTTAGTTGAGTAAAGTAATGGTAGGTGGCGGTGGTTAAATGTCAATAGTTGATGTTGGTATTTTCAGATCCTGTTTGCATCCCCCCAAAACCCATTTACTTTAAAGAAACCAAATACACAACCATGTGGTGACAACATTAACATTTATTTGAAAAGGGCATCAAGAAGACTCATTGGGAACTCATGACTAATAGACCTAATCACTGCTAAAGAGTCCTTCTTCCTACAACACCCCCTCACCCCCACTCCTCTTTCCCCTTCCTTAAAACAAAACTAATTTGATTTAATGAGTTTAAAATACAGAAAACTGCCACAGGCACTAATTCTGCACTCCCATATAAATACGTCAGCTGTTATGTACATATATGGTCAACTATGAACTACATTGCCCACACACGTGTGCACGCGGGCACATACACTCGCAGCCAGCTCATGAGGGTCTAAATGGACACAGACATGCTACAATGTATGGGTAATCCTGCAGCATCTGTGGATTTACAGGTCTGCACTCCGCAGGCCAGAACTGACAGTCAGGGAGGAAGAGCTCGGAAGGGGAAAGTGATGGCCTGAGGCCCCAAGGTCCCCTGTAGGAGAAAAGACCTGGTCAACCTGGCTGGTGCTAAGGGAGAGCATGGAAAACTGCCTTCTGACCCCAACAGGGCACAGAGTCCCATCCGTAGTCCCCGTGTCTCCTCGCCTCTTCCTCAGCTGGCCAGGCCCACCATGACCATCCTTCTACAATCTTCAGACCTAGGGTCACTTTAACCAGAAGATTTCTAGGGGATGGAGCAGCAGCACGTGGCCCTAAACCTCCTCAGACACCAGGAAGATACCTTGTTTCAGCAGGATCTGCTGCCAGGGTCTAGGGGCTGGGGAAGCAGGCATGACCTGCTCTCATGAGCCATCCTCCCTGCCGACCTTTAAACTTACTACTACTCAGCCTTACGCACAGGCCTCGTCCTTTCCCACAGACCCCCATAGGCCAGTTGCCATTTTAAGGTCACAGAGAAGGATTGGGAGAAATGGCCTCACTTCCCAGTAACACTCTCTGTGACCAGGTCAGAAGGCCTGGGGAGCATGCAGCAGCAACTGGAAGCTATCATGACCCAGGGGCCCCCAGAGAAGCCCAGAGGTCTGGCTTTGAGCTGTTTCAAGGTACCCCGAGCTGCTGCGATTCTGGGGCCAAGTGAAACATGTCCTCTGGGACCCAGACCCCCAGGGCAAAGGGAAGCATGTGTATGGTCCTCGTGCTTCTCAAGCACTGTGGACGGTCCCAGCCCCACCTTTTCACGCCCAATCCGTTTGCACTTGTGTAGGAGGCCGGACAGAGGACAGCACCCGAGGGAGGACCTTTCCAATTCTTCTCACCTACTTGGGCTCCGCTTTGGTTAGAAGGCATTTAGGAGTCAAGCAACTACTTATCTCTACTTTTCAGAGAGTGGAAAATGGGCACAGGCACCGGGCATTGGGGACCCCACTGAAAGGAAAACAAGGAGCCTCCAGGATCATACTGGTACTTTCTGCTGACCTGCTTCTTACCCACTTACAGGATTCAATCAAACTAATAGAACCCCTAAAATCTCAAATACATTCATGCCTTAAGTTCTGCCAACAGAGTGCTAACCAAACCTACCCCTTGGCCCTGAAGCAAGAGTCCTCAGTGGCTCTGGGGAGCAGCTGGTTTGGATGAGCTTGCTGGCTCAAGCCAAACAGAGAGAGGCAGCAAGAAGGCTCGGTCGCGTGACACAGTGCAGCCAGACGCCAGAGGGGTTGGAAGGCAGGAAGCAGTGATGTGAAGCCCAAGGCCTGGGCGCCCACCACGCTCTGCTTTGCCTCTCTCCCTGGGCTCGTGGGAGGTGGGTGTGGGTGCGACGGACCCTGCTTAGTTGACCAAGGAATTGTCTGTTCGAGTTAACAGTCACCTTACTTTCTGACTCTGAGGCATATTCGGCTGGGATCCAGGTTCTGCTTCATGTCATCAGGCAATCCAATATTCTACTGAGTGGAAGTTTCTAAACTGAAACTGAGAAGAGGGCACTCAAGAAATGGCTAGTTCTCCAAGGGAAGCGCATCTTTGCTGAGCAGTCGTGAGGTAAGGAAAGAGCTGCTTCGGGCAGAGACGGGGTGAGTGTATGAAGAAGGTAGCCATAGGCCCATAGCACAGAGGTACCGACTAGGGTGGAAACTATAGAACAAGAGTCAGATAGCCCCCCCCCTCCCGATCCAAAACATTTATTGCGCATGTAATGGGAAAATGCATATGTTAAGGTTTTCCCAGTTTGGGAAAATATACCTATTTATCCTCATAATCAGGCTTTCATTGTGGGTCTGTGCAGGGCTATGGGCCAGGGTGTGACCAGAGGGTGTCCCAGGAAGCCCCTTCCCCTTAGCAGAAACACCCTGCTTCTGACCCTTCC
>NW_024426774.1:19170497-19272547 GCF_017311325.1 Ursus maritimus | reverse complement strand
AAAATTGTAGCCTAAAAAAAGATTTCTTTGGGTCAAGAAATCTACTCATTCTCCCTCTTTTTAAAAAGCAAATTCTCCAGGGAGGAATCATTTGACCATTGGAAGTTTTCCTGGAAGAGAAGAGAGGGGCTATTTTGGACCATATGGTGCTGCCATGGGAGGGGACCCTGGAGGCTCGGGCAGCACAAAGGCCTCTGGCGGGAGGATGGGTGGGGGCAGCAGAGAGAGCCCAGCAGAAGGTCTTCTAGCTGTGCAGCAGCCCCTCCCTCCTCCTCTGCACAGACAAGCAGGGCACTCAGAAAAAATGGAGACCCAGAGCGGTCTCTACTGCCTCTCCCCAAGCCTCAGTTTGCCAGTTGGCATCGATGTCCTGACTTTGTCCAAAGAGAGAAGAGATCATTCCAATATTAGCTGCTGGATCCTTCTTTCCTTGAATTAAATATCCAAAAGGTTGACTCTAACATCCTTGAGATGCAAAATGCTATCCTTAGAACCCCCTCCCCATCCCCCTCCCTGAATCAGGCTGGCAGCCTCTCCATAGGAAGTGCAGTGGGCAGGCCTGGGGGCCCTTGCTGTTCTTGTTCTTTTTGGACCATATAGAACCAGATTTTCTTGAACCAGATTATCTCATTCTGCCCTCCCTCAACCCAGAGGCTAGAGAAACAGGCTAGGATCCTCAGGAAGAAAGGCATCGGAGAGAGAAAACTCAACTCTGAGAAACATCCAGAAGGGAGAGAACCATGGGAAGACCCAACAAGCTCCCTCTGAACGAAGGAGGTGAGAAGATGCTACAGAGAGACATGGCCTTGCCCACTTCTGCCTGCTGTTCCTCTACAGGGGTCAGGCCCAGCCTGGGGAGAGCCAGCCCTCTCTATGGCCAACCTGCCCCCCCTTGATTTTTATCCTTTCTTGCCTTGTGTGGTATCTCGACTGCAGTTTCTGTTGGAAGGGCTCGACATGAATTAATAATAGAAAGAATCACAAGGACACAACTGGTAGGGTGAGCAGGAGAGTGGAAAGGAGGAGAAGCTGGAGGCCTCCAAGCAGAGGGAGGGAACGCTCTGGAAGAGAGCAGGCGCCCGCCCAGCCTCGCACAGAGCATCTGGGAGCCTGCCCTGCTTTCTCCTGACTGCCGTCCGTGGCTTCCTCCAACCGACCGTGTCTCTGTCCGTTCCCTCCTGGGGGACTGGCAGCTGTGCCCCCCAGACCACCTCATGAAAGCGCTTCCCATGCTACACCAAACAGGAGCATCTCGGGGACCCCTGCCTCCCTCTGGAGACCTCCGTGGTTCCGGGCTCCTGGTGGATCCAAAGGAGGAGACAAAGGGCAGCGGAGATGCTTATTGGCCCCAGAGGGGCAGGAGGCCCATCTCCCTCAGGGAAGACAAAGAGGAGGTGGGAGGGCTGAGAGGGGGCCCGAGGCTCCACCTTGCTTAGCTGGGGAGGTGCTGCTAACTGAGGTGCTTTTTCTCTGAGATCTCAGTTCTGACTTCCATGCCACAGGGATGGGTTGTGAGGGCGAGCCCCTCCCTCAGACCCCACCTCTCCGAGGAGCTCTGTCTTCTGGAATTCAGTATACGCACAGATCGGGAAACTTCATCTCGTAGACGGGGATGGAGTGGTTCTGAGGCTGGCCGTAGGCTGCGGTGATGGTGCCTGATGGGCTTGGAGGGGGCCTGGGTAGAAGCACATGGAGGAGAAAGGCGTGAGAAGGGGGTTCTCGGGTCCCACCCTGTGCAACCAAAAAGAGTAGCTGATTTGGGTTTTTCTTTGAGCAGGGACTAGAGACTATCACTCCATGGGTTCCTAGGCTGCAAGTTTTAGAATCTTCTAGACTTCACTTGAAGTCTAGCTCCACTGCAGGCTCTACAGTGACATTGTTGCTTTAGAAAGTACCAGCCTGGGACACTAGGACCCCTGGCTCTTTTCTGGGGTTCACTGAACTCTCTCTTTCTCCCTCTAGTCTTGATTTCCTGGTCTGGGAGAGCTGGGTGCCTGACTCCAGCCCTGGAGGCAGGGGCTGCAAGCAGAGAGGCCTGGGATTAGGTGTGCGAGGAGGACTCAGGAGGAGGGGTCCCCCGCCCAGGGCTGCCACTTACCGGATGGTGATTTCAAAGATCTGATTGAGTTTGCTCTGCAGCAGTGATGCCTAGACACGAACAGAGGGAAGTGAGTTGGGGGCTCCCCTGCATCTGTGCCAGCTCTCATGAGCCCAGCTGTCCAGAGAACCCGTGGAGGTGTGGGGCAGTTGCAGTCTTAGGAAGGGAATTGGTGTGAGCTCATTTCTGGCACCTCTCTGTGGATCCTGGCCGTGGGTTCAGATCAGGCCGGGCCACCAAGGAAGGCCTGCTGGGGACAGCACAGAGGCCAGGACCCCCAGGAGGGCCTCAGCAGGCAGTTCTTAAAGGGCCCTTGGTTTCTCCAGGGGGGGCGGTAGGGCTTGCTGGGCATATGGTCAGGAGGCTCAGAGCTGGTTTCGGATCTCCCCTTAACTCCGAAGGAGCAGCTGTGCAAACCTGGTGGGTTAGGGGGCATGTTCTCTCCGGTCCCTTCTGGCTCTGGCTCAGCCCATGTACACGGGGAGTGAGACTGTGCCTGTGCTGAGGAGTGGGCCTCAACTCTGAGCTCATGAAATGAGCGGCACCCACCTCTGGACATGGGTCAAGAGGTGAGAATAACATAGGCCCAGAAAAATCCATAGCTATTTACACATCCAATTATATGTTATTATATATTATGATATACTAGAAATATAGATAATACATCTTATGTAATAGAAAAGAAAATAACATGTATTTTTATTGAGAGGAAAGAAATTACAATAAAATAGAAGTTATTTGTAGATTCGGGATATTTACAATTATGTTTCATTGTTACTAAGATGGCCACTGCGACTAACAAATCCTAATCAATTTCAAGAAATGCATAGACACGAGTCCTTCTTTTTACTTATTTGGCACCTCCTCTTTCAAATCTCTTTTCCAGGGCCAGGCTGTTCCATTCCTCCTGCTGGGGTCCCCCGGCTGGAAGTGGGACCCTACTGCAAATGTTGACCAGCTTTCCTCTGCCATGGCTCTTTCCCCGCCCCCGCCGTCCGTAATGACATGAGCATAAAGGCACGGACCTCACAGAGTTGTCATGAAAATGACATAAGTGGAAAAATGTAAGATGCCCTGGCGAGTGCCTGAGTGCCAGTTACATACTTGCTATTATAAGTACTACAGTTTGTCTGTTTGATGCGGAGTTCCTGAGGTCAGGACTTCCTCTTTACATGGAAATTACGAGATCTAAAGGAGTGTATGGTGAATAGCCAAGCCTTTTGGTTCTTGGGGGGAAACGATGTAGTGCCAGGGCATTGTTGGGGTCTAAATGCTAATTTCTGGGTGACGAAAGTGCCAAGATCTCCTAGAAACTCAGCCCTGCCCTGGACCCAAATCCAGCATCTGCTTGGTCCCCAAGGACTCACCCCTATTATGGCTCACTCACCCGGGCCCCGCAGTGTGCCGCAATCTCCTCGAAGGGTGCCTTCTGGAACTTCTCCACCACCTGTCGCCGCCGTTCACGCTCCTGTTCCTCGACTGCCACACTGTCCACTGCGGTACAGAGAGCTGGGTCAGCCCTGAGGTCCTGCTCCACTGATGTGCGGGCAAGGGCTGGAGGAGACGGAAGGATGGGTGGACCCCTCCAGGGCAGCACTGTCCATGAATGCGTTTTGGCCTCTGCTCTCTGCGGAAGAGCAGGGCATGGAGGGTGTGGTGCCATTACTTGGGCCCACGAAGGCTAGATCTATTCCTGAATTGGTCCGAGGCTCAGCCCCTTTGCTTGTGAAAGAGTTTGAGAACTAGTGAAGTGGACCCTTCAGCTGGGCTTTTAAAGCCCCGAGTGGCTGCATCACCACTAGGACTCTCAAAGGAAGTCCCTGGAACAGGAAGTACTCTGGCATTAATTTGGAAGGGATGTCAACAGTGGAAAAGCGAGATGGGTCCCAAAAGCCAAGACAAGAGCTCGGCCCCTATGGCCCAACAGTCTGAGGTCGTCCAGTTTAAGGCTTCTACATATTCCTTTTAGTTTCCAAAATGAGTCAGCAAAAATAAAGAAGGTGGTGGGGGGGAGTGGTCAGATATGTTCACGTAAGAAGGCAGACCAGTATGTGCATTCAGAAGGAATGCTACCAGGGGCAGCCCAAATTAAAACAGTTTGGTATCTGAAAGTATAATTTATCATCAGTTATCAGAAAAATTCTCTTATTTGGATACTTCATTGCCCACTAATCCAGATAAAGGAGGTACTTCTGCATTTTAAAATCTGTTGCCAGTAACTATTAGTAGGGTTAATACGATGAATAGCATTCATCTTTCACTGGTCAACTTGTCTTTTGTATTACAATCCACCAAAAATTCGTCTAAGTATTTATACAGAATTGCTTTTTACCTAATTGGCTGTAACCCTCAATTGATTGCATTTAAAGGCATCTTGCTGTCGTCGAAGAAGGGTTGCCTGACACAGGATAGGCTGGCCAGTGCTGCGGACCCCGATCAGGAAAGAGAACTTTTCAAGGCAGCTCTGGCAGCGGTCAGGACTTTCAGGGAAGCTGCCCGCCTCCCCTCACCTCTGTGCTGAATCCCCCAGCAGGTTGCGCACACCCCTGCCCGCCCCCGCACCCAGCCGCGGCCTCCCCGCCAACTTACCGATGGCCTTCTTTAGGGTCTCATAGGTGATCTCCTCGGCAGGCACTCGCTGAGGGAGAAGGGACAGAAGTGCTCAGAAAGGTGGGGTGAGGGTGGGGGACGCGGCTCTGGCTTCCTCAGTTACCCGGCAGCCCCCTTGCTTCTCAGAAGAATGTCCCCATGGGCGGAAGCTCCCCCAGGACACCCACATCCTCACCAGGGTCTCTGAAGCTCCCCCAGCAGGTGGCAGGCACAGAGCTGCCCCCTGATGGAGGGCAGTGAGCTGGAGGGGGGAGGCCCAGTCCTCATCAGCGTGCGGAGAATCACCTGAAAGAGCTCGCGGCCCTCCCCGTCCCCCCACCCCAGCTTGTCCCATTAAGTCCTGTGGGAGCAAAACCCTGTGAAACTCAAAAAAACCTTCAGAGAATGTAACAGAAAATACTGGCAGCAAGAGGAAGCAGCTGGCAGGTACGTAAATTGTAAGAACTGAATAACATTTTTGAAGACTCAGGATATCAGATTATCCATCGAGGTGATTTGAGTATTGACTAAAGGTCAGACATGCTGAGGTTGGCTCAGGGACCTGGGCCACAGGATCTCAAGCCTCGCAGAGCCTATTAAAGGAGGTGGAAGATAATACATGCAAAGAAGGACCCCATGGACACACAGCCTCGGGCTGGAGGCTGAAAGCCGTGAAGACTTTGAGTTAAGTCCCAGGTGTTCCCCAGTAGCGTCTGAGCTCCCTGAGGCAGGTCCATGATTCATTCCTATCCCATCACTTAAAAATAGTATTAAGTGAAGCAGACACAGGAGAAAATGATTTCACTGATAGAAAGCTCAAGAAGTGACCTCGGTCAGGCTAGTGGCTCCCTTTGGGAAGGGGGTCTCTTGGGCAACAACAATGTTCTGTCCCCTGATCTGGGTGTGACTGCACAGATCCATTCCTTGAGTGAAAATTCACTGAGCTGTCCTTTTCTGATTTGTTTAGCATTCAGCAAAGGCTAGCGTGAGGAGGAGAGGCCAGAGAGGGAGCTATGGGATAGAGTCATGGACGAGATATGAAGTGAGCCCTGGGTATGGGCGGGACTCTCGGCAGGTCACGTGGTAGAGGTGGCACAGTCTGTTAGCGCGGGAATGACACGCAGAGAGAGCCGTGCTGAGCTGTCAGTCACTCCGAGGATTCAAACTCTGCACGTCCCTCCGTGCAGCCACTCAGCACAGGCCACCGTGTGAGGGGCTGGGGAACGGTGTCATGGCCCAGAGAGACAAGGAAGGTCACTGGTCAAGGGCTGGTAGAGAGAGGCTTGTGGAGGAAATGGGACGTGAGCTGAGCGTGGAAGGGTGGGTGGTTCATGGGTGCAAAGGTGCAGAGGGAGGGCCTCCCACGTGGGATTCCTAGCAAAGACCTGTAGCCGGACGAGGCCACCCCTGGGAGTCTGAGCACAGCAGCCACAAGGGCCCAGAGGCTGTCTGCCAGAGGGAAGAGGGAAATAACATGAGCCGGTCGGACCAGCCCAGACTAGAGATGGCTCTGAATGCCAGGCGCTGGGTTTGGGATTTGACCAAACCAGCATTTATTGATCAACTGCTATGAACCTGGCATTTAAGGCTACGGGGAGCCCCCGCAGGATTCTGGTAGTGCACGTCGGGCTGAGAGCGGAGAGAAGGGTAGCGTGGCTGAAGGGCACGGGGTGGAGGCCCCCACACCCTGCCTGTAGCTACTAGGCTCTCCCTGAGCTAGGTGGGGTCCCAGGAGGAAAAGGAACCCATTCTGGTGACCCACGGGACACGAGAGGAGGAGGCTCTGTACGTAGGCAAGCATTTCTCCTCCTTCTGCTTCAGTTTACTCATCAATTCCTGAGGGTCTCTTAACTCCTGCCAAGGGAGAATCACAGCTATGGGGGAAACAGCAGCCAATTCACGCGGCAGTCCTGACATGGTTCCCTGTCCTGCAGAGCTGGAAGGTCTTGGAGGACTCCTGGTTCGGCCTCATTCCACTCTTTCAATTAGCCTGGGTCAGAGCTTCCTTACTTCCAGGGGAAGTTTCCAGACAAGTGTCTCAATGAGTGAAGAGTTGGGGAAGTGGCTAAGGGCACAGTTAGAGGGAGGCTTGGTCCCAACCCCAACGACTTCTCGTTCCAGTGCATCTGGGCAAAGGCTCAGGATTGAAGCTGTCCTCCACGACTACCCCAGCACCAATGGGCAGAAACTATCCCAGTCCCCCTCCCTGCCAGGGGCATCCTCCTCACTTCCTGCTGAAGCTTCCTCACGTGTCCATCAGTTCCCTTACTGGCGGGAGACCCCATTAAACACAAGTGTGCTGTATCTTAGGGCTTCACCTCCCTCACGACCCCTTCCTCTCCCTCTCTGCCTCCCCCCCATATCTCTTTTTCATTTGTAGGAGTAAGCTGAGTCTTTCCACTGTGATTCCTTCTTCTCTTGCTCATGGGCACATCTGCTTTATTTTCTGAGGTAGAAGAAGTAATGGCAGGGGAGATATCCCCAGTTAATTTGAACAGAAATTAGATATTCACAGCCCCCAAGAGAAGATGGAAGAGAGATCGTTAAGCTGCAACTCTGTCTTTAAAAAAGCACCTCTATTGCTCTATCTGGAAGGAACACCGTGAAAGCTATTCTCACCCTCATCTCTTCTGTTAGGTCTTCCAATTTCCAACATGGAGCACATCTGCCTCCACTGGGAAAGGGAAATGACCACCAGCAAGCTTCTCGAGAGGGATTTGTATGACATCATCATGGGAGAGAGAGAGTGTGTGTGTGTGTAGTGCATATAATTTTCCCAGACGGAAATATCTATGATATATATGATTAGAGACGGTAAGAGATTGGGACATTTGAGAAATTTGCCTTCCATGCAGCTTTAAATGTGTTACGCGGTCAAGGGGGCCTGGAGCCTGGAGCACCTGACTGCAGGGAGCAAGAGCAGGTCCCCTCCCCTGGGGATGCAGGACAGCATACCACTCACCTCCTCCTTCTCTGGGCTGTTCCTAGACTCCACCTCCACCTGCAGGGAAATGGTTTCTCCAATGCTCTTCCTCTTGGATAAGCGATCCTCATCTGGGAAAGGGAAGCCCAGAAGCTAGAGCTCCCAGGGCTCGGAGCGAGCCAGGCTCACACCTCTAGCACCATCTCCCAACGCCCCCCACCCCCCTTTGCCTGGCCCTCAAGCCTCTGAGGGCTCAGTCCACACGGAGGCTACAGCTGGTGTTTTGAAGGCTGCTGGCCTCCTCTGCCCACCGTCGGGTGGTGAGTTTTGCTGTTTAGGGCTAAGATTTTGAAATCAGTGATGAGCACAAAGAAGCTGCTCGTGACAGAAAGCACGTCTCGACTTGCACGAGTAGCTGTCACTTGCGGAGCATTTCCGGAAGTGCCTTTGGCTTTATTATTATCCTGTGTGCGTCTCCCGCCAGCCCTCTAAGGCAGGTGTTGCTAATCCCTATTCTATAGTCAAGGAAAATGAAACTCCAAGATGCCGGGAGACTGGTCTAAGAATTTTCGGGAACTAAACTTGGCAGAGAACTTGCACAGCCCACGTGTGCTCTGTCGGGCTCTGTGGGGCCTCTCCCGTCCACAGGCCAGCCTGTCTCAGGGGCCACTTTCTCCCAAGGATCCTGCCCTGAGGAGAAGAGGTGGGGGAATCAAGAGGCTCTCACCGTAGATTTCCACTGCGTTCGTCAGCTCTTGTGTGACATGCAAGGGACCAGGGCAGGCGACCGAAGGGCCCAAGAGTCCCTCACACTCAGGCCCTGTCCTGGTGAGGAAGCTCGGGAGGCAGGCTCGGAAGGGCTGGCACAGAGCGCCTACCTGTCAGCTGAGGGATGTAGGGGAGGCAGAGCCGGTCGGAATTGTAGCCGCTGCCCCCCAGGACTTCGCTGATCTTGCTCTGGCGGAAGAGGAACTCGATCACTACTCCGTCAAGATTTTGGGACAACCTGGAAGACACAGAAGGAAACGGGCAACTAGAGGGATTTCCTAATGCCTTTATGATGAGGAACACTCATCATACGAAATGACAGAGAAGCAGAAGGAAAAGAAAATCACCCACAGTCCCGCTTTCCAGAGACAACGTCCTTTTGCGCAGAATCCTTCGGTCACTTACAGCTATGCGCGTGTGCACGCACACGTCAGCCCACCCCCTGTTCTGCGGTTGATTTTATCTCCCGATTCCACGGTGCGTATTTCGCATGACCGCTGCTTCCAAACCGCGTGGTGGAAAGGCCATCGTTAATAAAGCTACCCCCTATTTTTGGACATTTTGTTTCTTCACAGTATTTTCCTTGGGTTCCTCTGAGGCTGACGTGACACAGACTGCAGTCTGAGGACGCCACCTGCATGGATCTGGTGTCCTGCAGGGACGACTTCTCCAGGATGCACGGCCCGTGGGCTTGGCCAAAGCTCCCCGAGTTTACGCCACATACGCTACAGCAAACACACTGACATGGCTCAAGGCGTGGATTATGGCCCCATGACGAAGGTCACACTTGACCCAGACGTCTGGGCCACAGGCAAGGTCCCTCTTCAGCCCTGGAGCCCATAAAGGCCTCGGCCCCTGGCTTCAGACTGCCCCACCGTCTCACTCTGCTGCCTTGGGTGTCCTTGACCACGTCCCAAGTGTGCTCTCACCTGGGCCTCTCCACAAACACATCCTCGGGGAGCATGTACGGAGCCTCCTTCTTCCTGGTCTCTATCACCTGGAGTTGGGAGGAACCACATAAGAGCTGGGGACGACAGGGAGGAGCCCTGAGCCGGCAAATGAGGGCGCTTCCTCCCCCCAGGCAGTTCCTTCCTCCCACAGACTCCTTGGCAAAGCCCCCCGCAGCTGGGCTTCTAAGGGAGAAACTCGGATCAACAGTGACCCTCACAGCAGCCTGAGAAGCCCAGGCAGACCGCTCAGGCCATCCCCGATGATGGCTACGCATCAAATGTCCTCCAAATGCAGGGGACTTAGCCCCCAGGAGACAGCAGTTTCTTGCTCCTGTGCCCTATTCCTATTTTCTATGTAAACAGGAAAAAGGGAGCATAGGTCACACCATTCCCCCAACCCAGGTGCATGGCAAAAACATCCTGATGGACAGCCACAGGTGGAGTTTCCCTCAGTACCCTTGGCAAATTTTTGACAGGAAAAGTGTAAGATGGTAAGACAGTGAGAGGTGGGAGGGTAGCTGGCATGCAAGTACGGGCAGGAGTGAGCGAGCCAGGCTGTGGCTACTGTCTGAATGGATGTCTGGGCATGGCCTTTTCTGCACCCCCTATTGGCCCATGCTGGGGGTCACAGTGACATGGCACCCTCCCGTGCCCCCCCCCCACCCCCAAGCCAGCTGAGACCGGAGGTTTCTTATTTTAGTTCATTTTGCTTGTGTATTTTAAAGTTAATCCTAGACATTATATCATTTCACCTATAAATACTTCAGTATGTTTTAAAACGTCTTTTGGGGACAACTGAGAACATCTGATTACAGACTGGGTATTAGATAACACCGAGGCATTATTGATAACTTGATTAGGTATGTTAATAGCACGGTGATTATGTAGGAAGGTGTCCATATTTTTTATACACAACACTGATATCTATAGGGGTAAAATGACAGGATAGCTGAGATCTGCTTTGACATAAGAAAAAGAGAAAACGAGATAAAGCAAATGTGGGAAAACCTTCCCAACTGTTTCATCTGCATGATCGATATATGATGTCCACTGTTCTCCTCACACTGCTTTGGTGATATTCGAAAACTTTCATAAAAAAAACTTAAAAAAAAAAAGTGGTGTTAGTCCCAAATGACATGAGAGGCGTGTGTGGCTGGGGTTCTGGAAGCAGGGGTGGCACAGGGGGCAGGGAGTAGAGGCAGGCAGGTCACAGATGAGGAAGGGGTCCAGGTCCTGCCCGTGGCCGACCCCACCATGCTCTGCGGTGTCCTACAGGAGGAAATGCTGCCTCTAGTAAGTTCCCACTGTCCCTAGCTGTTCTGTCAACCCTTCCTCAATGCCCGGACTAAGCACGGGGCCCACGCAATGAAGGACAAGTTGTTCTGGGGAAACCCAAAGCCGAGGGCCCCCCGCGCTCTCCGTGGGGTGAGGACACCAACCTCGCGGACGTGCTGGCAGAAGGCAGGGACGGCGGTGAGCTGGCTGATGAGGTTCAGGTAGGCCGCGCCCAGCGCGTACAGGGCGCAGCGGTTGTACACGGGCAGGTTCTCCTCGTTGACCTGGGCCACGTCCTGTGGCAACACAGAGGGGCCTTGGAGTTTTTCAACTGACAAATTATACGGGTGCCCCAACGTCTGTCCCACCTCTCCCAACCTTCTTTAGAGAGGGCCCATCTCTCTAGACTAAGCCTTTTTCAGCATTTGTCCCATAATTTCTTGGGAGACAGAAGTCATCCTCGGAAAAGCGGAAGTGAATCATCCCGAGAACAATCCAAGAGCTGGGAGCTCATAAGTACTTGAGTAGAGGGGGATGACCTCATGCTTCACTTTGCAGTTCCAGCTTTGGTGACCTTGACCGTCCAATCCCTCATCATTAATCCTACCTCTAGGATGCTGTGTCCTTGAATATAGGCCTTGAATGATTCTTGGGGGATTGGACTGGTTTGTTAACTGGGTCCATATGCTAAGTTAAAAGAGTTGCGACAGTTACTAGGGATGGGGACACAGAGGAGTCTCAAATTCTAGGGTGAAGACAATCATAGCAGCTGAGTTGGCCTGGCAGGAGTTAGCACTGGTGGCCTAAGATTCTCCACCACTGATTTCCCAGGTTTGCCATCATTCCTGATGCCACCTGGCTTCAGGACCCTGGAGACCCTGGTCTTTTGAGGTCTGAAGAATCCACCCCAAACCCTGCATCCTTGAGTACACTTCCACCCAGAAGGACTCGGGAAGTCTGAAGCCCTATCTAGTGAACACTGGCTATGGAAAGGTCATGAGGGAGGCTTGTTGAACCTCCAGGTCCCCACGCGTGGGGGTAGAACTGGGAATATGTATTTTTCATTAAGCGCAGGGGGTAATTCTGAAGCACAGCCAGGCTTGGGAACCAGATGATCTTTAGACAAAGTGTGTTTTGGGATCATTCAGGCTTTATGAGCACCCTCTTGGTATTCCTTGGAGTCTCATTCAGACCTTGTTAAGACTTGAAATACTAGGGACTAAAGGGTGTTTTTGAAAGATCTTGTTCCCTGGGTCTCCTTTAGCCTGAGGATGGGCTAAAGCCATGAGTGAGGCATTCTTGGGCGGTTCCCCAAACAGAACCATGGCCTGTGGTCCCTGGAGGAATGGGGAGCAAAGGGTGCAGTATTCCCAGGCTCGGGGACAGGTGTTGAGTAGCCGCTCGTCGGTGGTCTCATTAGTGCTTGGCGCACCCGGTCCCCTGGCCCGATCCCACCCACCACGTGCTGCCCACACCCGGTCCCACCTGCACAGCCAGCACCAGACGGATGAGGTCCACCACCACCTCCTCATTGGCCAGCTCGATGCTGATGAGCGCCAGCAAGCCATAGACCGCCTCATAGTGCTTCTGTATGTTCGTCTCCTCCTTACAGCTCAGGTAGATGTGTCTGTAGAGCTGCTGGGAGTGCTGGGCGTGGGGAGAGGGTGGGGGCAAGGCCACATGGGCAGGTGGAGGCGGGAGGGGCAAAGAGAATGTGAGGAAGACCAATCGCAGGCGGTGGGACAGCGTGTGTAACCCATCTCCACCCTCAGGGAGAGGATGCCTTCTCTCTCTCTCTCTCTCTCTTTTTTTAAAGTTTCACGTATTTAAGTAATCTCTGTACCCAACATGGAGCTCAAACTCATGACCCCGAGATCCAGAGTCAGCATGCTGTTCTGACTGAGCCAGCCAGGTGCCCCAGGGAGAGGATGCCTTTAAAGCAGACCCCAGTGGAAGCAGATGTGCAGGACACATTTAGGGAAGGAGGGGCGCAGTGAAATCAGCAACAGAAGCTGCTGCCTAAACCCAGCTGTGTTTGGGAGAACACAGCCTGCAGCCCAGCCTGCGCTGAGATTACCAGCAGTGTTCCTGACTCTGGCCGCCATATTGGGTGTGACCCTAGGGGCTTGGCCCACCCTGAAGTGGTCAGCTGGTCATCCTAACTACGCATGCTCAGAGAGGGAGAGAGCAGGCTTGGGGCCAGGGGTCAGTCCTGACTTGGAGGCTGGGAGGTGGGCGTCCACAGAGCCTGGCCCACCTGGGGTTCACTGAGGCTTAAGGTCACACTGGCTAACCTTCTTCATGAAGACGGTGTCCTGTCGGGAGCACTTGTCCACTTTCAGCTTCAGGACAGAGATGTCACTGAGGGTACTGGGAAGGGACACAAGGGGCCACCTTAGCCCTGTGCAAGGCCAGTCAGAGCTCATGTGGTGTTACTGGGCTTTATCCCAAGGTTGTTAGTTGTGTCCCAGCACCCCTGCCCCCCACCCCGTGCACTGGTTCTTAGCCCAATCTCCACTTCCTCAAGTTCTCAAACCTTCTGTCCTGCCCACTTTTTTCTTGTTCCTTTTTCTTAAATACTAATCCAGATTATTCTCTTCCTCCCATCCCCTCCCCCCCAAGTCTTTACTGATAAACCTGCATCCCCTTCCTTCCTCCCCACCCGCTAACTCCCTTTAGTATCTGCTCTTCATCTCCCCCATCTCCAATCCATGGCTCCCTGGAAAAAGTGCCCTTCCATCTCGCCTGCCCCCATAGGACCCCAGGGTCAATGTCCGTGATCAGCTCCTGGTAGTTCCCACTGAAGAAGGGAACTGTCCTCTCACCTGGGTGTGAGACCTATCAGGAGTCTTCTCCCCCATCACACACCAACTGGAGGGGAGACCCCAAGTTCACCTGATGGTAGAGAACTTGTGGCGGTTGCCATGACGATCGATGAAACTGATGAGAATCTCTAGAACGAAGAGGCGGATCTCTGCGTCCTCCATGAGGGCGGTGGAGAGAAGGCGGTCCAGGAAGTTGCTGGGCAGGGCTGACATCATGTTGTTGCACTGGAAACCTGTGGATACCTGCGAGGGAGCCCAGCATGGCGGAGCTTAGGAAGCCTGGCGCACTCAGTGCAGTGAGCAGATGGACAGCAGCCGGCGGACCTGGGGTCTAACGCACCCAGCCTCTCTCGACATCTCCCAGCCCGGCTCCCTTGTCCTCCACCCCAGGCCCTGGATGCCTGAGGCAGCTTTTTTGAACATGCCAACAACCACCTGGACAAGTTTTTGGTTGTTAAAAGCAAGCGAGGGGTAAGCACAAGAGGGGAGCAGGAGTCAGGGAGCCTCTGAACCAAATGTTGCAGCCACAGGTGGAACAATGTTCCAGGACACAGCTGACGGACACGCACCACGAGCACAACACTGCAGTACGGGCACGGACAGTCACACAGACACGGAGAGACAGCGGGAGAGCTTAGAGCCGGGCTGAGGGACCACGACCCACACACACGCAACAACCATTTCTGACATCTCTTCTAGGTGCTCATACAGGGGGGTCTTCAGATTAAAGCCAGTGGGCGTCAGGAGACACATCATCCTTGACGTTGTCAAAACATTCAAAAGCAGCCAAACCACCCCAATGTTTAGCAATGGCCACAGTAGCCAAACTATGGAAAGAGCCCAGATGTCCCCTGACAGATGAATGGATAAAGAAGATATGGTATCTGTATACAATGGAATACGACTCAGCAATCAAAAAAAATCTTGCCATTTGCAACAACATGGATGCAACTAGAGGGTATTACACTAAGCAAAGTAAGTCAATCAGAGAAAGACAATTATCATATGATCTCACTCATATGTGGAATGTAAGAAACAAAGCCCAGGATCATAAGGGAAGAGAGGGAAAAATAAAACAAGACAAAATCAGAGAGGGAGACAAACCATAAGAGACTTATCTTAATCATAGGAAACAAACTGAGGGTTGCTGGAGGGGAGGGGGGTGCGGGGAATGGGTAACTGGTGGTGGACATTAAGGACGGCACGTGATGTAATGAGCACTGGCTGTTATATAAGCCTGATGAACCACTGAACTCTACCTCTGAACTAATAATACATTAGTTACATTATATGTTAATATAATACATTATATGTTAATTAATCGAATTTAAATAAAAAAATAAAACCCCCCAAAAAACAAAAGCAGCAAAACAATATTTACTGTTTAGTTCAAATTGCAAAACAAAAATGCCTTTGATGATTCAGCAGGCCCTGGGGGATCTAGCAAAGCTTGGTGGCATCAATAGTAAACATCAGCTGAAGGGGGATGTGAGTGCACCCCAAACTATCACCTTGATAAGGAGCTGGGTACAGTGAGGGTAACCTTAGCAGAAATGGCAGGAGTACAGAGACCAGGGAGGTCACAGATGTGGGCAGTGCCAGCATGAAAAGCCTTTATAAAAACACAGTGACATGAACGGTGTGGGCTCGGGAGAGGGAAGGCAAGGGGTGGATGGTAACGAGTGGGGTGTGCAGATCAGCATGGCTGGGACAGAGACTGCGGGGCTGAGGGCTGAGATGGGGGGTTAGGGAGGGAAGGGGACCTGGGGATCTCCCACTGTTAGAGAAGTTTGAAATCTGCAGGCACATCAATTGTACACTGACACCTACTATTTGAAAAGGAGCAACATGTGGGGAGCAGCATTTCTAGAAAATTCTTCTTGTGGTTGTATGTATGATTGGTGAGGACAGATGGGGATAAGGGCAACCATGAGGAGAATCTAGTCGTGAGATGTCTAGAGCTTAGGCAGGGCTGTGCGTAAGAATCCCTGGGGAGCCCGTTACAAATAGATTCCAGGACGCTACTCAGACCATATATATTTTAACAAGTTGGTCATGAGATGGCATTTGAGGATAATGAATCTGGACTCCATTGAAGGCTGCAAAGATGTAAAGAAGAGGGATGTAAAACACTGATGAAGGGAGAGATAGAGGCTGGGGGACTGAGGTGGGCACGAGTGCTGAGGGGGAACAGGTGGAATGGACGTAGGGAGGTACTTGGAAGGGGAAAAAAAGGCAGGAATCAAAGATGGCATCCCAATTCAGAGATAATGTTTGAGTGACAAGGCTACCCAGTAGCTGATAAGGAACCTTTGTGAAAATTAGGAGCAGTGCCCTGCCTGCTCTGGATGATCCAGCTCTGTGGATGCCCAGACTGCTAGTGAGTGTAACACAGGCTGGATTTCAGCCCCCTATTCACCCTTCAGGCCGGGCATATTTGTACAGTATGCAACCTGCACAACTGTATGTGGTAGCCTTCTCTTGGTCCCTTGGAAGGAGCTGCCTCCTGTAGAGGCAGAGCAGGAATGGGGACAGGAGAGGCTCACCTGAAGGAGGGATTTCAGCAGCATAATCTGGGTCAGCCGGTTCCTGTTCTCTCTGTAGACCAGAGACACAAATACTCACCAGGATGGTGATGTGGGCAGAGACCCCACACTTGCCTGCCCAGCTCCCCTTGTGTTTAGATTCTCCATGAGGCTTGTTACCCAGGACAGCTGACTTCCAGAGCCAGGAAGCAGACCAGAGAATGAATGGCTTGACCAGAGAATGAATGGCTTGCCCCAAAGGTGGGCAGTAGTTATTGGTGGGGCAGTCTGAGGAATTGTGGGATCCAAGGGGGCCCACTAAAGGCTGCTGAGGGACTTGAGAGTAGAAGAGAAGTGAGGGCAGGACCAGGAAAGTTAAAGTGGAGAAAGGAGTCCGTGAGAAAACACGGGAAGGGAAGCTGGGCTGGAATAGTCAGCCAATAGAGGAAAAAGGGGAGCAAGGCTGGTGGGCTTACCCTGTCCTCCCTGTCTCCATGGGATGATGCAGGGAAGGCAGTGGGACCTTGCTCATGATGAAGAGGATCACCTCTGAGCGCTGGTAAGTGGGCAACGTGCTGGCAAAGGAGCCTGCAGGAAAGAGATGGGGGACAGGGTTGGCTCAGGTGAGGCCGCCAGCTGCCGGGGTCTCCGCCCGGCCTCTCAACTGAGCAAACTACTGCCCGGAGTGCGGGCTGCGTCTCCAGGGAGACAATTAAGACGCAGAGGAGAAACCTAGACGACGCCAGAGGATTCTTCCCGTTCCGGTGGCTTCACTTGTCATTCCCCAGGCTGTGGTTAGCGTCTCTGGGAAGGAGAGGGGAGCGCCAGGGGTGCGAAGCCAGGAAGGCTCTGAAGGGATGATGAGCTCTGCAGACTGGAGAGGTGGCGGTCCGGTTCTCCCCGTCTGCATCCCGGTGCGCATCCCCGGGGGCATCCACGGCCTTCTCCCTTTCCTTCCTCCGGCCAGGCCAGTCCGAGAGCTGCGCACGCCGTAGACGGACTCCATTTCCTCCAACGTCCGCAAGTAACAGTTTGAGCGGATGACAGCGCCAGGGCGCTGTCCTGGTGGAAGCCGCCCCCTGCCCCACCCAACCCGGATGGGGCCTGCCGCGCCCGGCCCCGCCCACCCTGTCCCCGCCCCACCACCGGGCCCCGCCCACCAGGGCCCCGCCCCGGGTCCCACCTATGGTCTTGATGACAGCCTCCTGGAACATGCGCTCTTCGTGCTCCTTGATGATCTTGGTGCCCAGGCTGATGGCCCCGTCGTAGCTCCCGGTCAGGGCGTAGTCAATGCTGAGCCGCAGCTGCCTCAGCAGAGTGTTGAACATCTCCAGCACCGTAGGCCCTGAGCGCAACGGGGGTGGGGGGTGGCGTGGGGGGAGACCCGAAATCCAGGGCTGGCATCCCCGCTCATTCTTCCCTGTCTTGCATTCCAGCCAGGGGTTTCCTCTGTCCCCTCCCTGCACTCCCTTGCCCTTTTCTGGAAGGGGAGGCAGCCTCCTGCCGAGGGCATCACTTTGTCCTTAGAGGCTTCCCGGCCCTCACGCTGTCGCTCAGGGCCTCCTTACCGACAGAGCCAGTGGCGGCGATGACGGCAGCTTCCGACAGGACCTCCACGATGCCCGCCCGCACCGTGGCCGCGCTGCGGCTGTTGGCATCCAGGTGGCTCAGGAGCTGCTGGATAACCAGGTGGGAGTGCTGCGGCTGGGGGGAGGAAGACGTGCTGGCCCCAAACAGCAACCCCCACACGGCCTCTGCGCCAGGGCAGCCCTCGACTGGGACCCAAAGGCCCGCGGGGACAAAAGTGAGGTCCTGACGCCACGGGGCACTGGAGGTGGTGCCCACGTATTCCGGTTCCTCAGTCCCTCCCTCTTGGTCCCACAGGAGCAGAGCCCCATTCCAGGGGCGACCTCGATTTCCAGAATTGTCCTGGGCCCTTCCACTTCAAATGGGTCAAAAGTCAATTTTGAAAATACTGTCTTTCTTTTCATGGTTCCTGGGTCCCAGGTCATACTGATAAGGGCCACAACAGGCCAGCCTGCACAAACTGTAGCTTGATTACACTGGGAGAGCCAGACATGGAGAGTCAGTGCTCAGGAGGCAATGTCACGGTGCTGTGGCAGCCAAGTGTGGTCTGTGGGCTCGTATTTTGCATGAGTTTTTCATTTACTTTTTCTAAGACATTTTTTAAATTGTATTTTATAATGTATTGATCTGTGCTGTATCAGAAATAAAACTAAAGCCTGCCCTTCCTCACAGCTAGCTGAAGCAGCACGTTGAGACACCTGGGGGCTTGGGAGAAGTCACAGAGGACAGCTGGCTTTTTCCTTTAGCACACTGGCCTGCTCCCAGAGGTGCCCTTGGCCAGGGGGACAAGCTGGACCGGGGAGCCACCATACCTGAATTGAGTACATGATGATTTTAAAGCAACGGATGGCGAACACCTTGGGCTCCCAAAGAGAGTGGTTATCCAGGTGGCTGTGAGGGAGAAAACACAGGGGGGTGGCTGTGAAAAGTGATGGCAGGGAGGAGAGACAAGCTTGGGGGCGGGGGGGGGACCGCCTGAGAGACCCAGCCCCTGGCAGAGTTCCCAGGTGAGAAGAGCTTGTAGGTGGCGGTGAGGGACCCTGGGACAGTCCTGGCGCAGGAGCTGGGGGAAGCCAAGAACAGGTCTGTGGCAGTGGACTCAGGAGTGAAGCCAGGCACCTTCCTCCAGTTTTGGGGAAACTCCTACCAGCCCCTCTCCTCAACACTGCACTCGGCCACTGGCTTCTGCCAACACACAGGCACAGACAAGGGACCGTCTTGGGCACGGCACCATCCCCATAACACCTCTGTCCCCTCTCCCTGAGTCAGCAAGATGCCAGGACCTGAAACTGTTCTCTGAGGGCTGTGGCAGGTAGGGGCGTGGGCAGGGGGTACTCACATGAGAACAGGCTTGATGGCATTTTTGATGTTGCCAAAGGCGGCCCGGCCCAGCAGTTCCCGAAGGCACCTCTCGGCCAGTTCTGCTGGGTTCTCTTTCTCCTTCTCTGGTGCTTGGAGGGGCGACGGAGAGCGGCTGTGGGAACAAGCAGCATGTGGGTAAGGGATGGCCGGCAAAGCCAGAGTCAGTCTTTGTGCAGCCTGCGTTTTTGTTTTTTTTTTTTAAAGATTTTATTTATTTATTAGAGAGCGAGCACAAGCAGGAGGAGTGGGAGAGGAAGAAGCAGACTCCCTGCGGAGCAGGGAGCTGGATGCCAGCTGGATCTCTGGACCCCGGGATCATGACCTGAGCCAAAGGCAGAAGCTTCACCAACTGAGCCACCCAGGCACTCCTGCAGTCTGCGTTTCTGCCCTGCAGCCTTGCACGCGGTGCACTAGGACAGGCAGGAATTTGACATGGGCTGCGCGAGATACTGTGGGAGCTATCGTGGCCATTAGAGATGAAACAGGATAAAGGAGCCCAGGGTAAAGGAAGATCATGGGCGAAGGGGTCAAATTCTCTTGCTGGAAATCCTTGAGGACATGCGCCCCCACAGGAAGGATAGACAGTCTGCACATCATGGGTTTGGGGAGGCAAGACCATCGTGTCTCCATGCCCCAAAGCCTGGGAAAGAAAAAGATGGGATGTGAAGAGAGGGAGGCTGAGTAATAGAGAAAACAAAAGAAAGCGGGAGAGAGGAGGGAGAGGAAAAAGAAAGGCATGGCGGTTGGCTCAGGTGTGACTCAGTGGTACCTAAGTCACAGGGGCTGGGCCTGGATCTGGACAGAAGGAGCCTCAGGTCTCTGGGGGCTGAGACCACCAGAGACCACCGGTGAAGCGGGTCGGTGAGGTGCAGTTCCAGGAATAGCCACCAGAGGGCACACCTACTTCCCCTGCCTGTCCCCAGCTTCACAGGCTCAACGGAGTCGGAGGGAGGGAGGAACCTGCTGTTCTCAAACAGCGTCTTGCACAGCCCAGGTGGATAGCAACACGAGCATCCCGTTTTACAGATGGGAAGAGCGAGGGGCAGGGACAGACCGAATCCCCTGTCTGAGGGCTCCCCAATTAAAACCCAGTACCTGCAACTTGTGTTCAGGGGCTGTTGGCCAGTCAAGCAGGTTTTAAGGGCCTGAAGGACCATTAGGAAGTGAGGGAGGAAGGGAAAGTCCTCAGTAACTGGAAGGCGCTTTAAAGCCTCCTTGGCCTGCTGCTTTCAGAGAGACAGAGGTAACCCGACTGGGTTCTTTGTGTTCTTACCAGCGCACACTTACCGTTAGGGAGCCCAGCCCGGTTACTGTCCTTCCTTCGTGAATGCAGACCTTAGGGGGTGCAGCAAGCTGGCAGAAGGCCAGACCCAAGGCTCCTAGGGAGCCGGCCTTGGACTCATTGCAGAACAAGCCACAAAAACCAAGATCCCTGGCCTTTTAGTTAGGCTTTACCCACCAGCCCAAGCCGTGCGGTTCCCAAGCAGATGGCCAAGGCAGCCTGGGAGGACCGTGCGTGTCTGCTGCCCGCGCTCCAGCCTCGCCTGCTTACCTCTCTGCCTCCTCTATGTGCTGCAGATTGAAAAGCAGCGACGGGACAATTTTGTCCATGTGCTGTGGGTCCCAGATATTGGCTTGCAATTCATCGTTCACCGTCTTCCTCACCACCCCCTGCAGACCTTTGATGCCTGACATTCTGATTCTGTAAGAAAAAAGGGCAACATGGAGCCATGCAAGCCTCCAGCCCTGAGAAGCCCAGCTTCTGTGGCAAGGGGAGGAACACGGCGTAGGGACTGGGGATGCACGCGTCCATCCAAAGGCAGAACGGAGCCCACCTTCCCCTTCGTGTGACTCAGCCTCCTGGCCTCCTGGCTGGCTTCCCGTGTGGCTGGATGCGAGCCCAGGAAGCCATGACCTCTGGCCCATCCTAGAGATTGCCAGACTGCCCTTGCCCGGTACCACATGGGCTTCGTCCCTACACTGCCAGTTGCTCCAGGCTCCTCCTCTTTAGTACCCCACTGGGTTTGTTCCAGCTTGAGCCCAAGATGTAAGGGCTCAAAGTACTGCCAAGAACTGATGAAGCAGAATCCAGGGCTGTGAGCGAGTTACAGCGGGGAGGGGAGGAGGGGCTCTGGAAGGGGAGGCACAGAGCTGCCAGACTCAGCACAGAGAGGTCTCAGCTGCGGCTAAGCTGGCTGAGAAACCAAGAAATTGAGTGACAGTGCAGAGGAGGCCCCTTTCACCCCCCACCCTCAGTCCCACTGTGCTGACCCAGGGTCCCTGTGGGAGGGGTCTCTTTACTGGTGTGTAGTTCAGTGCCAAGTCTCTTTTGTTCTTTTTGTAATCAAACTTTTTATCTGATTATAAAATAATACATGCCAATTATAGAGAAGTATAAAGAAGATTTACCCCTATGATCACCATTCAAAGAGAACCATTACTGGCATTTTGGTGTCTTTCCTTTCTTCTGTGCATAATACATAACAGGATTAAGAACTTGTTCTGGCTTTGTCTCTCCATAGCATTTTCCTCTATCATTAACTCTTCGTAAACATGCATGATGTACTGTCATAAGAACTTTCTCAACTAGTGCCCTATTGGTCATTTCAGTTCTAAACTTTTTGCTATTGTAATAATGCTGCAATCGACATCACCAGATAAAATACTTCGTAACATTTCAAATCATGGCCATGAGGGGAGTTTACGAATCCAAAGGTAAGAAATGAGGGGCACCTGCGTGGCTCAGTCGGTTAAGCATCTGACTCTTGATTTTGGCTCAGTCGTGATCTCAGGGTCGTGAGATCGAGCCGCATGTTGGGCTGCACGCTCAGAGGGGAGTCTGCTTGAGATTCTCTCTCTCCCTCTCCCTCTGCCCCTCCCCCATGTGCTCTCTCTCTATATATAAAATAATAAGTAAATCTTAAAAAAACAAAACAAGTTGAGAAATGCAAGGCTCCCAGCACTGCCCGGTGCTCTCCCCGCCGTGGGGCACACATGCAGGAGAATGCCGTCCTCCCCGAGCTGCGAGCTGTGTCAGCACCGGGGGGGGGGCTCACTGTCAATGCCTGTTCTAATCTACGCTCAGAAAAGGCCTCACATCTTGTAGCTATTTCAGTTCAGATTCTTTTAATGATTATTGGAGTTGAGCCATTCTGAGTGTTTAGTTGCCCTTTGTATTTTCAGCTTTAGTTTTAAGTGCGGTTACCAGGGTGCTTCCCGGGGCCTTACCTGGCGACCATAGCTGGCCCGAGAGCAGCAGGAAGCCCTGTCCCAGGACCCGTGAGGTCGGGACAAGGGGCAAGGATTCCTTGGGGAGCACTCAGCTGCTCTGATCCTGCCCCCTGGTCAACAACATAGCCACAGGCTATGCAGACTTATGAGTGAAATAACTGGAATATTATCCCACTCACTATTCTTACTCTTGGTTCTGGGTTAACGCACAGTAGAAATATATCCCAAGCAGGCTGGACTCCTCTGTCCCACCCAAGAGAGCCTGGCCAGCAAGAAACCAGGCCTGGTGGATGGGCCATTTCCTCCCCAGGCCTTCCTTATGTGTGAATGGGAATTAATTCAGTCTCCCCAGAATGCTTTCCACATACGTACACACTTCAGTCCACGACACCTGGAGCTGACTGACCCTTTCCAAATGAATTCCAAAAGACCAGGCCTGCAGAGAGGTCTGCTCCCCTTATGGCTTCTGGTCATGGGCTCACTGGAGGCCTACCCACAAGCCAGGGGCCTGGGAAGTGTCTGAACCCAAAAGGACCACACGCGCGCGCGCGCGCACACACACACACACACACTCACACACACACTTATTTACAAGACCCAAGGGTTGTTCTTGGAAAGGGGCTCTGGGCTCTGCTGAGGCTGTGAATGAACAACAGGGGGATCTCAGGGTAAAGGGGTGCAGGGAGGCTGTGGAAGAGAGAGAGAGAAAGAAAAAGGATGACTGATGCCAGAAACGCCTGTCACCCTGGCAGGCCTTCCTTTCAGGGTTGGCAAGTGCTGTCTGTGGGTGCTAATGGTCCTGCCCAGTTTCCAGGAGCAAACCTCAGCCACCCTCCTCCCGATGAGCCACACATCCCAGTGCTATCACAACACAGGGCTGACGACGTCTGCTTCTGTGCCTTCTTCCCCCACTGTGTACTGTGTGTGTGTATGACTGTGCATGTGCTGTTGTGTTTGTGTGATTCTGTGTGTGTGTGTGTGTGACTGCGCATGTGCTATTGTGTTTGTGTGATTCTGTGTGTGTGTGTGACTGTGCATGTGCTATTGTGTTTGTGTGATTCTGCATGTACGTGAGTGTGTGTGTGTGACTGTGCTATTGTGTTTGTGATTCTGCGTGTATGTGAGTGTGTGTGTGACTGTGCAAGTGCTATTGTGTTTGTGTGATTCTGTGTGTATGTGTGACTGTGCATGTGCTATTGTGTTTGTGTGATTCTGTGTGTGAGTGTGTGTGTGTGACTGTGCATGTGCTATTGTGTTTGTGTGAGTCTGTGTGTGTGTGTGTGTGTGTGACTGTGCTATTGTGTTTGTGTGATTCTGCGTGTATGTGAGTGTGTGTGTGACTGCGCAAGTGCTATTGTGTTTGTGTGATTCTGTGTGTGTGTGTGTGTGTGTGTGACTGCGCAAGTGCTATTGTGTTTGTGTGATTCTGCGTGTATGTGAGTGTGTGTGTGACTGCGCAAGTGCTATTGTGTTTGTGTGATTCTGCGTGTATGTGAGTGTGTGTGTGACTGCGCAAGTGCTATTGTGTTTGTGTGATTCTGTGTGTGTGTGTGTGTGTGTGACTGTGCTATTGTGTTTGTGTGATTCTGCGTGTATGTGAGTGTGTGTGTGACTGCGCATGTGCTATTGTGTTTGTGTGATTCTGTGTGTGTGTGTGTGTGACTGTGCTATTGTGTTTGTGTGATTCTGCGTGTATGTGAGTGTGTGTGTGACTGCGCAAGTGCTATTGTGTTTGTGTGATTCTGTGTGTGTGTGTGTGTGTGACTGTGCATGTGCTATTGTGTGTGTGATTCTGCATGTATGTGAGTGTGTGTGTGTGACTGTGCTACTGTGTTTGTGTGATTCTGCGTGTATGTGAGTGTGTGTGTGTGTGTGTGTGTGTGTGTATGTGTCGTGGCACAAAGGGGTGTTCTCTCTGCTCCCCCTTCTGAAAGCTCGGAGCTGCCTGAGTGACCAGTGCCCGTTCCAGCCACACCTGGCTCTCGTCCTGCACCTTCCCCAGCACCTGCTCCCAGACACGCCCCAACTGTTCCAGCCCCTTCTGTCTCTTTGTAGCCCATCTGCGGTGTGGTGGCTACAGCTGGGCCAATGCTGGGGAGAAGACAAGGGGCTCCTTCCTCCAGGGGCCCCCACTGTGCGTCGGAGGCACTGGGGTAGCACCCTTCCAGAGTCTATGATTATTTTAAGAGATGGGGGCCTGGGGAGGCTGGGATACTGCCAACCACTCCCAGGGTGACCTGCCCTGGAGGCGTTCCACAGGCTCACAGCTTTGGGAATCGGCTCCCTGTGGGATGGAGGGGTTCACTTCCCGTTCCTCCATCCCAGACCATCAGCTGTGGCAACAAGCTGTTGTTTGGGACACACAGAGCTCCCTGACCCCGCTGTTGCACAAAACGTGGCACTCAGGGCCCCTCCAAGGTACTGGTGTGACGAAGGAAAAAGCCAGCGGCTGAGTTCTGGAACAAACCACTGGAGAATTGGGCTGCTGTGGGCATACTGGTGTCAACGTCAGCCCCCCTGCCTCCTCACTCTGACTCCTCCTGCCCTCTCCCTTCTCTTCCCTTCTCCTTCCTTCTTTGTCTCCTTTGAACATATTCTCCGGTTTCATATAGCCTCCCCCCTGCCATGGGCAGCGGCCCACTTCCAATCGTTTCGCACCATATCATTCCACGGCAAGACTTAGCGCAAAACACCGATTCACCACTTCCTCGCCTGGGCACCACGCCGTCGGGCCGATGCTGTGCGAGCTGCCTTATCCACTGCCGGCATACATTCACGTAAAAGTCTTTGTGATTGCATTTGAGAATTTTTCTTTCTATGTTGTTAAGTGTGTTTCTGTGAGTTAAAGAACTTGGTAAGTTTGAGTCTGTGACTGTAAAGGCGTATTCTGTAATTCAAGACGTTTATCCAAAAGCATTCATTCTTGGCACCCGGCTGGCTCGGTTTCTAGAGCGTTCGACCCGTGATCTAGGGGTTGTGAGTTCGAGCCCCATGTGAGGCACAGAGACGATAAAAGAAATAAAATCTTAAAAAAAAATAAAGAAAGCATTCATTCACTCACTCATTCATTCATTCATTCATTCAACAACTGTTTCTCGAGCGCCGACTGGTCCCCAGGCAGCGGCGCGGCACCTGACAGGCAGCAGTGAACAAAACGATGACTCTGGCCTCCCAGAGGTTACATTCTGCTGGTGGGACAGGCAATGAGTAAGAGACAATAAGCAAGTTATGGAACGTGTCTGAAGGGGATTGTGCTATGGGGGGAAAGCGGAGTGAGGTGAGGAAGAAGAGAAGTGAGTGTGTGGGATGTTCAAGAGAAGGTGTGTTGGCCAGCGGTTATTTGAGCAAGGGCTTGTAGGGGGAGAGCAAGTGAGCTAGACAGATCTACAGAGGAAGCATTCCAGGCACAGGAACAGCCTGTGCAAAGGCCCTGTGGCAGGAATGTTCTTGGTGTGTTTGTGGGGCAATAAGGAGGTCTCTGTGGCTGGAGGAGAATAAATCGAGGGTTAGTGGAGGAGACAAAGTCAGGATGCCAGCAGAGATCAGCCAATGTGAAGACACTGGCTTTTTATCAGCAGGTCTATATTGTGATGAATAGTGGTGAGTGAGTGTGTTTCTGGGGGTGTATAAATGCATGTACTCCCGAACAAAAAAGCAGGTATGTGCACGTGTGTATATGTCTGCTGTCGCTGGCTCTCAAATTTGGTTCCCAGAACCATTACCTTCCATCTGCTCCTATTTTGTGCCCCAGAAGATTCTCCTCTGAAAGCACATGCTGGGAGCCCAGCTCTGCCCACTTGCCCCCCTAAGTCCTGCCAGGTGTTCCTTTCCTTCCCAGTGACGTCAGAGCGTGACTCAGAGCAGAGGTAAACGCTGATGAGGTCAGACAATTCACTCTGGGCTAGGAACTCCGTAAGACCCATTGATGCTGTTGTCATTAGCTGAGTGGGCCTCCTGGCCTCCCCCACTTACTTGGTCTTGATTTCCATGTCATCGTGGCTGGAGTGGCACATTTCACTGAAGCGGGACACAAAGAAGTCATAGCTCCGGTGATAGGATGGGGTGTCCTCTTCGATGTTGGCAAACTTCACAAACTGCCCGGGAGAGGAGAGAGAAGTACCGGTGAGAGGTGACCCACTGCGCTCCTCACCTGTGGGCTCAGAGCTCTGGGACTTGCCATCCTGAGGCCCCCTGCCCTAGTAAAGCCACGGGACATACACACCCGGGAGCTGTGCATTCCAGGACTTGGCTCTGGTCTGCTTCCCACAGCACACCCGGTCTCCACGCCTCCGTGGGTTCCAAGTCCTGCTCGCCCTTCCTGCCCACACTGCATGACTGGACCCCCATGGCCCTTTTCAGCCCTTCCCTGCTGAGGTGAGCAGAGGATGGGACAGGTGAGGACATGAAGGCGACTCCCTTAAGCTCCTGCCCCCTTCCACGTCCAGAGCTGCCCCAAACACACAGAGGCGGGAGGCAGTAGGGATAGGCTGAAACAGCCAAAGCCAACATTGAACTGTACCTCAACACTTCAGAATGAATTCTGGGAAACAAGAGCCAATCTGAAATTTGATTTAAAAAAGTAATTCCATTTTATTGCTTAAAATTATTTATTAATTAATTTATTTTTAAAGATTTTATTTATTTATTTGAGAGAGAGAGAGAACAGGAGCGTGGGTGGGGAGGGACAGAGGGAGAGGGAAAAGCAGACTCCCCACTGAGTGGGCTCGATCCTAGGACCCCCAACTGAGCACCGGCGGTGCCCCTATTGTTTAAAATTTGAGCACATTTTTATTTTTTTTTATTTTTATTTTTTAAAGATTTTATTTATTTATTTGACAGAGATAGAGACAGCCAGCGAGAGAGGGAACACAAGCAGGGGGAGTGAGAGAGGAAGAAGCAGGCTCATAGCGGAGGAGCCTGACGTGGGGCTCGATCCCACAACGCCGGGATCACGCCCTGAGCCAAAGGCGGACGCTTAACCGCTGTGCCACCCAGGCGCCCCTGAGCACATTTTTAGTTTGCGGGTTCGGTTCTGTTAAGTCTGGCTCAGCATTATCAGCTGCTGGATTCCTTCTACCACCAGGCTGCACATTAGCAATTCTAAATAGGGACTTCATTTCAATGGAATCCCACAGAGAAGCAAGACTCGTGGACTAAGTAGAGTTAAATTGCTAAAAATTAAGTGTAACTCTTATAGGTTCCTTTGTTTAATGTTATAAATTTAGTACTGCCAACAACTCAAAAGATTACGCTTATAATAAACTCTGTTCTCCATTATTCTGTCTTGTATTGTTATTTAAGTTTTTATAAACGTTTGTTGGTTCTAAAAGGATATGCTATTATTTCTAAAATTATCTAGTTAATGAACTCATAATATTCATTATCAATTGCCAATCTGTTTCTCTATTTAACTACTCAAAATGTGTTAACTTTTTCTGGATGACAATTAGCAACTTGAACCAACATCATTAATTATTCTTTCACTAACAAATATACATTCATTTTCTGCTGACTGATAAAATCTCAACATACAAAGCAGAGGAGGAGATCTTTCTTTGCCAGTTAACATCTAAAATGCATACATCTATTTGGAAGTGAATATTCTGATATTAGCAATAAATCCAAAGGACACTGTTGCATTATCGATGGGGTTCTGCAGAAGAGGTGTAGTGGTAATCCATGTGACCTTAATAAGATCATTGATTAGACATAAGTTCAGGAATTCTAGAAACAACGATAAAGTCAGCCTTCGGCTACGTGAACCTCTTAAGCCCCCCAATGGTTAGAACACAGAGGTAGGCTGATACCGAGGCTGAAGCGAAGTTTGGGCTCACTGCTGCTCTTCCCCATGGACAAGATGACCCCGGGCTGCACTCCCCTCCCCACGGCTGAAGCCTGGCATGGTCAAGGTGTCCATCTACTCAAAGGGGACATGCAGCAGACCTACATTTCACTGGCAGTGTGACTTCTGAGTGGGACATTTAACTTCTCTTATGGTTTGGTTTTCCCGCATGTAAAATAAATACTGCAGTCATCATTCACTAAGATTCTTCATTTTTTTAAAAAAGATTTTTGAAACATTTATTAGAGAGAGGGAGAGAGAGAACACATGAGCAGGGGGAGGGAAAGGGGGAGAGGGAGAAGCGGACTCCCCCCTGAGCAAGGAGCCTGATGCAGGACTCCATCCCAGGATCCTGGCATCACAACCTCAACCGAAGGCAGACTTAACTGACTGAGCCACCCAGGTGCCCCTTAATTTTTTTTTTTTTATGCTGTATGTGCTTCACATGAGTCAGCTTAAGATAAGACAATCTGAGTGTATGCAAGAGAATGTGCGTTTAAAATAATGAAAACAGGACCGAAAAAAAGAGACCATAATAAAGAGGAAGGAATAGTCAAAGAGCTTGTCTCTAACATTGACTGACTGTGTAGACTCAGGTGTGTGTCTGGAGGATGAATGCCCAGACCTCATGTTCACTGGTTTGGGAGTTTGGGGGCCGGCAGTGAGGAACGTGTGGGAGCTCCTACATGTCAGGTGCTGCCCTAAGCATTTTACACGCATCCTCTCTTCTTAGAATGACTCTGAGTGAGAGAGAGATTACAGTACAACAGAACCACAGGGCTCAGTAACCACATGGATTTGCACCACTGGCCCCAGACATGCTGAGTCATTCTGGGAGGAGATCCAGGGGTTTACCTTGTGGAACGGTCCGTCCTAGGAGACCTGATGGGATGGTCCCCACTTGAGAAACACTGCCCGGTCACTGACGGACAATCTGGCCTCCCGTCTTCTGCACACCACCCCTCTCTCCTGACACGGACGCTTCTCTGAACCAATTCCTGATCTCTGTGCAACGTGACATTGAGTTCCCCTGCACTTTCAACTTTGACTTTCCTCTTCTCCTGAGTGCCATGAAGCCATGAGCAGGCCCGACTGCCGGTCAGGGGCATGGCTTGAGGGCTCGCTCATGGCCAGTGTTTGTTGAGACTGGCCATTACCCATGCTGTCCAGGCTGCTAAATATTTTGACTAGTACCCACTGGCTGTAAGGTTAGAAATGAGATTACAATCAATTTTTAAAAACCGAAAATTCCATGACAGCCATCTGGTAACACGGGATAGAAAACAGACATGGGGACTCCTTTTCTACAACCATGGGTGACCTTTCTCTAATTTCTTCTGAATCTATGCCTACAGGCCAGCCCCGGCTGCTAACCGCATTGGAAAATGCCCTCATTCTTCTCTTCTGTGACTGTCTGCGTCCCTGGATTTTCACTCTTCTGCACTCTTCCTCCTGGAAATTTAGGTCTGAGTCTTCTCAAATTCTGCTTTTGACACAAGAGTTCTTCCATTTAAGTAGACAACGGTCCCCCCTACACTGCTGGGGCCACAGTTGGACGGTGACGTCCTTGCTCTGCTTCTTGTCCTCTGTGTGACTGTGGACAAGTCGTGAAACTTCTGAGCCACTGTCTCCTCATCTGTGATGTAGGGACACGAGGACCTACGTCATGGGGCGGTCACCAGGATTAAATGCGGGGACGTATGCAGAGTGAGTAGCACAGTGCCTGGCTCTGAGCTGTGCTGAGGAGACAGTGCTGTTCCGCCTCCACCCTGGAGGTTCTGGGGCAGCAGGTCTACAGACCCTCCATCCTCTGTCCCATTACTGGCAAGCTGGACCCGTAGCTCTGGAAATGCTCCCAGCTAGGTGCTTATGCAAGATGCTGGGAAAATGTTGGTAATGGAGGTCAGCAAGGCTGGATAGATGGCCATCTCCTTTGAAGGCCACCTCCTTTGAACTAAAGTGGTTTGGGGTTAAACCAAGGGTTGGATGGGTGACTGGATTTTGGCTCCATCTCTGGGGCCCAGAACGGCCTCGGGGGGCTGTAGCTTCAAGGCTTTGGCTGCCAACCATTCCATTCCCATGCTCGCCAGGACTCTTGTTCTGTTAGGAGGTCTGGTGATGAGACTGCACTTACTGCCCATCCTGAACCTTCCATACAGAGGGTATGTGCTCTGGGTCATGTAAAATAGGTAAATTTTGTTACCAGGATATCTGAGCATCCCCAGGAACCCTTGGTGTGATAGCTTGATAGAACAAGTTTCCCTCCCTCGAGTCTGAAAACATGACTGTCCAGACACATCAGCCCCAGTGGCCTGGTCAGGGAGCGTTGGCCTGTGGAGTCCCCACGGAACACCTCTTAGAGAGCCCACCTGGAGCTGCTCCTGAGGCTTCTAGGGGCTCAAAGGAACCTTTGGTAACCATGGTTCAGAGGGTCAAATTGGGGTGCTTCCTGGGGGTCCTGGTCAAGTCCCCACACCCACTGTGGAAGTCCACCAAGACCTGGTAGACATGGGCCTGGAATGCTAGAGTTTCATGTGAGGAAGGCCTCTATTCCTCTTATGAGAGACAGTAGAGTGTTATGGTTATGAAGGGGTCTGGGCCAGACTGCATTGCTGAATCCCACCTCCGCCACTTACGAAGCTTACCTGGGGCAAATTACTTAAGTTTCTTGTGCCTCAGTTCCCCCATCTGTAAAATGGGGCTAATAAAGGCAGTTGTCTCATCAGCTTGGTATGAGTAGTCCAACCCAGTTGACAGTTACAGCCTCATTGCCCCCCCACCCAGAGCACTTCTGGCTTGCTAGGAACACTACCTGGATTCTCAAGGGGCCCATTTCCCTGTGGGACCAGCCACTACTTTTTAAAATGCATGATACAGCAGGGACTTCCTGTCTGCTTCGCTCCCATTATTGCTAATTCATACCTTACAAACGGCTTTTGTTAAAATGCTACTTGCCTAATGAATAAGATTGTGGAATAATAAAGCTGGGTTTGGTTTTGGTTTTGTTTTTTTAAGATATAGTAACGATGAGGAAGGTCTCCATAGCAACAAACTGAAGATTTTATTTATTTATTTGAGAGTGAGTGAGCGAGTGAGAGAGAGAGAGCATGAGCGGGGGAGGGGCAGAGGGAGAAGGAGAAACAGATTCCCTGCTGAGCAAGGAGCCCCACATGGGGCTCCATCCCAGGGCCCCCGGGGTCACGACCTAAGCTGAAGGCAGTCAACCAACTGAGCCACAGGCACCCCCAAACTTAAGATTCTGAACACGTGACACTTCAAAGGCCCCAGGCACTGCTAGGGCCACCCTTTCAAGATCAAAGTGTCAGCTCTTTCTACACAACAAAGGGTGCCAGGCCTGCTGGGGCAGATCACCCACCAGGCACAGGCAGGCGGAGCCGCAGTGATGTGAATACTCAGGGTTCCCGAGGGCCTGAGTTAATAAAGGGAAAGCAATCTCCAAATATTGACATTGTAAAAACAGCTCTCCCCTGGTGTGGAAAATGGAAGCTGAGCTGGCTGGCCTCACTTCGGTGCCAACTGAGTGTCTCCACGCAGAAGTGAGCCTTTCCCTCTCGTACAGACGAGCACCTGAGCCACACGACTTCCTGCCATCGTGGACGGAACCGCAGTCTAAGATGCTGGGCGCTCCCCTGGGTCTAGGACTGCAGCCCGTCTCGCTGCGTTCGCCCCACCAGGAGAACTGGGAACTGCTTCTCAGCCTCACTGCGACAAATCCTAGCTGGGAAGCAGATCCTGTCCATTGCCTGGGTTTGACTGTAACACCCCCTGCCCCAGCCTCCAGCTGCCTCTGTTGATGGCAACTTCTGGGAGCGCTTCTCACTAAAGCCAGAGAAACATTCCACACGTGATCATGCCCGGCCGATGCCAGCCGAGGCACGGTCATTCCCTAGACCTAGGACATCTTCTCCTGTTTACCCACATAATGCTTCTCTTTTTCAAGATTCTTTGCAAAACCGGCACGGTTTTAAGGTCTCTTGGGAAAGCCTGGTCCTTGCTGTCTGAGAAGGTGATCCCTCCGGCCCCCGAGCAGCCCCACGTGCTGGCCCGGTAAATGCAGACCCAGGAAGCACCAGCTAGCTGCCTCTGCTCTAGAATCCCCGTGGTTTGGGGTGCTGGCCCCCCGAGATCTAAGCTGTGCAACTGGCCTCACAAGTCTGACCTGATCCACCTTCAAGGCATCCACTTGTATGTAGCTCGGGGGTTTCTAGCAGTGGTTTCTGCGCTGGTGTTGGCTGGGGGAGCATTTCCAGTCTAGAGATGACAGTCAAAACCGCCAGAGCTGATGAGTTGTCCAGGGGGAGCATACAGAATGAGAAGATGGGGCACCAACCATGGAGACCACAGACATGTCAGGGGCGTGCAGAGGAAGAGAATCATTGCAGGAAACTGTGTTCGCTTCCGATTGCTGATGTAATAAATTACCACAATTTAGTGGCATAAAACAACACACATTTATTACCTTATGCTTCTGGAGATCACGAGTCTAAAATGGGTCTGCAAGGCTGCGTGCATCCTGGAGGCTCCAGGGGAGCGTTTCCTTGCCCTTTTTAGCTTCCAGAAGCCCCCTATATCCTTTGGCTCATGGCCCCCTTCCTCCATCTTCAAGGCCAGCAGAGTAGCATTTCAAGTCTTTCTCTCTTTCCCTCTGCTTCCATCATCATTCACCTTCTGCCTGACTCTGACCCTCCTGCCTCCCACCTATAAGCCTCCCTGTGATTCCATCTGACCCACCTGGATAATCCAGGAGAATCTCTCTATCTCAAGATCTTCAATCTGATCCTATCTGCAAAATCCCTTCTGTCATCTCAGGTAACATTCACGAGTCCCAGGGATTAGAACGTGGACATCCTTGGGGGACCATTACTCAGTCAATCACAGGAGCTAAGAAGGATGAACCAGGTGGGAAGAGCTGGGGTGACGGGGCCAGGGAAGTCAAGGGAGCCTCAGGAAGGTGCAGTCAACAGGGAGAAGGGCTATATCAAAGATAAAACATCAGCTGAAAGATGAGTGGGGAATGGGTTACTCGCCTGGTTTCCACAGGTTTCTACTGGCAAAGACAACAGTGTACTTGTAAAATGGAGAGAACTGGCTGACACCACCCTAACCTGGGATAGCATCCATAAAAAAGTAAGACTCCAGACATTTGTGCTCCTGTTATAATTCCAGTATGCAGGAATTACAGGCGACAGGAGAGCAAAAGAAACTGTGTCACAAGCAAGGAACCAGACAAACCCAGAATGTGCAGCCTTCCACAAAGCCACTAACCCGGTCTCTCCAAAAAGTCAGTGTCATGAAAAGCAAAGCTGGGCAGGAGAGGGCTGGGGACAGGCAAAGAGCCACGGAAGACGAAGTGAACGCATCATCTTTACTGAATTTGAATTTGACTCGTAGCAATAAAAGACAATTAGGGGACTATCAGGGAAATTTGGATTCGCACTAAATATTAAAAAAATATCAGGGAATGATTGTTCGTTTTTTCAGGTGAGCTAAAGGTATTTTGCAGTTACGTAGAACATATTTTTTTCCTGTGAGTTTGTTACTGACTTTGTTTATATTGACACTGGAAGAGACACGAGCTTCCATGTCGATGGAGGGAAGGAACCAGAGAAGGGGCAGGAGAGAGACCCGGAGGAGAGAACGGATGGAGGAGGGCTCCTGACCAGATGCGAGTCTTCTGAGAGGAAGGTGGACGCTGGAAGTTGAGGGAACCCCACCTATTTTCTCAAGGACAGAAGAAGGCAAAGCTGCCTCTGACACCGGAGCAAACGGATATGGGAGGGGACTTGAGGAGAAAAAAGGAAGGTTTGTAGAGATCACTGAGAAGATGAGTGAAGGCGGTGGCCAAAAAAATGGACTAAGGAGCCACCGTGAAAGCCCAAATAAAGTTGTGCAGCATGTATCTGCAGGGTCCCCGACCCACACGTCTTGTGGTTTTGGGAGGCACTGCTCTGAATGGGGCCATTCTGCTGGGGAGACAGTGTGGCCGCGGGACGGGGAGGCAAGGACAGGTGGAAAGCCATGGCTCACACGGGGTCTGGGAGGGAGTCCAAGAAAGGGAGCGCCAGCGGCAGCTGAACCTGGGAGAGAAAGGAAGGCATCCTGGAGGTGCGGTCTGGAGGGGACCCGTGGGAGGGCAAGAGGGGAAGGACAGGACACAGGCAAGTCCCAGCGGGAAATCTGTTTTCCCGGAGGGAGAGGGTTCCGGGCTCCTGCATCCCCCCAGCGCCAGGAAGGAAGCCGCCCTTCCCTGCAGGGCCTCCCCGTGCCTGGCGTACAGTGGTGGCTCAGTGAACACACACGCGCTTGTGTGCCATCGACCTTGGGCTGCTTAGAGCTGAAAGTGTGGTTTTATTTTTATTTATTTGAGAAAGAGAGCGTGAGCAAGAGAATGAGAGCACAAGCAGGGGGAGGGGCGGAGGCAGAAGGAGAAGCCGACTCCCCACTGAGCAGGGAGCCCTGATGCGGGGCTTGATCCCAGGAGGGGCTTGATTCCAGGACCCCCGGATCATGATGTGAAACGAAGGCAGACGCTTAACCAACTGAGCCACCCAGGCGCCCCTGAAAGTGCGGTTTTAAAACATTCATGTAAAATTCACAAAACCTAAAGTTAACCCTCTTAAAGTGCGCAATTCAGCAGCATTTAATACATTCACATTTTGCAGCTAAAGCATTTCCTCATCCCCAAAGGAACCCCAGTACCCACTAAGCAGTCACCCCCACTCCCCGCTTCCCCAGCCCTGGGCAACCACTGCTTTGCCTTCTGTATCTGTGCATTTACCTAGACTGGACATCTCGTCTAAATGGAATCACACCCTTTGTGATCTTTTGGGTTGTTTCCATCTTTCAGCTGTGGCAAATTGTGTTTCCGTGAACATTTGCGTCCAAGTATTCGTTTGAGTATCTGTTTTCAGTTCTCTGGGGTATATACCTAGGAAGACTTGCTGAGTCATCTGGTAATTCTATCTGGTTAACTTTGAGGACCGACTTAACTGTTTTCCCCAGTACCTACACCATTTTACTTTTCACTAGCAATGTATGAGGGTTTCAATTTCTACACATTCTGGCTGACACTTGTCGTTTATAGTTTTCTGTTTTTTTTATTTTATGGTCATGCTAGTGGCTGTGAGGTGGCATCTCCTGTGGTTTGGGCTTGTATTTCCCTAATGATTAGTGATGTTGAGCATTTTTTCATGTGCGTCTTGGCCATCTGTGGATCTCCTTTGGAGAAACGTCTACTCGAATGCTGGACCATTTTTTAATTGGGTTGTCTTTCTGTGGTCGAGTTCTAAGAATTTCTCATACATTCTGGTTGTTGGACCCTTATCAGATATATGATTTGTAAATATTTCCTCCCGTTCTATGGTTGTCTTTTCACTTCCTCGATAGTGTCCTTGGATGCACAAAAGTTTTTAATTTGATGAAGTCCATTTGTCTATCTTTTCTTTGTCGTTTCGTCTTTTGATGCTGTACCTAAGAATCCAATCCAAATCCTAGATCATGAACACATAATCCTAGAGTTTCGTTTAAGAGTTCTATAGCTTCATCTCTTACATTTAGGTCTTTGGTTTATTTTGAGTTAAGTTTTGTATATGTTGTGATCCAAGGACGAAAGTGCAAACTGTAATCTATGAATCTTCTTAAGAGTTTACCATTTGTATCCGTTAGGCTAATACACTGGACTGGTCACAGAGGGCACCTTGTCATTTTCAGATTGAATTTTTTCAGTTTATCATCAGTGAGTGATCTCAAAAGGTCAGGGCACATGGTCACTTCACTGTCCCTGAGACACACACTTGGACCCATCAGGCAATGAGGCAAGTGCACAAATGCAAATGCCCCAACAAGTAAAGTCAGCTTAGCTGGCGCTGGTTCCCCATCTTCTCCAGATTTTCATGGTCCCTTATCAGCCTCCAAAACTCCGATATTCTCATTAAGGGCTTGAAAGCATCACTTAAATTTTAAGAATCACACTTTACTGCATGCAACGCGCAGGAGTGGGATTAGCAAATTTGGATTTTGTGACAAGTCTCAACACAACGTCATCGTTGCGGTGATCAAGTACAAGCCGGATGGACATCTATTAGGGATGAAGAAAGGAAAAAAGGAAGGAAGGAAGGGAGGGAGGGAAGAGTCCCGCACAGGTTTAAGACTGCAGTGTGTCAGGACTCCCCAAATCTGCTGCTAGCGTCACGTGGGAAGCTTCCTTTTCTCTTGCTTTCTCTTTCCTCCTCCTTCCGTGTCTTCCTGCTAATGTCCTAGCAGCAAAACCCTTTATCCAAACGGTTCCACACAGGATCCTCCTAGTCCTCCTCCCAGGTCCTCCTTTGCCCCCACGAGGCCTTGAAGCCCCATGAAAACCAGTTGAAGCTTCTAGGCTAGGCTCTCTAGGACGACATCAAGTGCTAGCAGGCCGGTAATTCTAAGACGATGAGGAGCAAAAGAACACCGTTCTTGGGGAGGCTTGTGGAGGTCCCAGGCTTTGAGAGCTGGGAAGAGCATCTGGATGAGGGGCACCACCAGCAAAAGCTGCCTCCGAAGCTGGACTTTGAATCTATTGCCTTTCTTTGACTTACTCATAATCGCCTGTCCTTACATAACCTCCATTGTATGCAGTACAGGAGTCAGGAGCTGACTCACTCCCTTGCTGAAGCAGTGATTCGCTGTGATGGGGAATCTAGGAATCTGCAAGGCTGGAGCTAACAAAACACCTACCTGGGCCAGGACCGGCTGTGGGGAAAGGTAGCTCTAGCAGCCACCTGCTCCTGGGTCCCCCAGGGGCAGAGGCCCTCTGGTTGCATGATGACTGGCTTGTTTTCCATTCAGATGTTCTCTCCTAGACTATAGTTATCTTAAACAGGACAAATGAAACAGTATCTGAAACTGTTGCCAGGGCAACCTGACAAAAGACTTCACCCTCAGCTACTGTATACGTAATTTGTCAAAGGCAGCTGGCTTCCAGGGAGAGGAAAGGGAAGGGCATAGTTGCTACTTTGGGGCCTGAAAATTAAACTTTAATGACTATCTTCTTCTGATTGAGATCAACTCATGTAGAACAGGAAAGCAGTTGTGATCCGTGCAATAAAAATTCAGAAAAGCCAGGCTGGGAAGGCAAAGAGAGCACACACCTTTGACTTGTCTTTTGTGATATTTGTAAAATAATTGCATATCGGGGCTTTTAACACCAAGCTGCTCAAAGGCCTGGAGCTGAAAGTATGCCCTAAAGGGGAGGGAGGAGGACCGAAGGCAAGACACTGAAGAAAGCCACCAGGACATTCGAGGATATATAGATAAATATAAAATGGGGCGTTTTTGACACATCCCATTTGGCATGCCCCCAAACCATAACCTCTCATGACAGCAGCCACCTGAATGGAGACCAGCATTATAGAGCTTGGACCAAGTTCAGTCAGCTCGCGGTATGGATAGAAAGACAGGTCCATAAAAGATAGCCCACTCAAGGTTAGCCAGAGGGGCAAGGGCAGAACTAAGCTGGAAGCCCTGTTTCCTGCTTCCCCATGATCTTTCCGCTTATCTGATGCCTCTGTCCTGGGCTTCTTTGAAAGAAGCATAAGCTGGACAGCTTTCAAAGTGTGACCCATGGAGTCAGGGGCCAAGTGGGGGAGGGCGCGGGACACCCCCTGCCCTCAAAGGAATGGCTCCCTTTCCATCTATTTTTATACCCATTGGGGCCCCACTTAAAGTTATTTCAGGGAAAAAAAAATCCATGACTAAAAAACGCTTGAAGATCCCCAGCCTAAAAAGAAATACAGTGGATCGTGGCAGTGATTACACAACCTTGTGAATATATTAAAAATCACTGAATCATATTTTTTACTATGGTAAATTTTATCTTTAAATTTATTTTGTTTATTATGTATTTATTTAAATTAAAAAAACCAAATAGCCCTTTATTCACACCAAGGGGGACATGAAATAAGAGGTGAGTTATACTTAGGTCAGAAGCCAAATAGGAATGGATTATAGCAAGGCTGACCCCCATGTCCTCTGTGCCTGCCCCCTCCCCGTCCTCCCCATTCCCCACTCCCCAGCCCCCGGGTGGCTCCTTACCGAATTGGTGCCGAGGATCTGCAGGTTGGGCTTCTCCGACTCCAGCAGCTTGGCCACCATCTTGAGGAAACTCTCCACGAAGAGGTTGATGCTCTGGCAATGGCAGGCCATGAGCAATTGGTCCAGTGCCTCCATGGCGATGCACACATACCTGGGGGAAGCAACAGCGTCACTGGGTCTCATGCCCGTTCCCCACTCATTGCATGACTGGGACAATCAGCATAGTGACCACCTGGCCAGCATCTGGGTAATGAGGCTCTTCCAATAGGCTGCCAGTGTCTGGACAGCCATTCCAACGAGTGTCCACTCCAGCCCAGCACCAAGAATCAGCAGGAACCAGCACTGGAAGGGAGCCTGGAGACCAGCTCTCCCCAGCTACTCATTCTACAGATGAAGAACATGAAGATAGATGGATAGATGGGTGTACCGTCTCATGTGTAGATACAAGCAGAAAGGATTGCTGCTTGGAAGAGCAAATTCTGAACCCAAACCCAGTGAGATCAAATAATTACTCGATCCAAGGTCAAGTATTTGTTGAGTACCCACAGGGGAAACACTCTGCCTTAGCACAGGGGTATAAGGAGGAAGAAGCCCGTCAACTCAAGGTGCCCAGAGTTGGACGGACAAGATAAAAACAGAGATATCTCCTGTAAAGGGAAGATAAGAAACACTACAAGAAAATCATGCAGGACACTCCACAGAGTTCCAAAGAAGGAGAGAGATGGCTCTAGTGGGGAGGAAGAGAAGAACTTCAGGAAGAACATTCATGAAGAATCTGAGATGGACCTGAGGACCAGTCAGCTGCAAAGGTTAAAGAATATAAAACCCGCAAGTATTGCATTTGAAGACTTCAGAAGTCCTAAGATCATCATACAATATTGTTGATGGTATTACCATAATTAGGTGACACTTACCATACCTACGGAGCATCTGTGCCTCGCAGAGGATGAGATACACACAGAAAAAAATTATTATTTTTTCTTAATGAAGATGATTCTGAGGCCCTAACTACTTATTCCTTCTACAGTCTAAAACCTGAGTGAAGGGGCGCCTGGGTGGTGCAGTCGTTAAGCGTCTGCCTTCGGCTCAGGGAGTGATCCCAGCGTTCTGGGATCAAGCCCCACATCGGGCTCCTCCGCTAGGAGCCTGCTTCTTCCTCTCCCACTCCCCCTGCTTGTGTTCCCTCTCTCGCTGGCTGTCTCTCTGTCAAATAAATAAATAAAAATAAAATCTTCAAAAAAAATAAAAAATAAAACCTGAGTGAATACCTCCAGAGACCAGAAATACGCAGCACCCAATGATGAACGTAATAGGTAAGTCAGCTCACCCCATTTCTTGACAACTAAATAAAAACTTCTTCATATTTCAAGCTAAACCCTAATAACTTTGTCCTTTAGTCACAATTCTGCTTTCAGGAGCGGTAGAAAACAGGGCTACACCTTCTACCCACCCAGCCTTCAACCACTTGAAAAGAGCAATCCCATTTTTCTTGCTCTTCTCTTCTCCATGCTAAAAATACTCAGTCCTTCCCAAACTAGCCTTCACAGGACAACCCCTGATGATCCTGGCTAGTGGTTGTCTTCTTCAATGCCTCTCTTGAATCCCAAGAAAAAATGTCATGAATCAAATTCCTACTGAGAATTGGAAGCGCGCGTCTGAGCCCAAACCCAACGTGTGTTCCACGGTGGCCGCACGAGCGAGTGGTCGGGTGCCGTGCATCATGAAGGGTACGTGCCCCACTTACAAGGCACTTGCACACTAAAGAAAACAGAGTAGGGACGCCTGGGTGGCTCAGTCGGTTGAGCGTCTGACTCTTGATTTCGGTTCAGGTCATGATCTCAGGGTCATGAGTTCAAGTCCTGCACTGGGCTCTGTGCTGGGCGGGCAGCCCGCTTAAGATTCTCTTTCCCTCTCCCTCTGCCCCTCACCCTGATCTCTCTTTCTAAAAAGAAAAAGAAAAAGAAAACAGAGTAGACATTCATTAGAAAAGGTTATTGTTTAAATTCTAATGAAGCAGCTGCTGCAAATCTTTCCAATATCATCCTAGTTAAAATCTTTGTAGTCTTCTTTAGGGAGTTAGGTTTCTGAGGCGGACTGCTAGACGTCTCCCCTGGAANNNNTCTTTCCCTCCTTCTCCCTCATAATTTGGAATTTTAGCTGAGTGTGTGGCCACTCACCGGGAGCAGTTCTCAGCCCCTCTCGCAGTTAGCTGAGGCCACGTGACTAACATGTTGCCCTTAATATGCGGGAAAGTGAGGTGAACAACGTCAGCGTCACTTGCTCAGAAGACAGGATTGACCTCCACGTCCTCTCCTCCCCTCTTCCTGAGCTAAGGAGTGGCAGCACCTAGAGTTCCAGGCATGGAAGTCCCCGGACGGCCCTCACGGTGCAGGGCCCACACCACCAGGCTGGATGGTTGCACGAGAGAGAGCAAAACCCCTTCGATATTGCTGGAGCCGCTGTATTTTTACACAAATAACACAGATACCTAATAATCAGGGTTAGGAGCGCTTCGGAAACCCAGTGGTGCAAATAAAAGTGAATCCTGAGCAAATCCGAAGCAAATCAGAGCACGACTTCATAGGAAGGCAAGGAAGAGCTGGAAGAGATTCCATCCTGTGACGGGGAGAGCATCACAAGAGTCCACGGACTCGTGAGTGGGTTCACGTGCCCGTTCCAGGGTGTCGATCCTTCTACTCGTTATGCCAAACCATGTGGACTAGAAGAGTCCTTCACGATACACAGAAATGCAGGACAGGTCAGGTGGGCAGAGAACTCCCAAACCTAACAGAGGTGCCAAGGAATCAGGTTAATGCCACCAAGTCAAAAGCAAATAGCAAAAGACCTGTCTTAAAGATTGTGGTAGAGCTGTCAGCGCGAGCTTTTAAAGTGTGAAAGCTGCCCGATGCTCGAAAGCCAGGTTCGTATGCCAGACATATAATAAAGGATGACTTTAAAGATTTGCTCTCCTTTATGCCTCAGTCCCAATCATACCCACCTTTGAAATGTAGGCAGATATTTTAAAACCCTTTGATTAGCAGTTGCTTATCTTCTTTTTTAAAAACAAAGTTTGGTTAAATAAAAAGAAATAGATAAAAAGTGTGACTACAGGGTGATTTCTGGAGGTGCGATGAGGCCACGAGACAAGGCTGCATGATCCCTCTTGGGGCAGCTGTTTGGTTTCAGACATTGTGTGTCCAAACCACCTCGCACAGGAGCCGGCTGTGCAAATCCTACCCTATAAAGCAACAGCAGTCATGGTGTCTCCTCAGGGCTCTTTTTTTTTTTTTTTTTTTAAGACATCAGATACCATTTCTTAGGTACCCTTCAGCTAACTTTTATACTAAGCAATCATAAGAAAACAGCCTCCCTACTCTGAAATTTTCCTGTCCATTTAAAAAAAATGTTTGGTGAACTGAGTCTGCTATTATTAAATTATTACTGAATATTATTAAGCACTATTAAATAGTCATCTCTGGGCATGTTTACAAATGGATCAGGTCATGCTCTTATCTACAGAATGTCTTTCAAATACAAAGGCAGCACTGGGTCTCTGAGCTCCTGGAGCAAACAGGAGCCCCCGGTCTCTGCTGGGGGTGGTGCTGGCCATTCCTGGCTCACGACAGCCTTGTCTTCAGAGGCTCTCACCATCCCAGTCCAGGAAACCTGCCATGTCTTACAGACAGTCCCCATGTGTTTCAGGTCGGCTGTGCTGGCCAGTGAAGCAGACTGAGTCATGTGTGGTTGGGGAAGCGGCCTGGCTGGGGCCCTTCCAAAGGAGACACACTTTCCTTGCAGACAAACTGGGCCACATTCGGGCAACCAAACACGGCGGGTGGGAAATGGGGGCAGGCAGAGTAGAATTCTCTTCTCTCGTGAGAATCTTCTCATCCCCAGCATCTTATGTATGAAGGGCTTCACCCTTAGTTCACAGAATTTAAATGAGGGAAAGGAAGAGGTGGGGTGGGGTTTGGCAAGAGAAGAAACTAGAAGGCTTCCCAAATTCCAGAGTTTAGATTGCTGCTTTTCCTTTTCCTGTAAAAAAATTCCCAGAAAATCCTAATAAGGAAAAACCATCCTTTGCTAATAAAACGACTGAATGAATAAAAAAATAAGATAAAAGGCAACTGGCTACGAACCAGGAGTGGAAATTCTGAGGGCAAGTGAAAATTATGGTAGAAGAGAAACTGAAAAGTCAAGAAGTTTAAGGCCTAGTTCTTTGAATACACTACTCATGTTGGGCCCCAGTACTAAGGATGGAAGGATTGCAATTACGAACTTGAAATTTTCCAAGTACCTTAGAAGACTGGAAGCTCTCTGCGTTGGTCCTACCTTCCCATAACCTTCCTGGATATGTCCCATAGTTGGGCCTATACACTCAGGGAGAATAGAGCATGGGCTTCTAGGATGATGACTGCTCAACAGGACCAGGACCAGGACCAGAAGGGTTGGTCTCAGCAGAAACCTGATCTGGGCTTGGTGTCCTGGAAGGAGTCCAGTGTAGTAATAGGTCTGGGACACTGAGCTGGCCTGAGTACTAGGAGCAGGGTGAGGCAGGAAGGAGCTGGTGAGGGCCAGCCCCCCACAGAACCTGAGGGGGAAGGGCAAGAGCAGTTACGGATGAGCAGCAGGCGACAACCAAGGGTCCTGGATGTACTTGAGAGCTTCCCAGCAAGTGAGGAAGGCAGAACCCAAGGAATCTGGGATAGAATAGCGTTCATGGGCAGCAGCTGACGCCGGGAGAGGACACCTGACAGGTGATAACAACAGGAACTCAGGGACAATGGCCAAGGCAGGAAGTGAGTTATAACATCTGAGGAAAACACACAGGGAATGATGCAAGACGTGTCTCCTGTTAAAGTCTAGAATAGCCAGCTGGTTCTGCTTGAACACTTTGAGCTCCGTCAAGAGGCCCCGAGCTCCAGGAAAGGAGGAGCAAGTGGATAGAGTCTGGGAACAGGGGCGCGTCGGAGAGGAGAGGCAAAGTCAGAGGTGAAGACCAGCAGGCAGGAGAGAGGGGACAGCTTTAGCAAGGCCAGTCACTGCCCAAGAATCACTCAAAGGCCCGTCACCTTGACAAAGAACCTCTTACTCTAGGCAGTTGGAACGTGCTTGGTCAGCCCCACTTCAGGACTGAAACTTCTGGGTTTTAGGAACTCAGCAGTAGGGGCTGACCTCAGCCGAGGGAGGGAAGGATGAACCCATCTTCTAGTAGGAATCTGTAATGTCTGTCTGAAGGGTCAGCGCTGTCCTCCAACCACGCTCAGGGTCCCTCTGGGAAATGTGTGTCGCTTAGGAGTTCCGCCAAATCAGCTCTGGGGCCACGCTCCTCAGGGAGTAGCCCGCCCTTCCTTGGCATGGGCGTCCCCACCCACCAGGGCTCCAGGCACTGGGGAAGCTGACAGAATCCAATCCAGCACTCTGTACGTGGTCAGAGTCCATGGTCACTGCCAACCGACTTTGAGTCTCATGACGCACTCTCAGTAACCCCCTTGCTCTCCAGTTTCTAGGGTGTTCTAGCAGTTGGGCTGAACTCAAAGGAAAATGTACAAAGAAGGAGAAAAATAGGAGGAAATCTCACTTTTTGCTGCTCTGCACGTCTCTGCCCATCATGGTTCACGTCAGTGAACAGTACCTCGAATTCACACCTTAGCCTCTCTCTGCCCACATCTGGTTATCATCCCTGATGTCAAACACAGATAAGGGCAGAGTTCACACACAACCGGAGTGGGGTGATAAGGCAGGGAGGCAGGGGGTAGAAGAGGATGGTTCTGCCACTGAGGCCAAGCCCCGAGGTTCACGTCCACATCGTTAAACCGTAAATACAGACCCCTGCATGATGACAGGGAGATGCAGCCCCTCAGACTGTCTGCATCGGATATTTTGCACTTCCAAAGCTGCCATCAGGAAGCTACAAATGACAAGGAAGATAATAATGATGTTATTATTATCAAGACGGGGCGGGCAAGGAGAGAGACTAGGAGATCAGATCTAACAGCTTTCTCTTCTCCAAATGTTTATGATTAAGGCTTCCAGTGAGGCCTTCAAGGCTTTAAATACTTAGATGCTGCAATGACTATTTTTAACAGAATGATACCAATTTTGAATTGCGGTTCTAAGGGCAGTGGAATGATTCTAATTGGCTCTGCTGGCTACAGGACATTTTTATCGAGAGAACCATCACTGCAGAGGGGCAGATAAAATTAGTATTAAATGTTTAACGTTATTGCTCACATATTAGTTTGAGGTTCAGTCTAGGATGAAGTCATTTTTACTTGCTCGAGCATGCTTTACAAGATGTCAAGGCGATTTATATCATCAGCACGTACAGTATATTTGCGCCCTTTTTATTGAGCGTGTAACCTAATTTTATTTTATAAAATGGTGATAGAAATGTATGGTTTCTGGTCTTGCTGTTACTCCTAGGGATAGCTTGATTTCAGATTCGAGAGTGGCTCCTGCAAAGGTTGGAGGTCTACACCGTATCAGCACAATGCAAACCTTTTCATTCCAGTGTACGTTCAGGCTTCCGGACCAGGAAGAAGGGAGCTCGGCAGGTGGTAGGGCTGACGGGCAGTGGCAGGGGCCCACGACGGGGGTCTGAGGGGAGAGAGCCCTGCCCCAGAGGCATGAGGCTCAGAGAGCCGGGGGGGACTGCCAGCCAGTCCGTCTGGAGTGGGTCTAAAGCAGGCATGGCAGGTGTGGTGGGCATGGCCAGGGGAGCCTGGTGAGTTAGGAGAGCCAGGTCTGTGTTCTGAAGATCATAGCTAGCAGTAGCCTTCTGGAAGGACCAGAACAGGAGAGACAGAGCAGCGAGAGAATGGCTAATGTTGCCCTAATCTGGAGTCTGTGGTAGGAGGAAGGAACAAACAGAGGAAGGTAGGGGATGGATGTATGGAGAAGAGAAGCAATGGGACTTCGGAACGATTGGCCTAGCTCTACCCCACCCTCCGTCCCATCAGCAATGCCACCAGGATGTCTTTGGGTTCTCTTGTAGTGAGCTTTGCTCCGAACTGGGCTGCGGGTAGGGCAGCAAACATAGCAGGTCCTGCTGCTCACTTTTCTTGTTGGTTAGTGACACATGCTCAATAGAGAATATTTAGGGAACACACAAAAAAGGTAGATAGGAAACAAAACAAAGCACACACACACACACACACACACACACACAAACCCATCCACACTGCTCAAAAAATGAGTACTCTTAACATTTATGGCATATTTGTTTTTACTATATTTTCTAGGCATTGAGATTCGTTGTTTATTTTTTAACTTGATTGTAAAACACTGTATATGTAATAACGTATTCTATTTTTCATTTACTTAAGGCATTTTCATTATTATGGGGAAAGCACATTTATAAACATCATTTCTATTGAACAGACAATATTTCACCAAGTGAGAAACATCATAATTCACTAAACTATTTTCCTCTTACTGGACATTAATTTCCACTATTTCATTATCATAAAAAACACCATAATGAACATCTCTGTGTGTAAAGCTAGTTTATATTTAAGATTGATTTCTTGGGATAGAAGAATAGAAATAGAATTTACTGGATCAAAGGGCATAAATGTTTTTGAAGACTTGACTTATATTTCAAAATTATAGTCTAAGAAGCTTCAATCGATTTGCACTTATTCTAGAAAAGTATGAAACCGCCCCTCGTGTTGCCATTCCTTGGTTAGTACTGGAAATACTTTTTTTTTTTTTTATCAGTGTGCTAATGAAGATGGTATCTTAGTATTTCAAGCCACATCTTTGATTATAACTTCATTGACTATTATTATTTTCCTTCCTCTTTGTGTGAGTTGGTTATTGGGGGCCCTGGCTTCACAGTTTTTAGTGACTCGGTTTCCCCATTCCAGCCCCACCTTTTGTTATATGTTACTAATACATGAGTTTGAATCCTTTGTCCTATTCTTTCAAAGTGCTTCTTTTAGTTGTTTAAATTTTGATGGCTTCTTTTTTAACATCAAAATATTTAAATTTTTAAATAGCTAAATCTATTGATCAATCATTTTCATTTAAGATATCTTTTCTTTACTAAACATAGCAAGTCCTTCCCTCTCAGAAGTTCGATAAATATTTCATTTAAGTGTATTTTTAATGGACAAATTACCCCTAACCTTGCCTTCTCACTAGAATGCAGATAGTTCCTCCCTGCTTTTTTAAAAAATATTTATTCGTTTTTTTTTTGTTTGTTTGTTTTAAATTAGAGAGAGAAGGGAGAGGGGCAGAGGGAGAGGGAGAAAGAGAATCCCAAGCAGCCTCCATGTCCAGCATGGAGCCTGACGTGGGGCTTGATCTCATGGACCCTTGATCTCATGATCTCATGATCATGACCTCAGCCGAAATCAAGAGTTGGACACTTAACCAACTGAGCCACCCAGGCGCCCCCCCTTCCCTGCTTTTTAAGACTGTAAGTTGCTTGGTTTGATGAGAATAATGGCAGATTCTAGATTAGACAAAGTTTTCAAGGCCCCAGACTGTGGGTGAGGGCTTCTGGATAGAGACACAACGGGAAAATGGTTGCTAACAGAGGTGCTCCTAGGAAGCCAACATCCCCTTCTTCCCGCAACTTGGCAACAGCATCAAATTTTACCCGCCATTGGAAGGACACATGCACCCCTCCCTCAGGCCCAGTCCCCCTTTTCCCAGTCTGTTCAATGACAAAGTCTACTATCATTTTCATAAAAGGACCCTATGTTTCCCTTAAAAATATAATATCATTTCTGAAAGTATCTCTCTTACTTTCTCACACTCTTACCCATATCGATGACGACCCACATCACGGATGAGCCTCTCGGAGAGGTAGGCGCCAATTCGATCCAGCTTCTCTGGAGCTGAGAGGGCATAGAAGGTCAGCTTCTCCATGTTGGTCTTCACCAGGCCATCCTGTGAAAGACAGGCCATCATGTCTCACCGTGACCATTCTAAGGCTAGAAGGGTTCAATTCTCAAGGTAAATAATATGTCAATCTAATCATCATTTTGCAGAGTGCCATTATGTATGTGACAAACTCCCCATGTGGGGTCAGGGATACAGAGATGATTAAAACATGGTTCCTGCCTCCCAGGAACTCGTAACTTAGCCCAGAGTGTGCCAGCTATAAATTAGAATCGTTGTATAAATGTATACATTATACATGTATGTATGTGGGTACATGCATATATGTACATATACACAAATGTATATATATGCACATGTATATAGGTGTGTATACGTGTGTGTGTGTGTGTGTGTGTGTGTGTGTGAGACAAGGCTTCATTGAAAGCAGCTCAGAATTAAAATGTGCCGGATACCCAGCACCAAAACATGAGCAAGAAGAGAAGGCAGCTCAGCAGCAATTAGGGAATTCTCCAGAGGACGCTGGAAATGTGGACCTTCAACTGTCCATCAAGAAGATGTCATTGATTTGCAGAGAGCAAGCCAAGAATATCACTCCTGACATTTCCAAAACCACACAACCCGTAAAGCAGCCTGAGTGGGGAGTGGCGGCCGGGAAGCCGAGAAGCCAGGCCTCCTGTGTGCACAGACCTGGACACCTGGCAGATGCCGGCGGAGCCCCAAAGACACGGGCTCCCGAGCCAAAACCCGAGACGGGAAGTGCTCACACGAAACAGCAGGGAAAGAGGACCCTCAAGAGAGTTAGCAGCTCAAGGAACCATCGCACAGAGAGACAGGAGTGAGAAAGATGTCTCAGTGGTACAGCAAAGGCCCAAAGTGTGCCAGAACCGACTTCCCGAGCCCTCTGCAGATCCTGACTTCAGACGATCCAAGTCTCCACAGCCTGGAGGCCCCCGGAGGCCCCCGGCGGCCTCGCTGTACTGACCAGAGTCTGAGCAGCCCGCGGGTGAGGAGTGCGGGAGACCCGCCTTCCCCTCGCAGCCCTGGACGGGTGAGACGGGGGAGGTGATGCCGGGCGGAGGTGTGACCCACCTCGGGATCCTCGGGGAAGATGTTGTCAACCAGCCTTTTGTACCTGGGGCGTAGAGCACCGCAGCAGCCACACACACCTGCAACGGCAAGAAGAAAAACCCGTTGAGTGTGGCCTCCCACGCAAGCTGGGGGACCTGGGAACCACACCATGGCGGCTTGTGAGGAACCCGACCCAGGCCGGGAAGCAGAAGGATCCCTCCCCTCCAGTGTCAGGGGCCCAGGGGTGGCCCTCTCCCACAACGTGCCTGCATTCCACACCTTTGCCCTGGGGGGTCAAGCACAGTGGCGTGTGTGAGCATGACGCCAGGCCTTGGAGGGGCACTTTCGGGGTGGGAGCTCACCTAGAGGTCAGGTGCTACCCCTGGACACACACACGCGCACACACACACACTCAGGGGCAGGACTATAAACCTGTCTCTTGCAGCCCAAGAGCTTCCCCCGCGTCCTGGGAAGATGGACACAGCTTGAGGAAAATTTGTTCCTCCTATCCCACCCCCCACTGATACCCCACTTCTTTTATTCTCCCTCTTCAATCTCCTCTACCATCCCGTCTCCTGGGGCCATTTCCATTACAGAATGTTATGTGAAACGATGATAAATTAACATTACCATTAATTATTAACATTTGAAAATGCATCTTTAATGCAGTGTGATGGTGGTGTTTCAGGGTGGGGCAGGCCCCTAGGGGGCCAGCCAGGCCGTGCGTGGTCCCCGGTGCCAGCCCTCCCACCCCACAAAGTGTCCACTGGCCTGTGGCAAAGCGAGAGACCAAGAACAATGTGGTACATTTTTAGAAAGCTGAATCTATTCCACGTAGAAGGCCGTCTGACATGACCTCTTTCTTTGTCTTTGGGTGCTGTGAAATGATGGTGTTAGGAAATCAGCGGTAACAGAACAAACCTCGGGAAAAGAAAAAGCTGACTCTTGTAGGTCCCACCATAAAAACTGTCAGTGGACAAAGGACACGGAACCGTCTGGGATCCAAGTCTGTTCCACCTTCCTTCCACCCCAGGGGTCTCTCCTTCCTCTTCCCAGCCACACCACCCCCTGCCCTGTGGGCGGGGAGTGGGCATCATGGGAGGGGCCAAGGGGAGGGCAGCGAAGGGCCTGGGAAAGTCCACCCCCCAAAATAATTGCTCCCTCATTCTCCCAATTAATGCTTAATTTTGCTTGTATAAACTCTCCAGTTGAAATGCAAATGCACATGGAAGGATCAGGCCTACGGGTCATTCGGAAAAGAATGAATTACTTCAGTGGGAATTACTTGAACCACACAAAGAGCTTTACAGCTGCGGAGAAAGGCAGCTCTCTGGGAATTTTGATTGGGAGGGGGTGCAGGGAGGCAGTGCCAGGAGGAGGAAGGAGCAGTGATTTGGGCCCCGGGGTGACTCCGGTACAAGGGAACAGGTGCTCTCTTGAAGAAGGCAAGGGGCAAGCCAAAGGAGGACGGGATGTCAGGTAACTGACCCATGCCCCCCTCGCCCATCTCACAGGCGTTGGTGCGCCCCAGCCTCCCACTTGCCCATGCACGAGGGCAGCAGAACGGCTCCGCGGCTGCTGCACCAGGCCCTCCAGGGGCAGTCTCGCTGGGTTGGCCTGGCATCTCCTCATCTCTCTGCCCACGCCTGGGAGGGGTGTTCCAGCTCTGGATTCCAGCCAGGGCTATTTTTCCTGACGGAACAGCTCCCAGGGGTGGCGTTCTCTGTCTCCGGCCTCCAAGCCTGGGATTTAAATCCATCCTCCTTCCCCCTTCGGCCATCCTGCCCTCTGCTCAGTGCAGCCATCAGCACGCTTCTTTCCAAGATGCCCACGGGACATGCCCTACACTCTCCCGGCAGCCTCCTTCGTCACTGTCCCCAGACCAGGAGCACTGGCCGTTTGTGTTTTAAAGGAGTGAGGAAAGAGCATCACGGAGAAGCTGGGACTGCAAAGTCCCCATGCCAGTCCCTTCCTCGAACATTTCTGAGAGGCCTAGGAGGCAGGGCCTGCACGAGACAGAGGCCAAGTTCATGGTTGTTAGAAACTCAGACTTGTCGAGAAAGCACAAGCCCATTTTGGGTACTCAGGGCAGAAAGCCCTGTGCAGGGCCACCAAGGGGGCTGAGGGCTCTTGGTGCTACCAGTGGGACCAGGAGCCACTTCCCAGGGGCAGCAGGCCTGGCTGTATCTCGGTCTAGGGACGCTGGCTCAGTTTCTTCCCAGTAGAAACCAGACAGCCTGTTGGTCTCCTGCTCTCTTGTCTCGAGAAGAGTGTGCTTCATGCCCCCCCTTCTGCTCCAGTGCCTCTTTCTCTAACTCACAGGCCTCTTCCTGGAACATGCCTCTCCCAGCACAGAGGCGGGAGGAGCCCATGCCGGTGAGAACCAGTCACATTCAAGGCCCCAGGGCACTGTCCCACCAGACAGGGAGAGGTAAGAAGGCCAAAAGAACAAGACAGGAGAGCAGGTTCCCCCCCCCCCATCAGCAAACCTGCCATTGCTTTTGGGGGGCTTCCTGACTTCCGTCCTGGTGCTTTTTCCTAGTCTGTTCTTCCTTTCCAACCTCCTCAGACCCCTTGAGGGCTCAAGAGGCAGGTGGTCAACAGCACGGCTTTCATTTCTTTCTTAAAATTTCATTTATTTATTTATTTATTTATTTGAGAGAGAGAGAGCTGTGGGGCTCCATTCCAGGACCTTGAGACCATGATCTGAGCCGAAGGCAGACACTTAACCAACTGAGCCACCCAGGCACCCCACAGCATGGCTTCTAGCTAAATCCCAGCACTGCCGCTTCCTTGAGCACATAACATCACTGTGTTCGTGAGTGTCCTGGGCTCATGGCACAAGGCTGTTGTGAGGTCAAAGTGAGCTGCTGGTGGCAAAGCCCTTGCAGTAGGGCTGGGCCTGGTAGCTCCCAGTGAAGGGTCACTAGGACTGTCCTCCCCTTGCATTTCCCAGGCCCGGAGCAGCCGAGCCCTTCCCTGGCTGCCAGCTGCTCTGCAGCGGCTCGTACACCTTGGTGGGGCTCTCCCCACTGACCACTTGCTCAGCGACAGCAACCGAGGCCGGTGCACATCCAAAGGCCTGAGCAGTGAGACTCAAGGCACGCTCCTTCAGATCAAACCTCATTGACCTGTGGGTCTGAGACATGTACCGCTTGCCCGAGGCAGCTCGAGGCACTTGCAAATCACTATGCCTTGACCTCCACCTCCAGTGCTTGCCCAGCACCTTCCCGCAGCCAGGGTCCCCAAACCGTCTTGCCTCTGCAAACCCCAATGCCAATGTGACACGCCAGGCACTCTCACAACAGAGCAGAGTCAGATGCTGACGAGATAAAGCAAGAGTGTTGCTGGAGACACTCCCTGGGACTGGCGCTCGGGAGGACAGTCACTGGCATAGCAGTGGTCGTGTGTTGAGACAGCGAAACAGAAGGGTCCCCACGAGAGGAAAAGCTGGGTTTTTTTCCTTTGCTTCTTTTGGGGCTTCTATTCTTGCTAGGACCTGCTCCCCCACTCCACCTCAGACATGCCTTGTGATGCAAGCATCATATGTCCTCCTTGTAAGGGACAAGAAGCTCATGGATTTCTCTAAAATAGATAACATCTAAGGAAGGACCAGCTGACAATGACCAGGGGAAGCTATCATCTACATATTCCAGATCCCCTGGCTCCAAGGAATAACACCTGGGTCCTCGTCTTTGTTCTAACCAGTTCCTGGATGCCTGAGAGGCAGGTACACCAGACCACTGTCCTCAATAAAAACCCACAGATCCCAAAGAAAGACAGACTCCCACTCCTTTCTTTTCCAAGTCTCCTGGATGGTCTGTCTGTGTCTGCTCTCACTCTCTCTCTCTTCAATAAACTCTTTCACCTCCTGCTGGCTCATCCCAGCTTGCCAGCCTCACTGTGGCAGAAGTGAGGGTGAACTTCAATGACCTGATGAGTCCATGGGGAGAGAGGGGGGCTCTGGAGAACAGAGCTGCATCCCCCAAACCATGCTCTGTGGAACACTGGTTTTGAGACGCTAACAAGCACTCCTCAGGACAAGAGTCTAAGGACAAGTAAATGTAAGAAAGTGGGAATGCCAAATGTCCCGATTTCAGATTCACAGTACAAATTAGCATATTAAAGCCTCTGGAAGTCATAAGGTAAAGGAATCCGTTGCAATTTGCTCAAACCAACATTTCCTCATTTTTTTGAAATTACAAATATCGCCATGATGAATACTTTTAACATTCTTTTTCCAAGGCGTATGCACTGCCTACCAAAATGGGATAGACAGGTATACAATGCTATAAGTCTAGTATATTGGAAACAGTGCTAATTTTGGAGTCTGAAAAGTACTGGGTTCAAGTCCTGGTTCTGTCGCTTTGAACTCCAGGTTCAAGTCGTGGTTCTGCCATTTTATCTTTGAGAACGTTTCTTCATCAAGACAATAAGAGGAAAAGATTTTCCCCAAGCTACAATGCTGTGACTGCTGTCCCAGAATTTGCCACAGATTCCAGAAAGGAAGAGATCGGCTAGAGTTCTGATGGTCAGGGCAGGGCTTCTCAGAACAGAAGGGACAAGATGTGGGGTAGGATTCACACAGGTGAGCAACACAGTGGGCGCTTTCTTCTTCCTGTGCCTGGCACAGTGCTAAACCCTGTACTGGTGTTAACTTGAGAAATCTTTACAACAACCCCACCGGGTGGTCCTATTTTATCATCATTTTATAGATGGGGAGACTGAGGCATCAAAAGGTTAAGTTACCTGCCTAGAGTGGCACAGCTGCTAAGTAGCAGGCCAGGATTTGGACCCCAAAATCCAGGGGCCATGAGGTTAACTATGATACGAGGGAGGGGAGGGGTTGGCACTGTCATGGAGCTGGGAAAGCCAAGGGCTTGTATGGAAAGAGAAGAACCATCTTGAAGGGAATCGAAATATCAACACAGTGGGCACTTTCTTCTTCCTGTGCCTGGCACAGTGCTAAACCTGTACTGGTTTTAACTTGAGAAATCTTTACAACAACCCCACCGGGTGGTCCTATTTTATCATCATTTTATAGATGGGGAGACTGAGGCATCAAAACGTTAAGTTACCTGCCTAGAGTGGCACAGCTGCTAAGTAGCAGGCCAGGATTTGGACCCCAAAATCCAGGGGCCATGAGGTTAACTATTATACGAGGGAGGGGAGGGGTTGGCACTGTCATGGAGCTGGGAAAGCCAAGGGCTTGTATGGAAAGAGAAGAACCATCTTGAAGGGAATCGAAATATGCCACCTCAAAATATGGCTCTTTGACATAAACATTATTTTGAACTGAAGGCAATTAAAACCTCCCCCTCTCTGGAAAGGTAGAAATGCAGAGAGTCACCAGAGGAATGTGCAAACAAACTTTATTAGGCTAACCCATATCTGCCTAGTTACTTCTTCACCGTCTACTACCCGTAGTCCGAACCCCTTTGTCTTGTCAATTCTTCACAAGTTTCTTGTGTCTTTGCCTAAAAGGTATGAAAACTCCCTGCTCTGGTCTCGTCTTCAGGTCTCCTTCTCTTGTAAAGGCGCCCAAGTTCCTGTAAAACTTCAAATCCGTGTGCGTGTGTCCCGCTAATCTTTGTCAGTTTCATTTTCAGACCCAGCCCTAAGAGGGTCAAGGAACACTTTTTTCTCCTCTAACATCTCGAACCGTAAAGGGCCCAGGAGTCACCTGGGGAATCTACTAAAACGTAGATTCTGGTTCAGCCCGCAGGGATGGGGCCTGAACCCCTGCGTCCCCACCATGCTCGCAGGTGCTGCCACCACCCCTGGTCTGGGGACCGCACTGGGGGTGCCAGGCTCCCGAGCACAGTGGTTAAACATTTGGGCTCAGGGGGCAGACGGGCTTGGGCTGAAATCCCAGCTCTTCCCATTTCTGACTGTTTGACTTGAATAACTTACTTAGCCTAGAGCCGTGTTTCCTCGATGGAAAATGAAGGTGGCATGACTCCTTGGGGCGGGGGCGTGGGTGCAGATTAAGTGATACTGTTCTCCCTCCTCTCTCTCCCTCAGCTCCCTTGAAGGAAAGCACAGGCGGCCAGGCTGGGCCAGACTGAGGACAGCTTCGAGCAACAGGCCGGACAGGTTAGGTGTTGCCACAGTTACCAGGGAGCCCTGGGAGTCTCGTGAGCAGGGGTGACAGAGACCATGAACCTGGGGGTGGCTGGACCTGAGACGGACTCAGAGGTTGAAGGCAGAGATAAGTGAGTGAATCGCCCCGGGGCAGGAGTAAATGCCTGAAGTGAGGGATGCTGTCCGGATGGGAGAGGAAGGGGCAGAATTCGAAGACTGGAGTGGTTCTGTGGGGAGAAAAGGAGGATGCTACCAAGTAGCACTGGGAGCTTTCCAGTACAACGATGGGAGAATAGGGGAAGACAGGGGTGGCTGGGGCCAGGGGAGTGGGGACAGAGAGGAAGGGGCAGAATTCGAAGACTGGAGTGGTTCTGTGGGGAGGATGCTACCAAGTAGGACTGGGAGCTTTCCAGTACAACCAAGTAGGACTGGGAGCTTTCCAGTACAACGATGGGAGAATAGGGGAAGACAGGGGTGGCTGGGGCCAGGGGAGTGGGGACATCAGGTGGGGTTGTCCAGCAGGTACTCAGCGAGGAAGGAGAGTGCTTGTGAGGGAGACCAAGGCTGGAGCTCTGAGGGTCGTCGGCCAGGACATGACCGACTACCAATGCTATGACACAGGATCTGATTGCTCAGGGCAAATGGGCAGGGGAGCAAAAGTCAGAGCCCCCTTGTCCCCTCCTTCTGCCACTTTCTTCCTGTTTTCCCCTCCACTGCTTTTCTGTAAAGCATTTCACCTTTTCCTCATTTCTCTCCCCTTCCCTAAGGCCCTCCAACTAAGGCATTTGAGGCCTTCAGGCTGCTTACATTGGTCCTAGAAACATGCCCTTATTAGCACCCTGCTAAAAATCAAAATTCCCTGTCTCAGTGATCTGATTATCTAATTCACAAGATGCTAGTAGCTGATAAACAGTCTTCCAGAGGGCATATACTTCTTAAAAAAAAAAAAAATTTTCTAAAGTAAAACAAAATAATCTCTAACAGTAGAATCTGGAAGGCATGGGGCAGAGGTAGGGTGTTTATATGACGGAAACCAGTATACAAGTGTCCGTAAACTGATCTGCTGTGTTGGACTCTGGAGTTTTTAGTTTGTTTTTTAACCCTTTACATACCCAGTTTTAAGGAAAATTAGCTAGAGAAGCAAAATAAATAGGCCTGTTCTTTTGGAGCGGAGAGGAAGAATAGAAAAAGTTAGTCGTTTTTTGTTTGTTTTTAAGCATGTACCACAGGGTGACTTTCAGGAGAGGATGGGGTGGACAACTACAAAGTCATATAGCTGACCTTATCCTGATTGGAGGAAAGAAACACAAGAATGAATCACTGAGGAAAATAAACCTGACTCGATTATTTATTATCTTATCTGCTCCCGGTTAGAAAGGGACTAGTCACATAACTAGAGAGATTTTTTGGAATCTCAGCCAGAGGGCAGAAAGCCTTGAGCAGCACTCTGCACTTCCTGGTAAGTAATCAGAGACGAAAGCAGAAGATAAAAACCTCCTCTCTGATAAGGGAGATGTCTGGCAAGGCTTGGTCAGGACCCCTGACCCCTGGTGCCAAAGCAGCTCAGGAGATGATAGGAACCCACAGGCACCACTAGAAAGCTTCCAACCAGGAGAAGGTGTATTCAAAGTAGCCACATCCCGACCAGGGGGAAAAAAACCCCAAAGAGCAGAAGGCATTTAAAAGAATTTGAAAACAGTTCATTGCTACGAGAGATTCATTGATACTGTTTCATGTATTTCTTTAATCCTGCTACTGATGGTACTTATTCCTAATGGGAGTACATAGAATTAGGTGGAGTTTAACTCACAGCCATGTGCCTGTCAAAGAACCTTTTAAATTCTGAGCCATTTTATTTCTAAGGCAGAAGTACTCTCCCCCAGGGCTCTCTCTTACTCTCTGGGGACTGTGTCTAACAGATCCAACCACACGATGCTAAAAGTAAATTTATTAAGGATCGTTCTCCATCACCAGGACCTGTCCTGTCTAATATTTTTATACCTGTTTTTTTTAAAGACTTTATTTATATATTTATTAGAGAGAATGAGCCCTCACGAGGAGAGGTAGAAGGGGAGGGAAAAGGAGAATCTTTTTTTTTATTTAAAAAACATTTTTAAATTAACATATAATATTACTTGTTTCAGGCGTACAGGTCTGTGATTCATCAGTCTTATATAATACCCAGTGCTCATTACATCACATACCCTCCCCAACATCCATCACCCAGGAACCCTCCCCCTTACTCCCTCCCCTCCAGCAACCCTCAGATTGTTTCCTAAGATGAAGAGTCTCTTACAGTTTGTCTCCCTTTCTGGTTTCGTCTAAGAGGGAGAGAATCTTAAGCAGACTCCTTGGTTGAGCACAGAGCCCCACGTGGGGCTCGATCTCATGACCCTGAGATCATGACCTGAGCCGAAACCAAGAGTCGGCACTTAACCGAAGGAGCCACCCAGGCGCCCCATACCTATTTTAAGAAAGTGAGGGAAAAGTGATACAGCCAACTTGACTAGCTTGTAGCTGGGCTGGTTACTGAAAAATCGCACCAGTAGGTATTAACAGTGTATAATGGCAGGATTTCAGTGGCCTTCTTGGACTTGAAAACTCTTCAGAATGTTTACATCAGCCTCAGCGGCCCCCTGCCCCTCTTGCTATTTCCCTATGGCTGGAACATTCTTCCTATTTCCTCTGGGCTCCCCCACTTTTTTCCCTAAGGTTTCTGCCCAAAATATCACCTAACTGGTAGGAACTTCCCTGACCCCCATTCTCCTTAATTTTCTATCCCTGACTTATTTCTCTTCACAACACTTTTTTTTTTTAACCAATTGACACACTTCATATGTGTCTACACTCGGGCTCCCCCACTTGCAGGTGAGTACCCCGAGAGCAAGAGCCTTGCCTGTTTGTCCCTGCTGAAGCCCAGAGTCTGGACAGGGTCTAGCCTTTGGGGAAGTGGGTCAATGGTTATACATATTTGCTGAATGAAGACTGAGCGTGTGACTGGGCAGAGAAGGAATCACGACTTTCAAGGTCAGTAAGGGGACAATAAAGGAACAGAGGTCTAGGAAGGCCTCGGGGAAATGTGCCCATTGCAGAAGCCCTGACTCTGGCCCATCTTCTGGGGTCACCACCCTCTGTACCTCACTGGAGCCAAGCTCCCTCCAGGTGAGCAGGGGTGGGGTGGGAGGGGTGCTTTGGACGGTGGGTGGCCTGGGGCCAGGGTTCCTTCTGCCCTGCCCCTGCCGCACACTGGCCCCTGCCTGCCAGCTCCTGCGGCCCTGACTGCTCATCAGAATTACCCCTGAGTCTCAGGAGGGGCCCGAGGTGTTCCTCTGGATTCTGGTGCGCGGGCAGGGGGAGAAGCACTGGCATGTGGTGGCAGATCTCACAGCTGCTGGCAGGCTCTGGGGACTCTGGACCTCTCACCTTGTCTGCCAGCAGCATCGGCGTCCCTGCGACTCCTACTCTGCAGCCCTGTTTCTTTCTCCTTTGCCCACTTGCCCGATGCTGTTTCCTGCACTGATCTGTCCCCTTGATAGGAGCCACCCCCTAACCAGGGCAATGGGTGGTCTGAAGCAAACAAACAGAAAATCTCAAACAACATAAACACATCATTCTTTTCAACACCTAGGGCCCTGGCTCCAAATTCCCCATTAACACATCCTCTGTCAGATGCCCTGAGATACAAGGTTCATTCCTTTGGAGTCCTCCCTGCCCTTCATCACTGCCCCAGCTTCTCAGGTGCTGATCTTTACTACCTAAAGAAAACACCAGGGTTCACCACCTCCTCCAGCCTTAGCATCACACGACGAATATTTACTATATACTCATAACAACCCAGCAAGGTATGCACCGTTATTCTCATTTTACAGCGAAAGAAGCAGGATCAGCGGGGGGTGCCCTACCTCAGGCCACACAGCATGTGACTTTCTGCCATGAGGTTCCTCGAATTCTCCCATCACTTGCCCAAAAATAACCTCAGCGACTCCTCAGGTTTATCCCGTGCTTTCCTTGGCCACAGCCACTGTGCTAGGACGCCTGCCGGACACCTGATCTCCAGTCCTTGTCACCGCCCCTTGGCCAGTCTCCTGGCTTCAAGTCATTCTATGTGCAGTTTTGAGGCAAATCTTTGTTTGATTTAGTGCTTCACAGCCAAGCAGTTAGTGTGGCTAACTCATTAAATGTCAACCCTTCGACTTAGTATTCAACATGGGGTGGCCCATCAAGGTGGTGGTGGTGGGGGTGTCTTCATGTCCTTCCCTCGCCGTAGGGGGCCTCTTGCCCATGCTCTCCTCCTGGGACTGCTGGCCCAGAAGCCAGAGGCCACATCAGCTGGGACAAGAGAGGGAGGTGTGAAGAGCAGCAGATGGGCAGGCCCTTAGTTACAGAGAGCCCTGCACCTGCCGATGACAGGGTGTTAGGGTGGCAAGGACCGTGCAGAACCTGTGGATGGTGAAGGGGCAGGGGCATCAGAACCTCGGACCTGAGGTCTTGAAATCATTATGTTGGGTGGATCCTGGCACCTGCTGGATCTTCCTTGAAAGACCTCCATTAATAACAGTCCCGGCACTAGGCGTCACCTTCCGCTCTCCAGCTGTATTCCTGTACTGTCTCACACGCTCTTGCTCGGTCTAAGTGATTTCAGTGACTCATATTTTCTTCCCCCCAGATACACTGTAAATTCCCCAGGTCTCTTTCCTCTGACCTCAGTACAGTATCCTGAGCCCAGCAGGACTGGAGGAAAGCTGGTATGACGTGGGATGCCTTTGATCAGCGTGAGACCCGGCGAAGTCACCTCCTCTCCTGGCCCTTAGTTTCCTTTTTATAAACATCAACTGCATTATCCCCATTCACCAAGAGCAATGCCTTTTTGCTCAAAATAGTTCATATTTATTTTCTTAGCTTTACAGTCCTCTTGTAAAGGCAAGGCCTGGACTTGGTCATCCTTACCAAAGCAAACTAATTCTATTTGAGCAATTTACAATGAAATTTAGCCCAGGGCTGATAGCACAGACACCCCCTCCAGATGAATTGGAGGAAGCACAACAAAGTTTGGAGAGCAAGGGGCGTCTGACTCAAGTGGCTCCGGAGGGGACCCGGCCTGGGTCCAGCTGATGCTAACTGATCCAGCACAATGCACAGTACTTGCTGGGTAGGGTGGGGAAGAGGAGGAATTTAAAATATATAGTTTCTGCCATCAAGGAACTTACTCTCTAGTTGGGACTGACACATATTTAAAGTTGATGATGCATCACAATGAGACAAAGGTGTCCATAAGCCTGAAGAAATCTCTAGGACTTCAGTGAGTCCAGGAAGGCTTCCTGGAAGAGGGAAGACCTGAGCTGGATCTCTAGGGCTGGAGAGAGCTGGTAAGTGCAGGTGAATCCACAGAAGGAAAAAACAACAAGTCTTCAAAGGGAGAAAAATTGAAGAAAACCGAAAAGATTCCATCTTCCCTTTTCCGTTCTTTCTCGTTTCTAATTTTAAAAGGACTCCATGCTCACGTGTATACATTTGTAAAATAGGAAGAAATAAAAATGAATGTAAATATCACATAATCACACTATTTGTGATTAACTATTAAAATTTTAGCGCATTTGTGGTAAGTATTCATGTGGCTAGAAGATTCCCAGACAGCACAGAGATAATGGAGCCTTTCCATCATCACAGAAAGTTCTATTAGGCAGCACTACACTAGAATATTTTTGTACTGCCTTTTCTCAGATCAGTTCATCTGTGTTAGAGAATGTGGATATCTTAATTTGATGGGTCATAATGTTCCACGAAAATTCTTGAATGTACAATTGTATGTTCTTTTTATTTTTCACAAGTAATTGTTGCTCTGCTCATTTCTTTTTCAATTTCCCATAAAGTTTGTTGTTTCCAAAAAAAAAAATTAGTGTATTTGTTTCCGTGTTTGTGCGTATTTTTAAATATAAGCATAAAATTGGGATCAAACAGTATAGTGTTAAATCCTTTCTTCTTTTTGTACTGTATCTACCTTCCCACTCAGTATTTTCCAGAACCTCATTTTCATAGCTACTCACCACTCCACCTTTTGACCAGACTTTGATTTATTTAATCATTTCTCCCAGTCGTTTCTAATTTTTCATTATCCTGAATGATGCGGCAATTTGCCCTTGATAATTAAAGCCAGGAACCATGCAGGGAGAGCCTGATTTGATTTATTGGGGATCAGGAAATCAAATGGTGACCTGTGGCTGCCAGACTTGTGGCCCAGTACAGGGGGCGCCTGAAGGGTCCAGCACCTGTCTCTCGCTGTCCAGGAAGATTCGGGAGCAAAGAGACCATGAAGATGTGCTAATGAAAATGAGCTTGAGGAAGGAGGCAGGGTCCAAGTTTCCAGACATATTTTATTGGGAATGGAATTAAATAGCAAATGAATTGTCCCTGGGGAGACAGTTTGGACCAAACCATGTCTGACAAACCAGTAGCTGTCAGCAGCCTGACCTTTCTGAGCCCCCCACGTTTCCAACATGCTCACTGCTTTCCGGCCAATCTTGGTTAATCTGATTGCCACCTTAATTGAGGTTGGGGATGAAAAAAAAAAAGAAATGTGTCCAGTTGATTTCGTGTCAAGGCTTCCATTCTTTACTAACTGTAAGCTCCCCTGGGCTTTGGTATTGCTCTTCCATTAGTGAGAAATTCATTAAAATAACAGACTGTGGGGCGCCTGGGTGACTCAGTCGGTTGAGTGTCAGACTCTTGGTTTGGCTCAGGTCATGATCTCAGGGTCGTGAGATCAAGCCCCCAGGTCAGGCTCTGTGCTGGGCGTGGAGCATGCTTAAGATTCTCTCTCTCCCTCTGCCCTTCTTCCCCCCACAACCCCACAGCTCACACTCTCTCCATCTCTCTCTCTAAAAAAAATAATACTAATAAGTAAAAATAAACAGAATGCTTTTCTATTCTTTGTCTCTTTGAGCACTGACAGTAGGAAAAATTTATCCCAACTATTTTCAGGAGCCAGACAGCCTGCAGTCTGACCCCAGTTCCAGGTCTCACCAGCTGTGCACACTTAGGCAAGGTATTCAAGCTCTCTGTGCCTCCAGCAACCCATCTGCAAGAAATGGGCAAAACAGAACCACTTCTGTGAAGTCTTCCTAGCATATAATAAGCAGTTAGATACTATTAACTATTATCATCATTAATATTAATCTAATAATAACTATTAAAATCTCTTTCCCAGCTTAGGAGAGAGAAGGCAAGACAGAATAAAATGGAATTTCAGAGCAAAATGACCCTGACAGTCTCTTGGTTTTATTTTATACTTGGAGCATGAAGTAAAACACAGACAAGTGTTTAGAGATTTAAATCCAAATCTAGGTAGAGACACATCAGCTCTCGGATACCCAAGGACAAAGCTCCACTGAGCAGCTGCTACCATGTTTCGAGCCTGTCTGGACCAGGTGCTATGCTGTGTCTCACTTGCATTTGTCTGTTTCATCTTTACAGAAAAGTCTATGAGGTTGATGTAATCATCCTTGTTTTAAAGACGGCACCATCCCCAGGCTCATCCAATACGGTGACTTGTTGAAATCAACGCATGGAGGTCTGCCCTCAGATACCCTTAAATCCCTGATAGGCAAAAATAGAAATAAAAATATATTCGACAGGAACATGGAACATATAATCAGGATCATACTAATTAAATGTTGCACATACACAGAGCAGGACTGCAGAGGCAACAAGAGATGGGATGGAAAAGTAATTTTGAGAGGAGACCAAATTTGAACACTATTTAAAAGAGAAGGATTCCACTGAATTGTGAGAAAAAGAGGGCTTTCCATGTATCGGTGGGGTAGAAAGGACACACTGGCATTTCCTGAGCGCCGATGATATCACGTGCGTAGGTCAAGCACTTCATACTTGAACAAGAATCCCATGAGGTTAGTATTGTCACTTTCCGGAGGAGCAAACCAGAGCTCAGAGAGGTTAATGAATTTGACCAAGACCACACAGGGAGCAAGGAACAGAGTCAGGAACAGAGCAAGAGAGGCCCTCTAACTTCAAAGCATGGATGTGTATAAAGATTTGAAGTGAAAGTAAAGATGTCAGGCAAGTGTATGAAGAAAATGTGCCCAGGTAGAAGAAGATGATTTTCAAGGTGGATTATTTTTTTAAGTTATAGGTAACTCACGATGAAATCTGAACTAGCTCTGTGGATGGTGCCAATGTCCGTTTCCTGGTATTGATGCTCAACGATAGTTATGCAAGAAGCAAACACTGGGGGTGGTGGGGGACGGGTTTCCCAGTGCATTTCTTTGCAACGACCTGTGAATACATTTTTCAAAATAAGAAGTTTTTTAAAAGTTGGCATGTAATAACAAAGACAAAGGCACTTGCTTTGAGCGGAGGTGGTAATACGCAGAGGACCTTGACACAGGACTCTGATCTGCTCCCAGGGGCACAAGACCAATATCACCCCAGAGCCTCTCCCACTGCCCCTTTGAATGACCAGCCAGCCCCATGCTAGCTTGGCTACCACTGGAAGGAGAAATAGGCTTGTCCACATACATGGAGCACCTATTATGGGCCCCCACCGTGCCAAAGGCTGCCTGGGTATACGGGGTGCTAACAAGACACAGGTCTGGTTTTCAGAACTCTTACAGTCTATTGGAGAGAAAGGCACAAGTAATAAAATGTAAGCCAGCCTGGGTGGACTGAGGTTTCTCAAGCAAAGTTGCATGTGTTACAGCAATTCAGAGAAGACTGAATTAGGCTGGGTTGGTTAAGGAAGATTAATTCTCTGGGGGAGGGAGAATTTAGGCAAAGCCTTGGAGGATGTGGGCCTAGCAGGTACTCACTCCAAATAGAAATTGTGTCATAACATAGCCACCATTTTGTATTTTATAGCATAGAAAGAGCTTTGGAATTAAGCAAAATCAGGACTATGAACTAAGTGACCTTGGACAGGTCATCCAAGCCTCTGCTGGTTTCCTAGTCTGTGGGAGATGAACAAAATACCTAGCAGGAGCTGGTACACAGCAGGTGTTCCATAAATGTGTGCTGTCTGGTCCCCTTATTTCATAAGCATTTTTCCTGCTGCTGAATTGTCATCATAATCATCATTGTTAATGTGACTCAAAATCCCAGTGAGGAGATCTATAATCATTTGCTGACCTTTTCCATATTATTTGACATTTATCTTGTTGCCATGTTCATGCTATTAGAAATAACGCTAGGATGAATGTGGCTACATTGCAGCTTTTTTCATTTTCTGGATTATTTCCTTAGGACAGAGTTCCAGAAATTGAGGAAGTCTCTCGTAGGTGAGGGGGAGATACCTGAGGGTTTGTTGAAAAGCAGGGGTGAGAGGGTGAGAATCGTGTACTGGGAAGACCAACAAGAGTAACCCGGACGGTCGAAGTTGAGTTTGGAGAGAATGGAAGAAGGGAGGCCATCGAGAAAAGGAGCAGGAGCCAAAGCTTAGGACAAGACGGGCCAGGGTCAGGGTGAGAACGAAAGAGAAGCAAGGGCCCGATGGGTCACAGCCTAAGCAAGAACAGCCCATGGCCCAGGGTTATGGCAGAGAGATGGAGGCCAAAGCCCAGTGCCGGCAACTAGCGACCAAAATAGGGACCCCCACCCCCAATGGCGCTTCAGTAGCCACATCGGTCCTGGAGATGGGGTGAGAAACTCAGCCACTGAGGTTGATTTGCACCAAATCAGAGTGACATGCAAGATGCGGGATCGGCCGTGACAAAGAAGGTCAGTTGAGGCCAGAGTCTGAACACTGACCAGTAAAATCAATACACTGAAAGCTGATACAAATCTGGAGAGAAAACAATGGAGAGGAGCTTTCCAGCACCGGCTCTCCTGTTTTCCAGATGTCTGCGAATCACAGGCACAGGATACAGGCTCACCACGATATTTGTAAACAAAGGAACTCGGAGGGAAACGTAGCCAGCTGGCTGGAACGTACTCGAAGAAGGAACGTAAGTGCAAACCTCACTGGCATAATTCTGAAGACTCGGTGACAACCTGGAAACATTGTACAATGGGGTGTTTAGTGAGAAAGGTGTATGCTGAAGTTGTGTTCACAGGACGGCCCAAACTATGGCAACTGAGGTTAAATCAGGACAGAAGATGTTCAGGAAAGGAAACAGCTTGACCTGTTGGGGGTATCAAATCACAGTGAACTTTCTCCTTTGTTTTCATGCCCAGGAACACTGGATATTGCATTCTTTCCCCCACTTCCGCTTGTCTGCAAGCCTGATTAGCAGGCTCTGTTCCCTCCGAGCCGCTGCTCTCCTTCCCTGTTCTCACTTCCGTCCCTTTCTCCTTTCCTGGTTCTTGGTTGGGACGATGGCCCATTCTCTCTCTTGGCTATGGAGGGGCATTTCTTTTTCTTCTTTCCTTCCTTCCTTCCTTCCTTCCTTCCTTCCTTGTGTTATGTTAGTCACCATACAATACGTCATTAGTTTCTGATGTAGTGTTCCATGATCCATGTTTGCATATAACACCCAGCGGAGGGGCATTTGTAATTTATAGGATGCTACCTGCTGTTCGCCACATCCAAGGTTAAACCTTAAAATCACTGGTAACCCCTGGTAACCACTGGGAAAAAAAAACCTAGTACAGAATCTTTAACAATTTTTATTTCAGCATGCTTTGAAATTAGGAATAAAAACAAAAACAAAAAAAGCACTAGATACGATACACTGTGGTCACCAGAACAGGCAAAGGCCTCTCTCTTCACTTTAATTCACATGGACTCCTGGCTATTCCCAAGGCCTCGGCCTCCTTTGCCTCACTTAGCAAATGACTCCCCGGTACAGATCGGACCATGAATCTTTGTTTTACTTGTTGCTCAACACCCAATTTTCAAGTGCAAATAGATGGCCTTCAAGCCCTGTTACCTTATTTTGTTCCCCAAGATGGGGATAATGACCGTGTTTTGAGAAATCTAACTCAAAAAGGAGGCACTGAACATTCCAGGTTTTTCTCAAGCTCTGCATCGAACTCGGCTTGCTTATCTTGCTGAACGCTGCCTGTGTCATCTTCCAATTGTTATTAACGCCTCCGTATTTTCAGAGCGCATCGCAGCCTGTTTGATAAAATCTAGGCTTCAACTTCTCAGCATGGGCCGTGAAAACAAAGATCACAGTATTACACGGCTACCAGCTTCCTACAAAACAATAATAATATTAAGAAGAAGAAGAATGGCTCCTGGGCACTGTCTGCCGGTGCTGACCCTGCATACATGGTCCAGGAGAACCCGGCCTGGGAGAACCATGGGGAGAATATGGGTACTTTTCCTCCCCTTGGTTTAGAATTCCATTCTCAGTATCTGCAGCTGCCCAAATGCACAGGGAAGCAGATACGATTGGTTTGGGGGCCTACATGTTCATTAAGAGGGAACCGGCTAAATGAACCAGTGAACCTCCAGGCGACAGACAGTAGGCAGAAGCTGAAATGAAGAGAGCGGGGCTCTGAGCGCGGCTCCCAGGAGCTCTCCAAACATACCGTCAATTCAAAAGGAGGCTGCAGAACACACATGGCATGATGCCACTTGCGTGAAACACTCGCAGGCCAAACAAACTCGGCATGTGTGTGAATACGTGTCCAAAACAGGCTGCAAATGCACCCAGAAAGTCCGGCAAGGATCCCCACAGTGCAGGGTTGGCCACTCACCACCTGTGATTATTTAAATGAAATAAAATTTAAAGCTCGGTTCCTCCGGCACAGCGGCCACATTTCATGTGTTCAACAGCCACACGTGGCTAGTGGCTACGGGATCAAACAACACAGATATAAAACATTCGCATAACCACGGAAAGTTCCCCTGGACAGCTCTAACTTAGACCTTGTAGTTTTTTTTTCAGTTTCCTTCCCCAACAAAAATGTTTCTGTATTATATAATACAAAACAGTGTGTTATGTATGGGTAATACACAAACATCCCTAATTTTCATGTTTCTTCCATTTTCTCTTCAAAAGAGATAGGAAGAATTTTCTGTTCAAATATTTGGAATCCAAGAGTTTAAACACACACGCGCACACACACACACACACACACACACACACGGGCTGTTTTCTGCACTTGTTCAGCTTGGTTCTTGCGGGAATTTTGACACAAAGTTGTGAAAGAGCCAGGAGTCACGTCATCTATTCACACATGCACACACCCATGCATGCCCCACAAACCCATCCAGTACATTAGACGGGTAGAAGATGAAAAGAAATAGAATGCCCGGGCTCCCGTGCCCTTGGAGTGAAAGCCTGTGCACAAGCTGACTTCAGAAAAGTTAATATGAGCATCCCTGGAGTCAGAGAGCCAGCGTGGGGGGACTTCCGAGGGTGGAGATGTCGTTTCAGTTTAGACGCGTCCCAACAGAAATGAGGCACAGATACAATGTTGACAAATAAGAGAAGGGAGGGCATTCCAGGCAGCGGAAACAGCATCAGTGGAAGCTGGAAGGAGCCAAGTCCAAGGGAGCGTTGGGAGAGAGGTCATTGGCCCGTCTGTCTGGGGCAGTGTTCATGCAGCTCGAGTGTTAGGGAAGGGCCAGGTGGTGAAGTGCCCGCAGATGGCAAGAGGAGAACTGTCATTATTAGTAAATGACAGTCTCAAAACCTCCTCCCCTTTTTGGTCGTCTCTACACCAAACATGGAGCTCAAACTCGCAACCCCAAGATCAAGATCACGTGCTCTACCAGCTCAGCCAGCCAGGCACCCCTCGACCACACCCTGTTGTGCCGAAGAATGTGTAAGGAATCTGCTTCCAATGGACAATACACAGACGGAGTGTGGTCTGCCTCTCCCTCTGCCACTGGGAATGAGACCCTGCTAGCGGAGGATCAAGACAAGGGGTGAGCCCCCAGTGCCCACTTGGAGATGTGACGAAAGAATGTAAGGGAGTCACACTGGGTGAGTGTGTGACGGGGCGGCCAAGGCAAATTCAGTCTCTCGCCACAGTGGAGTGGTGAGTAGGTAAAAAGGGGACTCAGGAGGAAGGAAGGGCTTCTGTTTGGTGGCTCACCAGCCCTGGAGCGAGTGATGACATTTGGGATCAGGGTGGGGGACCAGGGATGATGTGGGCAAAAGGTGAGCTCCCTTAGGCCTCTCTCCCTCTCTTTTCCTGTGGGGGTCACAAGGGGAGGTGACAGCTGAAGGGGAGGAGAGAGGCTTTCAGGAGAGACATTTGGAGACAAGCAAGGGCAGAGCTTCCCGGCATCTGCACAGTGACGGGCAAGGATGCCTGCCATCAGACGAAGGTGAGCACCCAGGGGCCACCTGTCATGGCACTTTGGGGGTGAAGGGAGTTCCAAGAAGTGCAAACGGTCAAGATAGGAAAACCTGAATGCTGAGAGGACTGGGAAGGCATGTGGCTTTCCGGATAGGTTTTCTGCAGAGAGTGGATAGTGGGATCTTGAATAGAATGGGTCAGTGGACAGCCACCATGGAGGGAGGAGGAGAGGTGTAATGTCAGCTTCCATCGCTTCTGGTTTAGAAGCATCTAGAATATGACATGAGTCATTTTATTTAAAAAGAGCAAAGGTAATGCTTGGTCTGTCTATGCATCCATGATGGCGGACACGTTGCCTAGGCAGCTCACCACCCCCGCTGCCAGGCGTGCGTACTTGAGGACGCCCAGGCCATATCCAGTATCAGCGACATGGGCCCCTGCGCGCAGGGGGCCAACTTCTGAGGTGGCCCTCACACCTCGTGCTTCGAGAGTGGCCTCAGGACCCTAGACATATTTCATAGCTTTGATGGTAGAATTATTGTTGATGGAGCACTGTTGCTCTTTCATGATTCACTTAATACTTTATAAGCATTGTTTATCAGTTTAAGTAGTGTCCCGGTTACATTTGTGGAAGAAAGTGTTTTGTGGCCCTTTGAAGCCCAGGGAATCCTAATCGATGAGAGCAAAGGGGGGAAAAGTTAATCCTTATATGTATAGCTGTTTGTAAGATGTTCTGAGCTCACTGTGGGAATTCACTCATCTGAAAATAGCACATTGAGGCATTTGATTCTTTTTTTTTTTTTTTTAAGGACATTTGAACTATGGGGGATAAGAAGCCTTCCAATAAATAAGTCCTGCCCTCAAAAAGCTTACAGAGCAGTCAGTAGACTCTATCACATGAACACAGTAGAGTGTTAGAAATTTCACTGGCAATTTGTTTTAAGTTTGGAGCTAAGAACTAGAAACCAGGACTTAGGATTTACAACACACGTATGCCTTCCCCATTCCCATAATATGTCCAGCTTCCTACTGTGGCCACCAGGCAGCCTATAAAAAGCAGGGTTACTCACCTCCAGCTTTCCAAATGAACACACGGTATCAAATATAGAAACCAGAGGAAGCTTCATTGTTACGGAGCCAAACTGATTGAGGGCAAGCGTGAGTGCTCCAAATACATAGAGGAACTAGCAGATTTAAGATGCAGACTCTTACGGGCTATGAATCCAAGATCAATCACTTAAGAGTCCAAATATATAATCAGAGAGTCTGTCACAGCACGAGCTGTTGGTGCCAGAACCCAAAATCGGCACCATGCCCAGAGCTGCTAAAAAATAAAGCCAGGACCAGGGTGGTCGCGGTGCCAGAGGGAAATTTCAGAAGCAACACTTTTGAAATGCAAAACAGAATCAGGAGCAAGTACCAGAATTCTGCAAAAATGCAAAACAAGTACTAGGTTGAGTCATACTAAAAATGCCAAGTAAGCAGCAGGCCAAGCACAGCCAAGACCCATTTTTAATGAAGCAGCTCTACCGCGCATGGGTGTTCCGGACGTACCAGCGCGAGGAAGCAAGTCCCTCCAGCAGGTTCTGGCCTCTGCAAGAAGCAAAAGGCAGGTGGACTGAGAAGGCAGCTCAGCCGAGTGCGTGCGTCTCTGAAAGCAGAAACCCAGCTGGAAAGGAAAAGCTCCTTCGAAAGCTCTCAATGAGGAGTGAGGAATGCCTCCCTGGAACACTATCCTCGGGGCCCCGTTACCGCTATGTTTTCATTACAAAGGATGTTGGTAGTAAAATATCCACTACGACCTCACCTGTTAATCAGCTGACATTCAGCTCTCGTTATGTGTCAGGAACTGTAAAGAGGTCTGAACGCATTACTTTATGTAACCTTCCCAACAATATTCGGGGGCGGTCTACTGTCCGCATCTTACAGATGAGGAAAACTGAGGCTTAGAGCAGTTAAGCAACTATCCAAAGTCACACAACTGTTAGGTGAGGTAGCTGGAACTCAAACCCAGGCTGCTCACACTTGACCCTGGCCTGCCAAGGGGACACTGAGATTCATTCCTTTCCATGTGTCATTAGAAAAAAAAAAATTAGCCAGGAAGTTATAGGTCTTTGTAGAGAAATGTCACAAGCCAGCACATTACTGAGAATTCTTAAGAACAGGTGAATAATAAGGCCATTCAAGGCTCACAAGTCTTCGGCAAAAGACAGGACTGTGGGCTGTGAGGTCACAGCAGCCCCACGGAGGAAATGGAAAAATCAATCCTGTACACACGCCCGGCCCCGCACAGCCGTCAGCCAGGCCTATGTTGGTGCTGAGACGGTACTGTAGACCTGGTCAAGCCAGGCTTTATTTTGTCACTCAAAGTCCCAGAGAATGCCAATAGCAGTGCTCAGAAGGCCTTACACCAGATGGCCCTGCTCTGTGGGCCCTCTGCCCACCGCCCTGCCGGCACCATCAGCTCCCCAGCTGCCAGCGACGAGCTGGACTTCCCGGGGCGGCTTCCTCCACTCTCCGCTCAGCACGGAAGCTGTCTAGCAGCATAACCCCCCTGACCAGCAGCTCTCAATGGCCGCTTTTCCTGGGGTGCTGGGGACCATCTGGGGCTGTGGCTAAGATCCCTGGTGCCGGCTGGCACAGGTCCTTGGCTGTCTCCCGGCACGCCGACTTGCCAGCGATGCAACACAGACCCGCTATTGTTTGCGTGCGTGTTTTCTTCTCCCGGGTTTCCTATGGTCTTGTTGCAATATAATTAACACGCAGTAGACGCTCAGATCTTAAGAGCTCACTGCCTTGAGTTTTGACAACTGTTGATACACTCGTGTCGCCACCGCTCGAACCAAAGATAAAACATTTCAGAACCCTCTAAAGAGTCCCCCTTTCCAGTCAAGCCCCTCACCCCACCACTGATTTCTAATTTCTCTCAACATAGATTTGTTTTTGCATGCATTCTTGCATAATTGTTTCTACAACATAATTAGAAGATTCTAGATAACTCTCCACAGGCTTCTGACAATGAAAAATACTTTTAATTCTATTTACGTTCTGCCATTATGAAACACATGCTCACTACACAAAATGTGAAAAATACAAACTATTTTTTAAAGAAAATTCAAAAATCATCCATGAGCCTATCACACAGAAATAACCACAGTTCGTATTCCAGCGGATTTCTTTCAAGGCTAGTACACACGCATTGATTACAGGCTGGCTCCCTCGTGGAGCATGAGCTTTTTTGTAAATAAATCAGGCTTGTTGCTCACCTCAGAGCGGGCCGTTTAGAGCTGCCTGTGTGAGAGGCGGCTTGATCAAAAATTCAACCTGCAATTTAGGGCGCCAGCCCCTCCAGCTCAGTGGGGGCCACCGTCTGAATTCACTGTGTATTTTCTTCTGCGGAATATGTCTTGCACGCCTTTCCCCTGGACCTCTCGCGGCGCTTCACAAGGACCGTGGCTAGCTCCTTGGGGTACACCCCCCACCAAGGTGAATACGCATTTGCCAGCCACGCAGGCCACCCCTGATGCACCCTCCAAATCTCGTCATCATTCCGGCCACGTCCACCACGGCCGGGCAGTAACAGACACGCCCTCAATTTTATTTATATAAATCTTCCTTCTTAAAAAAAAAGGTACTTTTATGATATTCTTCATGCAAGTTGGAGGAGTTTTTCAGAGATCCAAAGAATGTGATGACATCATAATTTCTGGTCTCCTTTTCTATACACCCCTGAGCAATCAGGTGACTAATGCTAGGTCATCAACCATGTCTGAGGCTGAATAACATCCCGTTGTATGTATAGATCACATTTTGCTTATCCATTTATCTGTGGCTAAGCACTTGGGTTGCTCCCACTTTGGGCTATTTTGAATAATGCTGCTATGACCGTGGGTGTACAAATACCTTTTTGAGGCCGTGTTTTCACTTCTTTTGGTATATATCCAGAAGTGGAATTACTGGATCATATGGTAATTCTATTTTTAGTTTTTTGAGGAACCGCCTTACTGTTTTCCATAAGGGTTGCGCCATTTTGCATTCCCACCAGCAGTGCACAGGGGTTCCAATTTCTCCACATCCTCGCCAACACGTATTTTCTGGTTTTTTGGTAATAGTGTCCTCGTGACTCTGAGATGATACATTATTGTGGTTTTGATTTGCATTTCTCTAATAATTAGTGACACTGAGCATCTTTTCATGGGCTTGTTGCCATTTATATATCTTTGAAGAAATATCTACTCAGTCCTTTGCCCATTTTTTAACAAGATTGTTGTTGTTGAATTGTAGGCACTCCTTTTTTTTTTTTTTTTTTTTTTGAGAGAGAGAGCGCGTGTGGTGGGTGGGAAGGAAGGAGCAGAGGGGGAGGGAAAGAGAGAATCTTAAGCCGGTTCCACACCCAGTGTGGAGCCAGATGGGAGGCTCGATTTCATGACCCTGAGATCATGACCTGAGCCAAAAGCAAGAGTTGGACGTTTAACCGACTGAGCCACCCGGGTGTTCTGGTGCTCTGGATAGTAATCTCTTATCCAATGTCTGATTTGCCTATACTTTCTCCCATTCCATGGGCTGCCTTTATACTCTGTTGATAGGGCCCTTTGGTGCACAGTTTTTAATTTTGATGTAGACCAATTAATGAGGGTGTTTTCAATAAGAATCCAGGCATAATAGAAGAAAATAACATTGGAATGAAACAGACCTGGCTCTTTTCTTGGCCATGCCACTTAATGAGCAGGTTGACCTCCAACGAGTCATTTAACTTTCCTGAACTTTTTTTTTTAAGATGGTATTTTTAAGTAATCTCCACACCCCAACATGGGACCCGAATTTAAAACCCTGAGATCAAGAGTTACGTGCTCCACTCACTGAGCCAGCCCGATACCGCCTTTTCTGAATGTTCTTATTATCTGAAAATGGGTCAGGGGAAAGGAATACCTCCCACCCAGGATTTTTGTGAAATTTGAATATATATAAAGCAAGAACCGTAGCGCCCAGAACGTGGGAAGTACATAGCTCCTATCCACGCTTACCCCGACTTACTCGTCAGCTTGCCTCACCCCATTCAACAGGACCCCAGGACAGATACTGTTTGCATTAACATCTGATCAATGAGGAAATGGATGCATAGCCAGGTTACATAAAGGACCCGAGATCACAGTGTCTACGTTGCCATCTGGATCTTTTGAAAACTCCTATTGTGGGTATACCCTCAGCCCCTGCTTCCTCGCCCACGGGACGGACAGCTGCTCCAAACCATTAGCAGACCCAAGGACCAGGGAACCCTTCAAGACCATCCAGTCCAGCTCTCCCAATTTGCAGAAGGTAAAGCCAAATCTGAAAGAGGTTGGGCATTTTGCTCAAATTTACAGAGCCAGAGTCAGCCCTGATGGCCAACTCTCCCTCCCAGCACAGAAATGAATGTCCTTGATCAAGCAGAAGGAAAGCCTTGTACGACGTCCAGCACCGCCCACTCCTCAGAACACTCAGCCTTGTTCTCTGATAGTATTGTCTGGGGAGAAGAGGACATTCCTAGCAGTGCTATGGAATAGCTTTGGGGCAAAACTTCTCAAGACAGATGTGTGTACTGTATTTACCGGCTGCTGGCCCAGGCAGCTTGTAGGACCAGGCACTTTCAGGAGTTTGATGGGAACAGTATGGGAAGACCCTGGTGTGTGTTCCCTCTTCTGTTCTGTCTGACCCTCAGCCCAGATTCTCATACCTGCTCTTCCACTCAGTGTCTCCAGCTCTAAGACGGAGGATGCACAAGGCTGTGTAGTGCTTTATACGGGAACATTCTGGTCAGGTGCTTCCAAGCAATGAGAAAACAGACATTTCATTGCCTTTGCCTCAAAGGGCCTTTTTATCTTTCTTGTTTTACACAAGAATAATGCACAAAAGATATGAATGGAAATCAAAATAAAGATTTCCCCATAATTATACTACTAAGTGACCTTCCTTTTTGAAGAAAAAGATTGTGACATTTATTCTGAGCTCCACAAACCAAGGAGGAAATGTGTGAGACTGTCTCTTTAACTGCCCTTCGCCATTTCTGCGGGCAAGCCAAATGGCTGTTTCTCGTGACGAACACCATCAAAGTCTAGAGGAAAAGTCAAATGGTTATATTCTGGCATATTCTTTACTCCATACAGCATTATGACCAATGGGGGAAGACAAAGTAAAATGGTGAAATATTGTTGCTATCACTACAGGATCTTTCTGAGAGACACCCCCCCACACACAAACACACACACCCCGCCCACTATCATTCGTGCCCTGGCTGCTAGGTTTGTATGTATGGATGGATGGATAAATGACACATATAATTATTTTATAGCTCAATGCAAACATCTGAGCTCTTACTACATACCAAAGATTTCTGCTGGATGCTAGGAAAAATAAAGATAATTTTTTTTTACAGATTTTATTTATTTATTTGACAGAGAGAGAGAGACAGCCAGTGAGAGAGGGAACACAAGCAGGGGGAGTGGGAGAAGAAGAAGCAGGCTCCCAGCGGAGGAGCCTGATGTGGGGCTCGATCCCAGGGATCCAGGATCACGCCCTGAGCCGAAGGCAGATGCTTAACAACTGCGCCACCCAGGCGCCCCCCAAAAATAAAGATAATTAAGATACAGGCTGTGTCTTCACGGGTGTCACAGATCTAGTTCAGAAAGAAAGAAATGACATTCGGTGTGACAAATAAATGACAAAAATAACAGCAGAGCATAAGATACAGTGGGGACACAAAGAAGACGTGGCAGGGGACTGCAGGGCTCTCGATTTTTTCAGCATTATTTTGGATGCTTCTGCTCTAGAAGGATCCCTCCTGTACAAGTAGTGAGAAGACATAATAGTATAGGTATTCCTTTCTAAGGGCTCTCTGCCAAGGTCTTTATTAATGTTCTTGTAATTTGGGGATTCTTCTTCATACAATTTATAAATGTTATTTAAAGTATTATCCACTTAAAGAGAAAGTTGGGACACAGAATGAAGTCTTTCTCAATAAGCAAGAGATGAAGCGTGGAGCTCTGCCAAGCTAAGAATCTAAGACTCTTGCTTCCCAGGTGCTTGAATTTATCTGGGTCCTTCTGTAGGTTGACGACAAAGTCAGTATTTGAACCCAGAATCCCTAATTCTCAGATTTGTAGTCAGACCACAGGACGTGCATTAGGGCACTGAGCTTAAAAGTCCTAGATGTAGGGGTGCCTGGGTGCCCGACTTAACAGTCGTTAAGCGTCTGCCTTCGGCTCAGGGCGTGATCCTGGATCCCTGGGATCGAGCCCCACATCACGCTCCTCCGCTATGAGCCTCCTTCTTCCTCTCCCACTCCCCCTGCTTGTGTTCCCTCTCTTGCTGGCTGTCTCTCTCTCTGTCAAATAAATAAAATAAAATCTTAAAAAAAAAAAAAAAGTCCTAGAAGTAAAGCTACAATGAAACCATGCCAAATCTACCCAAATATTCAGCTTGGAATTCTTCCCTTACAGTGAAATTTGCTGTTTGGCCTAAGGCACACTAATTGCCACCAGGTACAAAGTCAGTGTTTGATCTCACACGAAGCTCTGTGAGCACCTGCTTAGGAGACAGTGAAGAAAAATGACTTCAACCACCTGCATGACCTTGAGCAAATTGTTGGACTTCCAGATCTCTGTGCCCTCAGCTCAACCACAGGAAGAATGGCATCCACCACCCAAGAACTGCTCTGAGTTGAGATAATGAGTAGAATGACATGGAATAAACATTGCTAAATGTCAGTAATGCACAAGAACTTAGCATAGTATAAGACTTGACTAAAGGGGCCACATCTGTCCTCTTTGTGGTCTCTGAGATTTTCTTGTCTTTCTGGTGCAGGTGGTCACGGACCGCCAATCCATGGCTGGTCCTCTAGGAGACCAGAAAGCGCTCAACGTCATCACTGTCCCATCTCAGGGGCCCAGTCTGCCACAGATTTCACAGAGGCAGGTGTCTAGCTCACAACATGGAAGCAGCTCTATGGTTTTACGTTGCTTTTACCAGACCCTTCCATCTAAGGCATCTAACAAGTACAGTCTAAACTTAACATTTCCATCCTTGTACACAGGGACTGTCAGTGTTTCTGGAGAGGTCGTGGGCATGCCCCAGAAGCATCCACTAGAATTGCTTGGATGGGGATAATACCACTTTTGATAGGCACAGTGTTCTCTAATGGAAACACATGCACCTAGACGTTATTTTGTTTGACCCCCTCAGTATACCCTCACTACATCAGGCAGACTGATTATCCCTATTTTACAGGGGAGGAAATGGGCTCAGAGGGAGGGGAACTACCTGTCCAGGGTCCTATGGCTAGGAAGTGGCCATCTGGGACTGGGGCCACCGTCCCTCTCTCCCACACAGCGCTCAGTCCTGAACCAACCTCCAGAGGCAGGGATCGCCGCATCCAGACTGGCTGGACTTGAAGGCACAGGGAAGGAGTTTTAATTCACAGGCAAACTGTCAAGAGGCAGAAGGTCCTCCTGCTAAAGAATGTCCCCAGAGTCTGTTCTCCTCCAGGCCAAGCACTGATAGTGGGGCATGTCTTTAAGAACACTGCCATCTAGGCATGCATGCGACTCAGTGGTGGTCGTGACAGCCCCCTCTGCCCCCCTACCTGTCCCTGTCTCTGAGATGCACGCCCGTGCCTCCTTGGTTCTCATTGCCATCACAGGCTCCTGTATCCTATCTTCAGACCTTACCAGCCTGCTCTCCTGGCTCCTCTCCTACTTACTTATCTACACCTAGGGCTTTCACGGGGCCCTTTGTCTCCCACAAAGTGAAACAATGATAAAGGAGGAAAGAAGGGTGCCCAGAGGCAGAGGATCCCACCAGAAGTGAGGGTTCCCAGCTTCTGCGCTGACTGGCTTGGGCCAAAGAGAAGGCACGTCCCCCGCAGGTGTTCATCTTTCCATCCCTGTCTTCTGCACTCCCCTGCATGGCCCAAAGTAACACACATGAGTCTGGGAGGTACAGTAAGCTCTACAAAGGAAAGGCCTGGATTCTCTGAAACATTCAGAATATTATAGGGCCAGTGCTGTGGCAGGGAGGGGGAGTCCACACTCCACCAAGGTTGAAATCCCAGTCCTATCACATAACTGTGTGGCCGGGGGCAGGTTCATAAACCTCTCAATACCTCCATGTTTTCATTTCTAAAATGAAAATAATAATCCCTAACATAGTTTGGGGAAGATTAAGTCAGTTAATACATAAAAGTGCTTAGACTACTGCTTGGCACACGGTAGTGCCCAGTGAATGGAATCTAAAGTAATAGTAATTGTATTGCTATTCAAAACACATTTAAGGCTGAAATACATAGAGGGTCGGAAGTTACAAAAGTAAATAAAAAAGATGACACCTAACTTAGGATTCACTCATTTAATAAAATTTTCCAGGGCCTTACTCTGTATCAGGCAGTGTCCTATGCCCTAAAGAGGCAGCAGGGAGAGAAAGAAATGAGTTCCCTGTTTCCATGGAGCTGACAGTCTCGTGGAGAACAGACAAGGGAAATACAGGAGGTGATGAACAGCTGTGCGGGGAGGTAAACTAAGGCACACGAATGGGAGCGAGCAGACAGCCTCCCTAACTGTAAAGGCAGGAATGACTTCTCCAGGGAGCAACCTCTCCGAGGGCTCACATCCATCCCTGGAAGGAGAAATCACATCCGTGAAGTGGGACAAGAGCCTCAGTGAGTCTTGGCTTATGGCAAACCAGGAAGGAAGCCGAGAACAGAGCCGGGGGCAATTTCAAGGTGAGGAATCAGAACCCACAACTTGCATTTGGACAGGTCTCAGTACTCTCCAAACTGGCATAGGGCAGATTAAGCGAACTACATTTGCAAAAGGAAAATCTAATTTAGACCAATATTTATGAAATAGCTCCTCTTTTTGGAGGAACTCAGGGAGGATTTTCTCTCAGCTCTCAGCATCTTGAAAAGCTGCTTTGGACCTAGGCAAGTGAATAATAATAATAAAAAAAAAAATCTACAGATGCTAATAGTCTTGCAAATGACTTTTCCCCTCTTTTGTGGCCTGCAGGAAGCTCAAAACTGAATTTCCTGTAGAAAACTCAACACTGAATTCACAACAGGGTCTGCTGGTATGCACTTTTTTTTCCCTGAAATAACTTCATTCTCGGCTTTATTTTTCTCTGTATAATTCTTAGATTTTCCTTGTTTTGACCTCTTTCTTTACTGTAGTGCAGGCATGTGCGTATGTGTACATGTGTGTGTATAAAGGATAGGCTCCAAATCATTTCTAGAACAAGTTAGATTATAATAACTTTACAGCCCTAAGTAATTTAGCACCTATTTCAATATAAACTATTCTCTTTTCTTTTAAAATAATTCTTTGGGGCACCTGGGTGGCTCAGTTGTTAAACGTCTGCCTTCGGCTACGTCATGCTCCCAGCTTTCTGGGATCCAGCGGCATCGTCCGACTCCCTGCTCAGCGGGAAGCCTGCTTCTCCCTCTCCCACTCCCCCTGCTTGTGTTCCCTCTCTCGCTGCCTCTCTCTCTGTCAAATAAATAAATAAATAAAATCTTTGTTTTTATTTTTTTTATTATCGTTATCTCATAATGGTCATTAGCCTTCTTTTTTTAATAATTTTTTTATTATATTATGTTAGTCACCATACAGTACATCCTTAGTTATAAAATCTTTTTAAAAAATTACTTTTAAATTTTTTTTTGAGAGAGAGAGAGAAATAAACTATTCTCTATGTGTGCTTATATAACCCACATTCATGTAGCACGGGAATTTTTTTAAGTTTCAATTCCCTCCCTCCCACCCCCATCCCCAGTCCTACTCCTTTTTTTTTTTTTTTTTGAAGGGGCAAACATTTCCCACTGAAAATGCACAATTATAAGTGGTCCAAAGCTTTCTCACTCCTTCGGCTACTACCGGTGGCTCCAACAACTGTCTCTGCTTTTCTTCATTTTCACTTCATCCCCCTCCCATCCCATTCTGCACAGTGCCCCCAGCTTCATTTCCCTAAAAGATCAATTGTGCAAATCAGCCTTCTGGCAGTTTAAAATCTTCAATTGTTCCTAAGACTCACAGAGATAAGTGAACAGCCCTTATCTTGACAAAATCTGCATCAAGTCATTCCCCACCTAACCTCTGCCCAAACCCAGGTAGCGCCTCCCACCCCTAATTCTTCTGGGCAGGTCTCCTCTTTCCTTACCTCCGTGCACGTTCTCACCCTGGTGCCTCCAGCTGGCACACCCTTACCACCTCTCCATCCAGCCTTCAGACCCCCTCTAAAGTCCTCCAAAAGCCTCCACCTCCAGGGGTCTCCTCTACCTCGAGATACTGCTGGCTGAATGTCTAATGAGTAACTCCGGGATCCCACAACTGCTGTGCAACTTGACCGAACATAGCTTTGTAACATTTTCAGCCTTGCATGTTTTGCAGCCTGGTTACGGACTCAAACTGTAATCTTGATGGAAAGGGCTTCTCTATATTTTTGTATCCCCCTCGATGCCCTATGGAATATCATATGTAGCTGACACTCCAGAAATACTTGACAGTGTGTATCTATTTCCCTTCAAAATACAAAGCATAAGGCAAATGACAGGCAAGTAGTTAATATCCTCAGTAAATAAAGCACTCACTTGTATGAAAATTCACTAAAATGCAAATGGTTAAAAAACATACGAAGTGTTTGACCACTAGAAATAATGCACGTTAAAATGATACAACTTTTCTATCAAATTAGCACAGGTTGGGGGGAAATCTCAATATTTAATGCTTTTGAGAGTACAGGGGGTTAGGTACTCTCACAACTGCTAGTGGGATTATAATTGATTCAAACTGAAAATAATCTGACAATATGTAACAGATATTTCAAATGTTCATATACCTTGATCAACCCATTTGGAGAGCTGCTAGGGAAATATTCTAAAATTCAGAGAAAGCTTTGGTATCTTTTCCAGGGTTATAATACTGTATATGCAACCTAATTGTGCAAGAAGGAAATTATACTTTCACTCAGTGGACTGTTACATAGCCAGTAAAAATGGCAGCCATTAACTTGGGGGGTGGGCAGGAATGCTTATATTTCAATGTTAAAGTAGAAAAAAATACAATATAAAATCATGTAAAATGAATAATTCCAACCACATAAACAAATGCATGAAGAAAAGATATCGAAACAGCAAAAGCAGTTATACTTGTTTATAGTTTACTATGTTTCCAGATTTTCTAGAAGGATTGGATGACTACCAGGAAAAAAAAGATGCTTTTCAAATTAGATTTTCCTTTTTTTTTTTTTTTTTTTTGGTTTGATATAAGGAACAGTCTCACAAGCACTGATATTAAGCTTATGGGACATATATTTTTTTTTCCCTCTGGCTTTTTTATTAAGAAACAGGGAGGAGAGAGTTGAAGAAAGGGAAGGAGAAAGTGGGGGCAGCTCTCTTATCCTGATTAATCTCTGCGGTGAGGTGGGCGGGCGTTGTCATCTTTGTAGATCCAGGAAACAGGTTCAGAGAGACTCAGGTCCAAGGTTACCTGAAGGGCAGAGTCAGGGTTGAGACCCAGGCTATGGGGCCCTTGGTGCTCCCTCACCCTCACACCCAGGGTAACCCAGGCAGGATGGGGGCAAGAAATAGAAAGGAAAGGGCAAAAGGTGAGTACAAAATCCGAGTGGTCATTTATATAATAATATTTTTTAAAACATCGGTTTTAGTGTGTAGGATTGTGGACAGTTTTTTCCCTCCTCTTTTTTCTAGACTTGCTATAAGGTAATGCAACTGTCTACTTTCATACATGTGCAAAAAGAAAACTGCATTTGGATTCACTGAACTGTGAGCCCAAGGAGATCCTGCCCGGCTCCTGAGAGGACTAAAGGAGCTGGGGGGACGGGGGGAGGCAGGGCACACAGCTCCTGTCCCAAGCCAAACACCACACCATAGGGCTGCAGGAGCCTCAAGAATTAGGGAAGGAGGTTGCAGCCTGTGTGTGTGTGTGTGTGTGTGTGTGTGTGTGTGTGTGTGTTGTGGGAGTTGCCTGTGAGGAGGAGCTGCAGGAGCTCGGAGTTCTATGCAACAGTGAGCCCTGCACCTCAGAGGGAGTCAGCTCCACCCTGTGGCTTTTCCACACCATCCACACGGGTTGCACAAGTGCGTGCTCTGTAAGGCATCTTTACAGAAAGCTGTCCACCGTGGCTCAGTTCCCTACAGTCAGTATTCTCAATCACAAAGGCAAAAGTTGAGGATGAGGCAGGACCTAGAGGTGAGCAGCTTTTGTTCTAGTGGGATCGGGCTCTGTGGACTGTATGTGGTTCTGGGGAAATCCTGTCCCATTGCTCTCCATGGCCCACTGCCCTCCTCCTGGAGGGTAGCATTTCTCAGAGCTCTGTCTCACCTCAGTGGGTAAGTGGGACACTCCTAGGCAGGACCGCTCTGGCTCCACCCCAGAAGAGAGGAATAGGGAAACTTAGTTATACAATTCTAACACAAAGAAACAGTAAGGGGAACGTTTTTCTTTCCAGAAAATTTGCTATGATCTTTCTACCCCAGTACCAAGTGCTTTCGTTTTTCCAGCTCCTTTATCAACCTGTGCTCCCAGGTATAAACAAGACTGTGGGAAGTCACCAGCATCCCTTATGGAGAGCCATTTCCAGAAAGTGACTGGGGTTTAGGAATGAGTGCGTGGTAAGGAGGCAGCGGGGGTAAGTTTAGCTAAGGCAAAGCAGGAGTTCAGGGGCTTGAGGGGCTAGTGAAGGAAGATGATTTGTGTGGTTAAGCTGGGTGGGCGGTGATGCAAACACCCATCTCAGAAACTGGCAGAGAAGAAGAGAGAAGGGTAGAGGCCCAAGAGGATCTGAAGGGGCCAGGCTCTTGAGCAACCTGTCTTGTGAGTGCAGAAGCTCTTGGTGCACTGTCACACCCACTGCCCAGCTTTGAGACTCACCACAGGCTCGGGAGGTGTAAATGGTGTAATGAGATGTAATTCCGAGAGATGACCCCACTTGTCTGTGGTCACATAGCCATGAGCTGGCTCTTAGATTGAGATGGGCTGACTCCAGTTCTAAGATTCTTTCTGTCCCAAATAGCACTGTGTCCTTTAGCCAAGACAAGGGGCCCTTATTCTCCCACAGACAGAAGGAAGGGGAGGGAGGAGACTGAGGAACACAGAAAGACTGAGTTGTCAGGGGCTGAGGTAAGGTGAGGAGGAGAGAAGAGGGGAGCTGAGGAAGATCTGTCCCGGATCTCCAAGCAGCTGAGAGGTGGGAACAGGAGTCAGGTTTTACAAATTCAGAGTGGGATCAAGTCACCAAGGTGGGTGGTCAAGGGACACCTTTACCTAAAGCTTAGGTGACTTTGGCTATACATGGGGGCCTCACTGCCCATCAGCCAATAAAATCCCTAGTGGCATTTTCCTAGTGAGCATTTACCCAAGGCATTGAGAGCGGAGGGGCACTGAGCTAGGAAGCCTGTTTTCATTTTCCCCTGTTCCACCTAACTGTGTCACCTTGGGCAAATCATTTGGAAAATATGGGAAAACAAGAACCAAATATAAGAAGTCTGGCTCTGTGCCTTCCCAACCTCTCTATCCACTTCTTTTTTTCATCACTCTCTTGACTGCTGGAGAGAGAATGATTATAGGTATCACATGGACCCTTTCTTGTCATAAAATTCAAGAAAATACTGAAATCCAGGCCACTGAGCCCTCCCCTTAGAGAGCGGGCTCCCTTTTACACCTCCTAAAACAAGGCTTTTCACTAAGTAAGACTCAGTAATCATCTCCCAACCAGCATTGGCGTGACTTTCCTTTGCTGCAGGCAACTGCCTAGAGGATTCCTTCTTTATAATCTTTCTATGAATGATTTAGGAGTAAGTACCTTCTCTGTTTGCATCTGGAGGAATAAGAACATAACAGAGAAATGAAAAAGCTGTGGTGTATCCAAAAATAACACCCAGATATGTTGGCTTCCCAGTTCACCTTTCTATATCAACCAACTCTTTCTTGATCTGCTTCACACACAGAGGCAGACAGGGATCCCCAATGTCCCAATATCAGGGATCAGTTACCAAACTGTGTCAGACTCACTGCAATGAGGTGGCCCCGCAGAACTAGGGTTCCTAATTCTTCCCCATTCTGATGGGCCTGGTCCTAACTCCTTGCCCACTGCAGGTGCCCTGCAGTCACATGCTCTTGTCAAGTGATCTGCAGCTCCAGGCTGCACACTCTGCAGAAGAGAACAGGAGGGAAACAGAAAGAAAGAAAATACGGCTTTCTCCTGGGAACCTCACAACCTCCCAGCTTACCAAGCAACCACCGTGTTACCTGCCTGCAGAGCACTGGCCCACAGAACACGCTCTCAGGTCAACCTCCCCTCCCTTTGGTGCATCGAAGAGAAATCATACTTGCTGAGGGGATCTGCTCATGTCTCCCCCTGGTTCAGAAGTGCAGATGTGTGACCACAGGACAGGAAAGGACACTGATGAAAAGGCTGAATGTCTCTCTCTCTCTCTCTAAATAGTGAGGCCCACGGACTGCAGAGCCTTTGTACCAGGCTCAGCTTCCTCTGCCTCCAAACTTTGTGACTCACAGTCTGTGTGCAGAGTGAGGCAGCTGAGCAGGCCTCAGGTTAAATCCGGAACTTGCTCTTCTCCCAACACTCACCAGTCAGGTGCCACCTGAGCCCCTACCTGGCTGTGGGGATGGGAGGTGAACACAGCTCCAGTGTTTTGGCTGGTCCTACGTAGCTGCCAGAACCCAGGACCTGGGTCCTGATGGACTTATGTCCATCGGAATCACATTTCTCTCTCTCTCACTCATACACACACACACACACACACACACACACACACACAACTAGCTCAGAACATCTGGATTCTCTGTAAGGCAGTTGATTTCTAGACTGGTCTGGGTCTCCAGTGCTCCATTCATTAAAGATGCAGTGTGAGACCCAAAGTGCTCTCTTTTCTTTAACCACTCTGCCTCCAAACCAGAGAAATGCCTGGCAAATTTTTAAAGCAGAACTGTGCATCAGGAGGGTCTGGCTAACTGTTGCACATCAGTTGAGGGGATGGCTGGGGAAGGGAAGAAGAGAGGTTGGGGGGGGGGAGCAGCCAGGAGGTGGCCGACTCCCCACAGCTGCGCTCTACGCTCAGCAGCGTCTCCTCCCTTCATCACTGCGGAGGGCAAATCTGGAAGTTCGGGAACCTGGGACCCGCGGGCGGCAGGGGCGGACAGAGGCCACGTACATCCAGGGGCGGCGACAAGAGGCTCCCAGGACTGGCTCTCGCACCGGCGCCGCCCCCCTCATCCTCCCGGCCCGGCGTAAGGCAGACAGCGAGCTCTCCCCGCAATCCCAGACCGGCTTCCCGCATAAAACTCCCTGGCGCAACCCGCTTTTGTTAATTCTGCAAATGCTGTCACACGACCACCTCCACCAACGCTCCCCGCCTGCTCGGCTCCAAGGGAGACCCGCTCTCCCCACAACACAGCCGCTCGGGATCACCCCAGCCCCCCGCCCCCCGACGGACCACCGCCCACCCGCCCCACGCCCGCAAACGACCGGCCCGAAGGACTTCCGAGGACCCCAGGGTCCCCCGCCTTAAGCATCTTTGTCCTCTCAGCGCAGCAGCGCGCGCACAGAACGACAGAAAGAACCCAGCCGGGCACCGAGTCCGCGCCCCCTGGCCTCGCCGGGCCCCGCAGGGGGACAATGGTGCGCCCCCCGCAAGTTTGCGAGCCCGGAGGCAGAGCCCTCCTTACCGTACATCTCCGCGGGGCGAGCGCCTCCTGGGAGGCCGCGTCGCCGTGTCGCCTGCAGCCAGCCCCGGCGGCGCCTGCCTTTCATTCACAGCCTGGGCGGCGGATGGCGGCGGCCGGCGGAGGCCGGGGCGGGGCGGGAGCGCGAGCGAGGGCGGGACGCGGAAGGGCCGGAGCCGGGAGCCGCTCGCCCATTCAGCCGCCCAGGCTGAGCGCGGCGGGCCTCCGCTCGGGTTGCTGGGCAGGGCCGCGCCGGGAGGGGAGGAGGCTATGCTAATGAGACGTCCCTCCCCCTGGCGCGGCCACTGCCAGGACGCCCCGACCCCCGGCCCCGCCCCGCCCCAGGCAAATTCCCGCCCTCCGCCTGCTGCGGCCCCGGCAGCCTCCCCAGCGAACCCCAAGATGCGCCTTTCCCAGCCTGTCGCTCCCAGGTCCTGGGCGGTGCGTTTTTCAGCTGCAGCGTTCTTCGGGGGAGTCGCCCACCCAAATTCCCTGCTCCTGTCGGAATGCGCAGGCCGACAGCTAACATCGCCCCTAACCCGTGGGTCCCCAGTGTCAGCAGGGGCTCCCGAAGCTGCAGGTGTACCCCCCACCCCCCATTTGTCCAGGTTGCGTAGGCTGAGCCAGGGGACTCAAGGAAGAGGGACTGTGGAATAACTCTCTTCCCTTCCTTGGCTCCCTTAGCGAAGCCCCATTCCCTAATCAAGAACTCTGCTGTGGCCCTCCCAGCCAGTCCTCAGCCGGGTGCTTGCTACCAATGAGCGTCCTTCCTGGGCCAAGTACGCGGGGAAACGCACCCCACACCATTCCCTAAGTGCTGCAGGAAGCCCGCTTGCTTTCCCTCTCCCAGATTATACGTGTAATTCACACTTTTTGCGCCCAGGATCCTCTCTACTTGTGCCACAGGCCGACTTCACCCTCTATGACCACGTGAGAAACAGACCCAAGGCAAAAGGCTCACGCCCCACACCCTGATGACATCTTCTGGCCTAGCCCAGGGCTTCCCTAAGGCTTCTCCATCCAGCCTCCTCTGCATCTCACACATTCACCTGGCCTTCCTTTCAGCACCTATTCCTTAGTTTCTCCTCTTGCCCCATGGTTGAGGTTTTTGTCCCCTAAAGCAGGAATAAAGGAGGTAACAAGCTTAAAGGTGGTGCGATGTCTCCCATTTTACAGAAGAGGAAACTGAGGCGGTTAATTTGTGTTCTTCTTCCTAGATCCTGAGCTGTGTGTCTGCAGGCCAGTCATCCACCCTCTCTGAAACCTCAGCTTCCTGCAGGACTATTGGGAAGTTTATATAAAACCTACATGAAAGTACACAGTGGGAAATCACACAGTTATTTTCTTTCTTTCCTTCCTCACCCAAGGCAGGGAACAGAACTGGAGGGAGTTGCTGGACTCTTGGGACAGTGCTCTCCCTATTGTACCCCAAACTCAAGTTTCCTATTTCTCTCTGGCCTCAGCATCTCCTCCTACTCCCTTGCTGTTTTCAGGTTTTGTTCCTGTTCCTTTACCTGTCTTAGCAGCACATGTGAGTGCTGGAACCCTTCCCCCCCCCCAAAACCCTGGGAGGGTTCCCGGATCTCACATTTAGTCTAGACCCTCAGATGACTTACAAAGAAGCCCAGTCTCTATTCTCCAGTTTTAGGAGCTCAGGTGGCTCTGAGATCTGCTGAGAGTCAGACCTGAACCAGGGCAGAAAGGAAAATGTGGAATCAAGCTTGGTCTGGACACCTGGAATACTCCCAGCCCACAGTTCCATTCAGCACAAAATATACTCATTATGCCTGCAGCACAGTGGCAAATGCGTTGTCTTCATGGAGTGAAATGTCTGGCAGGTGTCATTTCCATATGAGGAAAGTGGGTGGGGGCACAATCTTCTGGCTCACAGTTTTGTTTTTTCTTTTTTAAGATTTTATATATTTATTTATTTATTTATTTATTTGAGAGAAAAAGACAGAGACAGAGAGAGAATGGCAGAGCACAGGTGCATGAGCAGGGGGAGGGGGAGAGAAAAGGGAAGGGAGAGGGACAAGGAGACTCCCCGCTGAGCACAGAGCCCTGATGCGGGCTCCATCTCATGACCCTGAGATCATGACCTGAGCTGAAATCAAGAGTCAGATGCTTAACCAACTGAGCCACCTAGGCTCACAGTTTAAATATAAGGGCAGAAACCAAGAGTCCCAATATCCAGAATAATGTGCCCATGAAAAAACATAGAGCAGCTATCAGCTATTTAGGTGAACTGTGGTAAGGAGGAAAAGGAGGAAAAGTCAGAATTGGGATTTCTATCTAACTAGGTTCTTTCTGTATCTGCAGAAACCCCGAACATGGTGATGAGTGTGGCAGGAAGAAAGTGGAGAAGAAATAACATTTGCTGTGTGCACATTATGCGTTGGGTTCTGGGTCAGACGCTTTACACAGTTTATCTCAGACAACACTCTCAGCAACCTTGCAAGGTCAATAGTGCGATTCCCATTTTGCACCTGGGAAACTGAGAGGTGAGATGACTTTAGTAAATATCAAGCAGGGATTCAAGCCCAGGACACTCTGCCCAGGACCCATTTTCTTCCCACCACACGGTGATGCCTTGCAGTCCACACTGATGTACATAGGACAACTGCATTTTAAATCGAGTAGTTCTTCACAGTCCAAAGGCCATGCCCCCTTCCTGCTCTTTTATCTGCTTTTTCTCCCCTTCTCATCTGTATTTCACCCCCTCCCCCCATTACTTGGGTTTGGAGGGTAGAGTGGAGAGAGTCTCAAGCTATCCAGACCAAAGCAGGTGCTGTAATTTTCACCCCTCCTAGGCCATCAGTGGTGGACCCCTGTGGCATTAGCTGTTCCAGAGCCCAGAGGCATCTTGGGACCCGGTCGGTCAGGCTGGAGGAACTAAGTCTGAGGAAAGATCATTCCTCTTTAGCCAGAGTGCAGCCCGGGTAACACAATCACTCTGAGCAATGTACTTAGCTGCAACAGCTCAATGAGCCCCTGTGCCATGGGCGAGCACCACAATTTCCAGAGTTTCCATATAGACCAAAGGCCACATTTCCCCGCATTTCAGAGAAAGGAGGGCTTAGAAGTGGGAGGCAATCCACAACCATGGCATAAAAACCAGGACCTCGCTTGCATCCAGGGCCCTGGCATCACACCAGGCCTGTCCTTCTGCCCAGGAGCCTGGCTTGTGATGTTCTAGCCTCACACAGCCACCCCAGCTCCACTGTGTCTGCTCAGGAGCCTCTCATCACTCCGTCAGCCGCACAAGCAGCCCGTGCTCTGGGCAGCAGCCCTGAGCAGCCTACAGCTTTAAAGAGCCTTCTGGAGGGAGGTGAAAGGGAAGAAGATGACAGGCCCAGGGGATACTGCTTCAAAGAAAAAAAAATGATGAGGCCTAGAGAAGGGTCCAGGGAGAACCAGGGGAAGACTGTGCCCCTAAGATTGTCACGTAGCTGATTAGTTGTGAAGCCCGAAATAGAACTCAGGATTCCTGACTCTGGGCCTGGTGACTTGAACCCCTGGCACTTCTCCCTTGAAGCAGCTACCTTGACCTACTTCTCAGAAGCCGCAGGGAAAGAACAGCCTATAAAAACAATACCCAAGTATGGGAGCAGGTGGGTATCCAAGGGCTGAAGAATGCATTTCCACAACACAGAAAACAGCCCACAAGCCGGGTCAGTAGGACGTGCTCTTGGCCAGGTTCCTGGAAGCTGCCTTGGGCTGCAGGAGGGACACAGGGGGACAGGGCTGCCTGCTGCTGTAAGATCAGGGCCTGAGTGTCTGGGGTACAGAAGGCTATGGCAGACACATTTCCCCTCTAAACCAGATTTTGCCAGAGAGTGAGCGAAGTTTGAGGTATCGATTATTGACATGTCACGGTTTAAAAGCACTAAGCAAATTCTCCTGGTCACTGCCCTCTTCGCTGTCTTTGGTTCACCCCGTGTTTACCTTCCAGAGAAGAGTCAGCTTCCCTTCATTAGCTGCGGCTGCTTGTGGTCCCTGGAGAAGAGGCTCCTTTCCCATGTGAAGTTCAAATCCATGTTCACTTGCTTCTAGTAAAAATCTCGGGGATTACCACGCCCTTTGCCCTGACTCTTCTGTCCTTTCACTCTGTCCTTGCTCCCGGCTGTCAGGAGCCACCTGTTCCCCACTCATCACCTCCCATCTCCAGCCTATGTGATGCTTGCTTCCACTGAAAGACTTGAAGGCCTATGGTGTCATTTTTGTCCATTGAAAGGCATGGCTTAGAAGAAAGAAGGACATGGGAAGCAAATGGCTGGTCAGACAGATGATCTCAGAAGGTCAGATCTGGCTTTCCAGACCTTGGCTAAGGAGACCTGCATGGCACCACAGCCAGAAGGAACAGGTTTGCCCAGAGCCTGACCAACCCGGTCAAAGCTTGGTTTAAGCAAACTTGGAGGAGGGAGAAAAACCTGATCACTAGGGAAGAATACAGAATGGACATGTGTGATGCTGAACTCTAAGACCGGAAAAGTGGCACCAGTGGGGGAAGAGCCCTGTGACTTCAGTGAGGCCAGATGCCAACTCTCCACAGAAGCTACCCTGGCCCGCCTGAGCCAAACCCAGGCTCCCCAGCCTTGTCTATTCACAGCCTCGCTGTGAATTTGGCTTTGGAGAGACCTCTCCTTTTCTCCCAAAAGATGTCCAGCCTCTGGCAACCCTGCAGTTAGGAATCCCTGGCCATGCCCATTTCCCCCTCCCTGGACTCTGCTTGGCCACAGGACCCCTCTTTGATACTCAGCTCCATTCTCAGTTTTTAAATCTCTAACCCAGTTCTCACCTTTCTGGCTCAGGGATGACAGCTCAGTTCAGTCCCATGACAGGATGCTCAGCAATTCTCAGGTGAAAATAATGGAGAAGCTCACCCATCTATATACCAACATGCATATAACAGAGAAAGTCAATTAGATTTTGAACCCATCAGTATCTGATGCCTATTAGGTTAGGACTCAGTTGTGCTCTAATTTATGGGACATGCATTTATTGAGAGCATACTAGATGCAAGAGACTCTGTTAGAGAGCCTAAGAGAGAGAGAACTAAGAACACCCCTGCCTGCCATCCAGAAAATCCATGGTCTAGTAGAGAAGGTAAGTCAAGACAGAAAAATGACATATCAGAAGAGGGATCAAAATAGAGTGTCAGGACTCTGAAAACTGAAATGTTGCTTAAAGGAATTAAAGAAGACACAAATGAATGGAAAGACATTGTATTCATGGACTAGGAAATTTAATATGAATGTTGAAATGCCCATAGTGTCCAAAACAATCTTTAGATTCAATGCAACCCCTATCAAAATTCCAACAACGTTTTTTTCAGAAATGGAAAAAAAATCCTAAAATTCATATGGAACCACAAAGACTGAATAGTCAAAGCAATCCTGAGGAAGCAGAATAAGTTGGAGGCATCACACTTCTTGGTTTCAAGCTATATTACAAAGCAATAGTAATCAAAACAGTATGGTACTGGCATAAAGATAGGCATATAAACCAATGGAATAAAATGGAGAGCCCAGAAATAAACCCTCACATCTACAGTCAGATGACTTTCAACTAGGGTGCCAAGACCATTCAAGGGGAAACGCCAGTCTCTTCAACAAATGGTCCTGGGAAAATTGGGTACCCACATGCAAATGAATGAAGTTAGACACTTATTTTATACCAAACATGAAGATTGACTTTAAATGGATTAAAGACTTAAACACAGACCTGAAACTGTAACGCTCCCAGAAGAAAGCATACTTAAGGAGGTTTTGACATTGATCTTAGCAATAATTCTTTGGATGTGATGCCAAAAGCATGAGTAACCAAAGCAAAAATAAACAAATGGGACTACATCAAACTAAAAAGCTTTCGTACAACAAAGGAAACAATGAAAAGACAGCCTATGAAATGGGATAAAATAATTACAAACCATGTTCCTGGGATTAATATCTGAAATACACAAGGAACTCATACGACTTAACATCAAAAGAAGAAGAACCTGATTTGAAAATGGGCAAGGGGTCTGAATAGGCATTTCTCCAAAGAAGACATGCAAATGGTCAACAGGTATATGAAAAGATGCTCGACATCACTAACCATCAGAGAAACACAAATCAAACCGCAATGAGATACACTTCACATCTGTTATCTAAAAGACAAGAGATAACAAGTGTTGGAGAGCGTGTGGAGAAAAGGGAACCCTCGTGCACTGTTGGTGGGAATGTAATTTGGTGTAGCAAATATGGACACAGCGTGGGGTTACCAAACAAATTAAAAATAGCACTACCATATAACTCAGCAATCCCACTTCTGGATATATATCCAAGAGAAATGAAATCAATATCTTTTTTTTAAGATTTTATTTATTTATTTGACAGAAAGAGAGAGAGAGAGAGTGCAAGTAGGCACAGCAGTAGACTGAGGGAGAGGGAGAAGCAAGCTCCCCACTGAGCAGAGAGCCCCACATGGGGCTCAGTCCCAAGACCCTGCGGTCATGACCTGAGCCCAAGGCAGACACTGAAATCATGACCTTGAAGAGATGTCTGCACTCCCGTGCTCATTTTGCAGCATTATTCACAATAGCCAAGATATGGAAACAACCTAAGTATCAGCATATTGTTTGGTAGGAAGGATTACAGGTACTTCCACATGACCCTATTTACAAAATAGGCCTTATTCCACAGGTGAGGAACCCATTTCTGTGATTATGCCAATCTCTGAGAACGTCTAGTCTAATTCTGTACTCAAGAACTGAGGGAATAAGTATGGGGTGGGCTCAAGGGTTCTAGGGCCCACTGTGAAGTAGATGCTGGCCGCTTATGACCCGACCCCGTAGACCCGCACTCAGCCAGTAGGCGGTAGCAATATTAAGTGTTCTTAATATTAGTGTTATGTCAAAGTCATTGTCCAGTAACCCCTAAATGATCCTTTTTTTATGGCCACAATCCCCTCTGGGAAGGGCAGAAGAAATATAAACAGTCTGTACTTGTGGTGGTACTGCAGTGTTGTTCCTCAAAGGTACCTGGACTTCCCCTTTATTCACGGAGTCTTGGGTCTAGCCGTTTGTTGTGAGGCTGCCACTCTATTGTAAAGACTGGAGCCACACATTTTTTTCAGCAGACCAGGTGTTCAGTTTTCAAATTTTTGAATTATTTATATTAAAAAATTTAAATCAAATGGGATCCTAGTGACTGATCATTTATTTTAGTATAAAAAATCCTTGGGGCGCCTGGGTGGCTCAGTCGTTAAGCATCTGCCTTCGGCTCAGGCCGTGATCCCGGCGTTCTGGGATCGAGCCCCACAACAGGCTCCTCTGCTGGCAGCCTGCTTCTTCCTCTCCCACTCCCCCTGCTTGTGTTCCCTCTCTTGCTGGCTGTCTCTATCTCTGTCAAATAAATAAATAAAATCTTTAAAAAAAAAAATCCTTGAAGGCTGAAGCTTCTGATTATCATACCGGCCTTGCTGCCCACAATGCAAATCATGTCCCTGTACCACTAACAATTAAGTGTCATCATTTGGCCTTTGCCGAGCCAGGATCTGTCCACGGTAATTGAAATAAAGGAACGGGGGTGTGTGGGGGGGTCCACTTCAGCTGTGGCATAACACAGCCATTCTTGGCCTACTTAGTATAGCCACTAAAGCGATCTCAAAGACCACCTTTATGAGTATTTTCTGGGCCACCTTGGGGACGTAGAAAGAGGAGATGAAAAATGCCTTCTGATATTTCTACCTGTCGGTGTCTTTGAAGTTCTTCTTCCCACCATTACACTGCACTGTATCTCAGCTTCACTTAGCATTGTTCTCTATTGTGACTAGGTTTTAGGCAGCCCACCAAGAAAATACAGAGAAACACTTCCAACTACTCAAATTAGTATGTTAAATTCAAATTTCTAGAAAATACATCCATGTCTATAAATTCAGCCTGAATCTAAAATGTTGGTGTTCTTCCTTAGAAAAAAAAAAATCTATTCCCATGTGTGATTCCCCCCATATTCATATAAATTAAAACACAACAAAAGTTGATGTGTATCTGTGTGTGTGCGCGTGCATGTGTGTGTGTGTGTGTGTGCCTGTGACTTGCCCACAGTGAGTGCTGTTCATTAACTCCTAGGTTGTACTTCATAATTGGCCCCCCTGGGCATGCTGGTACCTCATTCCAGTTACATGTTTGGAGATAATGAGGAGTGAAGGCTGTAGAGTAGGGGAGGATAATTGGCTTTTCTTTGCAAGGTAACTCCCTTAGATGCAACTCCATGTAAAACAATAATAGCCTCATTAGACATAGGAGCAGATCCTGTTTGGACTGGTGGAGGCTCAGTGAGGTTTAGGAGAACAGGGTTTCCCGAGTTCTTCAGATTTTTGCATCTATTCCCATTCTAGTGCTTGGGGTACGCCACTTTCCTCATCAATGCCCTAACTTTGACATATGAGACCTAGTGAGGCTGTGAATTCAGCTGACTTTGTAATTTGGTAACTCCTGGAGTTTAGCTTTGAGTTATCTCTGTCCTGTGGCTGTAAGAAATGAGTTTCTTTTTCATGCAGTCTTAGAAAATTTGTATTAAAATCGGAGAATTTGAGGACTTCAGCTTGTGACTTATTTTCTTTTCGGCAAATTCGAAGCAACAGAAGAAGCTACACCATTCTGTAGTCCTTTAATTCCTTTTGACATTCTTCTGGCTCGGCGGGAGCAAATAGTTGGTTCTAATGAACAGTGATCAGAGGCATTATCTACCTTTTAATTTTTTCCAACCATTGTATGGCATGTATACTAATGAGATTTACTGCTCTTGGTCTGAAGTAACTAGGTAGCCGATTCTGTCTTCTACCCGTTTCCCCAAGGTTCTGTTGCTGGCAACCATCTCCCAGCGCCAGTTTCTCTGTACTAGTCAAGGTTCTTGGTCCACATAACATAAACCAACTCTGGCTAGCTGAAACAGAAAAAAAATTCATTAGAATAGCAGAGAGTCAATAGGAAGCCCAAGATCAAAACCCAGCCAAGAACCAAGAGATTGGTTATCCAAATACCATCAAAATCATGCCACGAAAATAAGGCCACCATCCCTGACACCACCACCACTGGCTACTTGCTGCTGCCACTTTCAGTGTCTCTGACAAAGGATGCCCATTCCTTTGCATCTATTCTTTCAGATCCACTACTGCGGTAACAAAGAACTCCCATCTTCTGTATCTTCACAATATTCAAAATTCTGTATAGTAGCATCTGTTTCACTAATTGTAGACCAGGCGCTAATACCTTTGGTGGAGAACCAGGAGAGCTGTTCCCCTTGGTTTCCATAGTGGAAGGTGGAGCCTTGTCTCCTACATATGTCGGATTTCCTCACATGAGAAGAGAGTTTGGATGCTAGGTGGTCCCATTCCGCTCCCCCCAGAAAAAGTCTGCTATGGTCTTTAAACTGAAAAGATTTAGAACAAACAGCAAAAAGATTATTAAAGCCTAAGGTACAGGTGAAAGTAATTTATTAGAATTAATTATTTTAACAAAAACCCCCATGTCTAGATAAATTTCTAAGAAATATAAAACAAAAGTCTTGGAAAAAGGATTGCAAAATAACTAGCAATAAACCTTAAAAATGCATGAGAAACTAGAAAGGAATTGAAATTGAGTTGACCTTGTATGAAGGAAAATTGTGGGTTCTGCTAATTACCAGCTTCGTGTTGAATGCCAACAATTAGTAGAATCACTTGGTTAAACAGGGTTGCTTGTTGTGAATACCTAGAAAATGATTAAGTGAACACTTGGAGCCAGGATGAATTTATTAAGCACCAGCCATAGTAACCATCATTATTTCCTTTTGAATCAATCAATCCATTAATCCATTAATTAATTTGTTTTTGACCATCAGTAGACAAAATGAAAATGTTATAAGTACTGTGTCTTTAAAAAGTTAAAAATACCATTATTTACTTTTACTATAAAAAGAAACCATGGTAATTATGGAAAAGTAGATAGAATTTTCTAGTGAAATGAACTCCAACTATTGTCCGTGCTTTCTCCCCACTAAAATTACATTAAAGGAATAAGAAAGATAAGAATCCACAAGGAAAAGGAGACAAGGAGAAGAGATAATAGGACTGTAGAGGACAATGCATTTTTGGAAGATGGAAATAAGTGGATGCATGGAACTGACTTGGCAGAACAAAGAGAGTGGAAAGCAAGTGTCTACAAAGGAGATGCCAATGAAAGCAAGGCAATGTGGACAGCAGAACTCCAGGAATTCTCAGGAATCACAGGCACTAAGAGCCTGATGTAAGGAGTGAAGCTGAAAACAGGAGAATTGGATACGGCTCTTGTCCATTTACATTTCTGATCATATTTTAGTGGGTTGCTTTTAAATATGAACTGAAAGCCAAAGATAATCAGATCCTTAAGAAAAGCATCTAACATGAGAGATAGAGAACAAAACACAAAACAGTGAAAAGGATTTGCAGGAAATAGAGACAAGGCAGGTAGTAGAAGAAAGCTTTACACTTAACATCACCAGAGAGGGAAGAGAAGATATTGTATCAGTGAAAAATGACTTTTATTTTACACTGCATTTGTAGAGCCTCACCCGTTTATTGTACAGGGCAAGAAGTAGCCAAGTGGATAGACCTCCCATTCACACGGGCACTCTGGATTTTTTGTTTGTTTTATATATTGGAATTTTTAAAAATGGTTTAACAAAATGTTAAAGGGCTCTAGAGTAGAGTTTTGTTTTGTTTTGTTTTTTTAAGATTTTATTTATTTATTTATTTGATAGAGAGCAACACAACCAGCGAAAGAGGGAACACAAGCAGGGTGAGTGGGAGAGGAAGAAGCAGGCTCCCAGCGGGGCAGGGAGCCCGATGCGGGGCTCGATCCCAGGACACTGGGATCACACCCTGAGCCGAAGGCAGATGCTTAGGCATCTAGGCACCCCTAGAGTAGAGTTTTAAAATTAATCTTTAAATTTATTTGTTACTGAAGTTTACTTGACACACAATGTTACGTTAGTTTCAGGTGTACAACATAGCGATCCACAACTGTATACATTATGCTAGGCTTGCCACAATTGTAGCCTCCATCTGCTACCATACATAGAGTTTTTGATTTAAGCGACAGAAATTAACACTAGATAATTTAAACAAAAACGCTGTTCATTAGAAGGTTATGGGTAGCTCATTGAACTAAACGCATAGGTGAAAAATCAGAATCAGAAAGGGGAGGAGTCAGGGCAGCTCTGGGCTCCTAGGAGCAGAAATGTTGGATCAACCAGTTGGATCTGGGCATTAATGCTGTGATGAGTCAGTTCCAACTTTTTGTTTTTCAAGTGCTAGGAGAGGGGCGCCTGGGTGGTGCAGTCGTTAAGCGTCTGCCTTCGGCTCAGGGCATGATCCCGGCATTATGGGATCGAGCCCCACATCAGGCTCCTCTGCTGGGAGCCTGCTTCTTCCTCTCCCACTCCCCCTGCTTGTGTTCCCTTTCTCGCTGTCTGTCTCTCTCTCTGTCAAATAAATAAAATATTTAAAAAAATAAAAAATAAAAAATAAAGTGCTAGGAGAGAGAGCCCACTCGTCCGTCCTAGGTTGGGTCAGGGGTACACCCTCTGGCTAGGGAAGCAAAAGGTACGTTATTAGTTTCAATAAAAGTACATCAGTTGAAAAGGGAAATCTCCCCCCTGGAATGTCAAAGTGATATTATCAGAAGAGGGTATGAAAACTAGGGAGCAAACCCAGCAAATTTCTATAGTATCTATGGCTAAAAATAAGTTTGGAAACCATGAATCTGCAGAATTTTTTTTTTTTTTGCAATGACGAAGAACAGTCCATTGGAAGTATATGCAAAAATGTATTCAATCAATTACCTCTTATGGGACATTAAGATTGTTTTCTATTTTTTGCTTTTATAAATAGTACCTCAACAAATATCCTTAGACCCCAATTTTATGGGCATCTTTATTGAGAAGTGGTAATCTAGAATCCTTGTGAACAAGGTTGAGATTTCTAGGCTGGATGATTTCATGTGAAAAATGCTGCTGGTCCATTGATGTTGACTTGCAGAGACTTAACTAATGTTATGTGGATTTTGCCCTTGGCCTCTTTCTGTTCAACAACTTTATGGATGATTTAGATATGCCATTAAAAAATGTACTTAACAAATTTGCAGATGCCATAGACCCAGGAATGATAACAAATATGATAGAATGTCATCAAACTTCAGAATGATCCTTATGAACTGAAATACTAGGTCTAAGCCAACAAAATTAAACCTAACAAGAACAAATGCAAAAGTTCTGCGTGGTTTTTTTTTTTAATCAATTCTTCAGAGACAGGAAGTGTAAGTGCTATTTGGACAGAAATTCACACAGAAAGGTCTGAAGGTTTTATTAAATGCAAGGTCATTATGACTCAACAGTATGATAACCAAAACCAGTGTGATCTTAGAATGTATTAAAATAAGTAAAACATCTAGAACTTGGATGCTAGCCTTCTGTACCTTTTGCTCTGGTCGGACTAGAATGTTGAGTTTAATTTTGACTGGTTACACTTTTTTAAAAGATATTTATTTATTTGACAGAGAGCAAGCACAAGCAGGGGGAGAGGCACAGAGAGAAGCAGACTCTCCACTGAGCAGGGAGCCCAATGTGGGGCTCAATCCCAGGACCCTGGGATCATGACCTGAGCCGAAGACAGACACTTAACCGAATGAGCCACCCAGGTGCCCCATTGACTGGTTACACTTTAAAAAAGAGATAGTAACAAACTGGAGAGCATGCAGGGAGAGACATCTAGTAGTTATAATGATAATTTACTGAGTGCTTACTCTGTGCCAAGCGCCATGTCAAAAACATTTTTAAAAAAATTATGAGGCAGGTATAATTTTACAGATGGGGAAACTGAGTCACGGGACGCTCAATAACTTGCTCAAGGTCACACAGCTAGTGAGTGAGGAATCAGAGACTGGAACCCAGGAGTCCACCCTGGGGGACTTCCGTCGCTCATCACACACACTGCTAGTTCGTGAAGCAAAACAGGTGACCCCACTACATAAGTGTGATCTGAGGGACTTTGAGCCGATCGTCTGCAGGGAAGTGTCTCACTGGCTAGCGGGACCACACAAACAGGCCAGTTATGCACTTGGTCTTTATACCTTAATCCAGAGATCGTAATATTTTGTGGATTGACAGCGAGCTAAGAAAAGATTTTGATAAAAGGAAGAATTGTTCAAGGGTGCTAGACAGTGGGATTCATTCCTTCACCAGCTAGCTGAGTGTTGCACTGAGAGCTGCGATGTACTCGGCAATGGGGTAAGCCTGATAATATAATGACGAAAAAGGCTAATGTTTCTTTGCTCTGGCAGCGTTCACCTCCAATGGAGGGTTGAAAATACAGTTGATCCTTGAACAACACAGGTTTGAAGTGTGCAGACCCACTTATATGTGGATATTTTTCAATAAATACAGCGACGTACTGTAAGTGTCTTTCCCTTATGATTTTCTTAATAACATTTTGTTTCCTCTAGCTCACTTTATTGTAAGAATACGGTATATAAAACATATACGAAACAGGCAGATCAAATGTTGGTGTTGTCAGTAAGGCTTCTGGAAAATGGTAGGCAATTTGTAGTTAAGTTTTGGGAAGTCCAAAGTTATATGTGGATTTTCCACTGCATGGGGGTCGGTACCCCAACCCCTGCGTTGTTTAAGGGCAGCTGTAATGAAATCAGTGATATAGTAATAAGTGTAGTCAGTAAATCAGGAAAGAGGGGGAATTATGGAATCGTTCGGTAGGAAACCTTCTCCTGTCCAGTGGGGTGGCAGTTTGGGGGTGGGGTGCATTTCTTTGGGACCTGAAGGCCAGGTTGAAACTTGAAGACTGAGTCCAACTTTGCCCAGAGCAGGAGCTGGAGAGAAGGAAGAGAGTTTTCTGGGCAAGTTTCAGGTAATTCCAGTAGGAGGTGATGACGGCTGAGTTCTGGGCTATGGGGTGAAGAGAGGATGGATTTTCCAGCGGGTGGTGTGTAGACTACTGATCAGTACTTGAGGTTATTTTAGGTGTTTCACAGATACATATATCTGTACTAATTATGTGTTTATTTTAATATATATTAGAAATATATGTAACTGCTATATCAAACTTGATTTCCCAGATGGTATTATTTAAAATGAAACTAGATACTTAACATTTTAAAAAGAAAGTCAATTATAAATATTAAGCAAATAAGGGTACTGGTACCGTATTCCAAGAGCTATTTATGGGTAGAATGCGGGGCTGCAGAATTGCTGGGTGAACCACATTGCCTGGGGTCAGTCCTGCCAGTGACAGCCCTGTCCTGCCCCTCCCTTTACCACCCCCCCACCACTTTGGACTCTTTCTTTACACGGTGTTTGCCCTGAGTCTTACCCTTCTTTGTTTTATCCTTGAAATTTCTCACTCTGCCTGTGTGTGAACAGCTCTCTCTCACCATGTCCTCAATATAGGCATTCCCTGACTTAGGATGATTCAGCTTATGATTTTTCGACTTTACAATGGTGTGAAAGCAATGTGCACTCAGTAGAAACCATCCTTCAAATTTTGAATTTGGATCTTCTCCCTGGACTGGTGATATGTGGGACGACCCTCTCTCATGACGCTGGGCAGTGAACACAGGATGTATGAATGTATGAAATGCATTCTCGACTCATGGTGTTTTCAATTTATGAGGGGTTTCTCAAGATGTAACCCCATTGTAACTTGAGGAAGATCATACTGGCTTTTGCAGTCCCCTAATTCAGGCTGTTGATACGCCTTTCAGAGCCCTTAACAGAGCATTTTCCAACCAACATATATATCTTTTTATCTTAAAGTTTTAGAGTACAACTTCTTTGAAACACAGTGGTAGACAATTTCCACACTCCTTCTCTTCCCTTCTGCCACTCCCATTCTCAAACCACCGTGTTCCTCAGCCTCTCCAGCTTCACGTGGATTCTCATCCTGGGTCATATTATTTGCACCTCGGCAGAATCAGAGCGGGGGCTCAGTTCCAGCGTGAGTACCCACTGCGGTCAAAGTGCCCGCAGCCGAGCAGAAAGACTGCGTCTGCGAATGTGGCGCAGCGGGCCATGTAGCAGCTCCCTCCTCATAGCTGCTGGGGCCAAGCACCCATCCAAACGTCACAAGGACTGTGCAGGGGTGCTGCCACGCAGGTGTCATGCACAACAGAGACTCCAGAGACAGGCAACACACACACGTGCTGAGTTCTGCCAGAAACAGCCATAAAGATAATCCTCTATGAGGAGCTGGGGTCTGTCTCACACCTCTAGCCCCAAGGCAGGGAAGTGCGCAATGCCTGGTTCGGGCCCAGGGTAATGAAAGGGGACAGCTGTGTCATCACAGTGACCTTGAGCAAGCATGACTGAGTCAAAGAAACACACCGTCCTTGCCCATTTCTCCCTGTGACCCACAGGCGACTCTGGGAATAGTAAGTTCTGGTCCTTCACCACGTGGTTTAAGGGACAGCCAGAGATTTAAGTCTGGGATATCACAATGAGCATTTTGGAACAAATAGGGAAGTGGAAAAAAGCAGAGTGCTGATAGCAATGTCTCTGGGGACTGACAGCCCAGCTCTCAGTCACAGGTCCCATGGAGGAGGTCGTGTTCCCAGGGTCCCCCAGGCCCCACTTCAACCTTGAGCCAAAGCTATTTTCTCTTCTTGTTCTGAAACCAGAGGGTTCAGGTGTTAGGAATTGCAGGGGTGATAAGGAGGTTTCCGAGGGCAATAGAAATCATTGGAAAAGAATCTGTGAGCAAATCCTGTTACAGTTCCTTCTTAATGTCTATTAATACATCATATTAAATAATGTAACTGAACAAAGTTTAAAAAAGAAAGACCACAGAATGTGGAAACGATTTATGACAAATATAACTCGTGGGAGCTTACATTCTTAAAAAATCTAGATCTAATAAAATTTTTATAGCTACTCTTTGGCTCCTCTGTGGCAACCGGTCAGAATGCAAAAGAATAAGAATAAACAATTTCATACACAGGAAAACAGATAGAAACTATGGCCCAAACCACTGATGGAAATTAGATAAATACAAATCAAACAGCTTAGAGGTTCTGTTATGTACTTACAAGTCTAGCAAAAATGAAATCATAAAAGCCAGCGTCACTGAGACTCAAGTAAACAGTCCAAAGGAAAACAAAATATTCGCACGATGATACATTCACAGAGTTACGTATGACGCCAAAGTAATTTAGAAACAACCCCTAAAGCTGTCACAGTAAAGGTAATTGAATAAAGTGTGGCATAATCAACAAAATGGAGTATTATGTAGCCATTAAAAATCACGAGCATGATGGTCATAGAAATGTACATATTTGGAAAATTGCAGGAATACGGGGAGTACGTAGGCAATAATTTCAGGTGAATGTACGTATTCTAATGAGGGTTAGAAGCGATTTCAGAGAGACGTACTTGGTTTATGGGATTTCCTTTTTTATAAAGTGCAAAATCAAAATATATGCATTTATAGACCCACAGCATATAAAAGAGGGGGCAGAGAGTAATTTCTCCTTTCTCTTTGCTTCCCGGGGAAACCATGAAGATGAATTAAGTGATTTGAACTTCTTGGCTCAAAATATTAAATGCTTAGATGAGTGAATGGTTCAGGGTCTTCCTTGGAAATAGTAAACAATATCCATCTGTTAACTGTTAGGATGTTTTTAAATTAATTTAATGACATTAGGAAGTGCTCGTGATTAATGCTGAGTGTTTTTTTGGAAATTCTAGAATGTGTCCCCCTGACATGTTTCTCCCACTCCTCTCTCTCTCTCTCTCTCTCACACACACATACACACAAGCACACACATACACAGCACATTAAAATTAAACTATTATTAGCCATTAGTAAGAAAGGAAGAGAAGGAATCTCCGAAGTATTTACCATATGTGTCCCCACACCTCTCCTATTTAATTCATTTCTTTACTCCCTTCAGTTGGTTGCCCCCTGCTACGCACTCACGATACTCATACCCCCTGCAAATCCCTCCACCGCTATCCAGAAACGGTAATAGACTATCATAAACTGAGAAATTCTATTTCTTCCCCTTGTCCTCTCTTTATCCCGGTATTCTCTGGTATTAGATTGATAATGTAACAGGCCAGCCTTATATCAGAACAAGAAGAAATGAGCCAAGAGTTGTCACATCATTTGGAAAATATCTTACATGAAAACAGTAACTCTTTGGGGTGCCTGGGTGGCTCAGTCGGTTAAGTGTCTGCCTTTGGCTCAGGTCATGGTCCCTGGGTCCTGGGATCGAGTCCCACATCAGGCTCCCTGCTCAGTGGGGAGCCTGCTTCTGCCTCTCCCTCTGCTGCTCCCCCTGCTTGTGCTCTCTCTCTCTCTCTCAAATCAATAAATAAAATATTTTTTAAAAATGTAGTCCTCAATAAATGCAAACCAAATTTTAAAAAAAGAAAACAGTGGATCTTTTTATTACATAAGGAGATACAAATAATGATAAAGAAACATTTAAATATTTCATTTTAACATATTTTAACATTTTAATATTTCATTTATTTCATTCTTGAGTATATATTGTGTTTCATCATAATAAGTTTCCAAAATGACCTTTCATTCTTGTAAAATTCTGAAAAAGACATCGCAGAATGGTGATCTGTCCCATTCCCCCACAAGACAGTGCCCAAGAGGTGTTAAATTTTAAAAAATCAAAAAAAGTATGTATATGATTCATTAAAAATAAGGATACAACGATATGTATATAAGACATCAGCTATGCAACACACGCACGTGTGGGCTCCTAACCATTCAGAAAAAAAATGTAGTGGTGGCTATCCATTATTGTGTGAAATGGTGTAACTGTGGGCAATTTAAGTTTTCTTCTACATAGTTTCCCAAATTTTCCACATTTCCTATCATAAATGTGTGTTAGCTTTGTAACAAAGAGAATCAGTGGAAAGCTGTATCCCAGAGTCTGGGGAAAAGCCCTGACATGAAGTCAGGGGGAAGCCACGGTCAGGAGCCACGGTCAGGAGCCACGGTCAGGAGCCACGGTCAGGAGCC